>NC_143385.1:80628872-80935909 GCF_980474605.1 Leiobunum rupestre
AAAATCATTTCCCGCTTAAATTGAAAATTTAAAGTCTAAATTTTAAAAATTAATTATTTCCGCTAACTAGTATGGTGCATAATAAATCGACTGTGGTGCATAATGGTGCGTAATGAGTGCAATTGAATGGAACCAATTTCAGGTCGGTTAGACGAAAATCACTTCCCGCTAAAATTGAAAATTTAAAGTCTAAATTTTAAAAATTAATTATTTCCGCTAACTAGTATGGTGCATAATAAGTCGACTGTGGTGCATAATGGTGCGTAATGTGTGCAATTGAATGGAACCAATTTCAGGTCGGTTAGACGAAAATCATTTCCCGCTAAAATTGAAAATTTAAAGTCTAAATTTTAAAACTTAATTTTTTCCGCTAACTAGTATGGTTTATAATAAATCGACTGTGGTGCATAATGGTGCGTAATGGGTGCAATTGAATGGAACCATTTTTAGGAGGATTAGTAAAAGTGGGGCGGTTAGACGTAATTTTCCCCTGCTAAAAATTTAAAATATAAAGCCTAAATTTAAAAATTAATTATTTCCGCTAACTAGTATGGTGCATAATAAATCGACTGTCGTGCATAATGTTGCGTAATGAGTGCAATTGAATGGAACCAATTTCAGGTCGGTTAGACGAAAATCATTTCCCGCTAAAATTGAAAATTTAAAGTCTAAATTTTAAAAAATAATTATTTCCGCTAACTAGTATGGTGCCTAGTATGGTGCATAATAAATCCACTGTGGAGCATAATGGTGCGTAATGAGTGCAATTGAATGGAACCAATTTCAGGTCGGTTGGACGAAAATCATTTCCCGCTAAAATTGAAAATTTAAAGTCTAAATTTTAAAAATTAATTATTTCCGCTAAATAGTATGGTTTATAAGAAATCGACTGTGGTGCATAATGGTGCGTAATGAGTGCAATTGAATGGAACCATTTTTAGGAGGATTAGTAAAAGTGGGGCAGGCAGACGTAATTTTTCCCCTGCTAAAAATTTAAAATATAAAGCCTAAATTTAAAAATTAATTATTTCCGCTAACTAGTATGGTGCATAATAAATCGACTGTCGTGCATAATGGTGCGTAATGAGTGCAATTGAATGGAACCAATTTCAGGTCGGTTAGACGAAAATCATTTCCCGCTAAAATTGAAAATTTAAAGTCTAAATTTTAAAAAATAATTATTTCCGCTAACTAGTATGGTGCATAATAAATCCACTGTGGAGCATAATGGTGCGTAATGAGTGCAATTGAATGGAACCAATTTCAGGTCGGTTGGACGAAAATCATTTCCCGCTAAAATTGAAAATTTAAAGTCTAAATTTTAAAAATTAATTATTTCCGCTAACTAGTATGGTTTATAAGAAATCGACTGTGGTGCATAATGGTGCGTAATGAGTGCAATTGAATGGAACCATTTTTAGGAGGATTAGTAAAAGTGGGGCAGGCAGACGTAATTTTTCCCCTGCTAAAAATTTAAAATATAAAGCCTAAATTTAAAAATTAATTATTTCCGCTAACTAGTATGGTGCATAATAAATCGACTGTCGTGCATAATGGTGCGTAATGAGTGCAATTGAATGGAACCAATTTCAGGTCGGTTAGACGAAAATCATTTCCCGCTAAAATTGAAAATTTAAAGTCTAAATTTTAAAAAATAATTATTTCCGCTAACTAGTATGGTGCATAATAAATCCACTGTGGAGCATAATGGTGCGTAATGAGTGCAATTGAATGGAACCAATTTCAGGTCGGTTAGACGAAAATCATTTCCCGCTAAAATTGAAAATTTAAAGTCTAAATTTTAAAAATTAATTATTTCCGCTAACTAGTATGGTTTATAATAAATCGACTGTGGTGCATAATGGTGCGTAATGGGTGCAATTGAATGGAACCATTTTTAGGAGGATTAGTAAAAGTGGGGCAGGCAGACGTAATTTTTCCCCTGCTAAAAATTTAAAATATAAAGCCTAAATTTAAAAATTAATTATTTCCGCTAACTAGTATGGTGCATAATAAATCGACTGTCGTGCATAATGGTGCGTAATGAGTGCAATTGAATGGAACCATTTTTAGGAGGATTAGTAAAAGTGGGGCAGGCAGACGTAATTTTTCCCCTGCTAAAAATTTAAAATATAAAGCCTAAATTTAAAAATTAATTATTTCCGCTAACTAGTATGGTTTATAATAAATCGACTGTGGTGCATAATGGTGCGTAATGGGTGCAATTGAATGGAACCATTTTTAGGAGGATTAGTAAAAGTGGGGCAGGCAGACGTAATTTTTCCCCTGCTAAAAATTTAAAATATAAAGCCTAAATTTAAAAATTAATTATTTCCGCTAACTAGTATGGTGCATAATAAATCGACTGTCGTGCATAATGGTGCGTAATGAGTGCAATTGAATGGAACCAATTTCAGGTCGGTTGGACGAAAATCATTTCCCGCTAAAATTGAAAATTTAAAGTCTAAATTTTAAAAAATAATTATTTCCGCTAACTAGTATGGTGCATAATAAATCGACTGTGGTGCATAATGGTGCGTAATGAGTGCAATTGAATGGAACCAATTTCAGGTCGGTTAGACGAAAATCATTTCCCGCTAAAATTGAAAATTTAAAGTCTAAATTTTAAAAATTAATTATTTCCGCTAACTAGTATGGTTTATAATAAATCGACTGTGGTGCATAATGGTGCGTAATGGGTGCAATTGAATGGAACCATTTTTAGGAGGATTAGTAAAAGTGGGGCAGGCAGACGTAATTTTTCCCCTGCTAAAAATTTAAAATATAAAGCCTAAATTTAAAAATTAATTATTTCCGCTAACTAGTATGGTGCATAATAAATCGACTGTCGTGCATAATGGTGCGTAATGAGTGCAATTGAATGGAACCATTTTTAGGAGGATTAGTAAAAGTGGGGCAGGCAGACGTAATTTTTCCCCTGCTAAAAATTTAAAATATAAAGCCTAAATTTAAAAATTAATTATTTCCGCTAACTAGTATGGTTTATAATAAATCGACTGTGGTGCATAATGGTGCGTAATGGGTGCAATTGAATGGAACCATTTTTAGGAGGATTAGTAAAAGTGGGGCAGGCAGACGTAATTTTTCCCCTGCTAAAAATTTAAAATATAAAGCCTAAATTTAAAAATTAATTATTTCCGCTAACTAGTATGGTGCATAATAAATCGACTGTCGTGCATAATGGTGCGTAATGAGTGCAATTGAATGGAACCAATTTCAGGTCGGTTGGACGAAAATCATTTCCCGCTAAAATTGAAAATTTAAAGTCTAAATTTTAAAAAATAATTATTTCCGCTAACTAGTATGGTGCATAATAAATCGACTGTGGTGCATAATGGTGCGTAATGAGTGCAATTGAATGGAACCAATTTCAGGTCAGTTAGACGAAAATCATTTCCCGCTAAAATTGAAAATTTAAAGTCTAAATTTTAAAAATTAATTATTTCCGCTAACTAGTATGGTGCATAATAAATCGACTGTCGTGCATAATGGTGCGTAATGAGTGCAATAGAATGGAACCAATTTCAGGTCGGTTGGACGAAAATCATTTCCCGCTAAAATTGAAAATTTAAAGTCTAAATTTTAAAAAATAATTATTTCCGCTAACTAGTATGGTGCATAATAAATCCACTGTGGAGCATAATGGTGCGTAATGAGTGCAATTGAATGGAACCAATTTCAGGTCGGTTAGACGAAAATCATTTCCCGCTAAAATTGAAAATTTAAAGTCTAAATTTTAAAAATGAATTATTTCCGCTAACTATTATGGTTTATAATAAATCGACTGTGGTGCATAATGGTGCGTAATGGGTGCAATTGAATGGAACCATTTTTAGGAGGATTAGTAAAAGTGGGGCGGCAGACGTAATTTTCCCCTGCTAAAAATTTAAAATATAAAGCCTCAATTTTAAAAAATAATTATTTCCGCTAACTAGTATGGTGCATAATAAATCGACTGTGGTGCATAATGGTGCGTAATGAGTGCAATTGAATGGAACCAATTTCAGGTCGGTTAGATGAAAATCATTTCCCGCTTAAATTGAAAATTTAAAGTCTAAATTTTAAAAATTAATTATTTCCGCTAACTAGTATGGTGCATAATAAATCGACTGTGGTGCATAATGGTGCGTAATGAGTGCAATTGAATGGAACCAATTTCAGGTCGGTTAGACGAAAATCACTTCCCGCTAAAATTGAAAATTTAAAGTCTAAATTTTAAAAATTAATTATTTCCGCTAACTAGTATGGTGCATAATAAGTCGACTGTGGTGCATAATGGTGCGTAATGTGTGCAATTGAATGGAACCAATTTCAGGTCGGTTAGACGAAAATCATTTCCCGCTAAAATTGAAAATTTAAAGTCTAAATTTTAAAACTTAATTTTTTCCGCTAACTAGTATGGTTTATAATAAATCGACTGTGGTGCATAATGGTGCGTAATGGGTGCAATTGAATGGAACCATTTTTAGGAGGATTAGTAAAAGTGGGGCGGTTAGACGTAATTTTCCCCTGCTAAAAATTTAAAATATAAAGCCTAAATTTAAAAATTAATTATTTCCGCTAACTAGTATGGTGCATAATAAATCGACTGTCGTGCATAATGTTGCGTAATGAGTGCAATTGAATGGAACCAATTTCAGGTCGGTTAGACGAAAATCATTTCCCGCTAAAATTGAAAATTTAAAGTCTAAATTTTAAAAAATAATTATTTCCGCTAACTAGTATGGTGCATAATAAATCCACTGTGGAGCATAATGGTGCGTAATGAGTGCAATTGAATGGAACCAATTTCAGGTCGGTTGGACGAAAATCATTTCCCGCTAAAATTGAAAATTTAAAGTCTAAATTTTAAAAATTAATTATTTCCGCTAACTAGTATGGTTTATAAGAAATCGACTGTGGTGCATAATGGTGCGTAATGAGTGCAATTGAATGGAACCATTTTTAGGAGGATTAGTAAAAGTGGGGCAGGCAGACGTAATTTTTCCCCTGCTAAAAATTTAAAATATAAAGCCTAAATTTAAAAATTAATTATTTCCGCTAACTAGTATGGTGCATAATAAATCGACTGTCGTGCATAATGGTGCGTAATGAGTGCAATTGAATGGAACCAATTTCAGGTCGGTTAGACGAAAATCATTTCCCGCTAAAATTGAAAATTTAAAGTCTAAATTTTAAAAAATAATTATTTCCGCTAACTAGTATGGTGCATAATAAATCCACTGTGGAGCATAATGGTGCGTAATGAGTGCAATTGAATGGAACCAATTTCAGGTCGGTTAGACGAAAATCATTTCCCGCTAAAATTGAAAATTTAAAGTCTAAATTTTAAAAATTAATTATTTCCGCTAACTAGTATGGTTTATAATAAATCGACTGTGGTGCATAATGGTGCGTAATGGGTGCAATTGAATGGAACCATTTTTAGGAGGATTAGTAAAAGTGGGGCGGGCAGACGTAATTTTCCCCTGCTAAAAATTTAAAATATAAAGCCTAAATTTAAAAATTAATTATTTCCGCTAACTAGTATGGTGCATAATAAATCGACTGTCGTGCATAATGGTGCGTAATGAGTGCAATTGAATGGAACCAATTTCAGGTCGGTTGGACGAAAATCATTTCCCGCTAAAATTGAAAATTTAAAGTCTAAATTTTAAAAAATAATTATTTCCGCTAACTAGTATGGTGCATAAAAAATCGACTGTGGTGCATAATGGTGCGTAATGAGTGCAATTGAATGGAACCAATTTCAGGTCAGTTAGACGAAAATCATTTCCCGCTAAAATTGAAAATTTAAAGTCTAAATTTTAAAAATTAATTATTTCCGCTAACTAGTATGGTGCATAATAAATCGACTGTCGTGCATAATGGTGCGTAATGAGTGCAATAGAATGGAACCAATTTCAGGTCAGTTAGACGAAAATCATTTCCCGCTAAAATTGAAAATTTAAAGTCTAAATTTTAAAAATTAATTATTTCCGCTAACTAGTATGGTGCATAATAAATCGACTGTCGTGCATAATGGTGCGTAATGAGTGCAATAGAATGGAACCAATTTCAGGTCGGTTAGACGAAAATCATTTCCCGCTAAAATTGAAAATTTAAAGTCTAAATTTTAAAAATGAATTATTTCCGCTAACTATTATGGTTTATAATAAATCGACTGTGGTGCATAATGGTGCGTAATGGGTGCAATTGAATGGAACCATTTTTAGGAGGATTAGTAAAAGTGGGGCGGCAGACGTAATTTTCCCCTGCTAAAAATTTAAAATATAAAGCCTCAATTTTAAAAAATAATTATTTCCGCTAACTAGTATGGTGCATAATAAATCGACTGTGGTGCATAATGGTGCGTAATGAGTGCAATTGAATGGAACCAATTTCAGGTCGGTTAGATGAAAATCATTTCCCGCTTAAATTGAAAATTTAAAGTCTAAATTTTAAAAATTAATTATTTCCGCTAACTAGTATGGTGCATAATAAATCGACTGTCGTGCATAATGGTGCGTAATGAGTGCAAAGAATGGAACCAATTTCAGGTGGGTTGGACGAAAATCATTTCCCGCTAAAATTGAAAATTTAAAGTCTAAATTTTAAAAATTAATTATTTCCGCTAACTAGTATGGTTTATAAGAAATCGACTGTGGTGCATAATGGTGCGTAATGAGTGCAATTGAATGGAACCATTTTTAGGAGGATTAGTAAAAGTGGGGCAGGCAGACGTAATTTTTCCCCTGCTAAAAATTTAAAATATAAAGCCTAAATTTAAAAATTAATTATTTCCGCTAACTAGTATGGTTTATAATAAATCGACTGTGGTGCATAATGGTGCGTAATGGGTGCAATTGAATGGAACAATTTTTAGGAGGATTAGTAAAAGTGGGGCAGGCAGACGTAATTTTTCCCCTGCTAAAAATTTAAAATATAAAGCCTAAATTTAAAAATTAATTATTTCCGCTAACTATTATGGTGCATAATAAATCGACTGTCGTGCATAATGGTGCGTAATGAGTGCAATTGAATGGAACCAATTTCAGGTCGGTTAGACAAAAATCATTTCCCGCTAAAATTGAAAATTTAAAGTCTAAATTTTAAAAATTAATTATTTCCGCTAACTAGTATGGTGCATAATAAATCGACTGTGGTGCATAATGGTGCGTAATGAGTGCAATTGAATGGAACCAATTTCAGGTCGGTTAGACGAAAATCACTTCCCGCTAAAATTGAAAATTTAAAGTCTAAATTTTAAAAATTAATTATTTCCGCTAACTAGTATGGTGCATAATAAGTCGACTGTGGTGCATAATGGTGCGTAATGAGTGCAATTGAATGGAACCAATTTCAGGTCGGTTAGACGAAAATCATTTCCCGCTAAAATTGAAAATTTAAGTCTAAATTTTAAAACTTAATTTTTTCCGCTAACTAGTATGGTTTATAATAAATCGACTGTGGTGCATAATGGTGCGTAATGGGTGCAATTGAATGGAACCATTTTTAGGAGGATTAGTAAAAGTGGGGCAGGCAGACGTAATTTTTCCCCTGCTAAAAATTTAAAATATAAAGCCTAAATTTAAAAATTAATTATTTCCGCTAACTAGTATGGTGCATAATAAATCGACTGTCGTGCATAATGGTGCGTAATGAGTGCAATTGAATGGAACCAATTTCAGGTCGGTTAGACGAAAATCATTTCCCGCTAAAATTGAAAATTTAAAGTCTAAATTTTAAAAAATAATTATTTCCGCTAACTAGTATGGTGCATAATAAATCCACTGTGGAGCATAATGGTGCGTAATGAGTGCAATTGAATGGAACCAATTTCAGGTCGGTTAGACGAAAATCATTTCCCGCTAAAATTGAAAATTTAAAGTCTAAATTTTAAAAATTAATTATTTCCGCTAACTAGTATGGTTTATAATAAATCGACTGTGGTGCATAATGGTGCGTAATGGGTGCAATTGAATGGAACCATTTTTAGGAGGATTAGTAAAAGTGGGGCGGGCAGACGTAATTTTCCCCTGCTAAAAATTTAAAATATAAAGCCTAAATTTAAAAATTAATTATTTCCGCTAACTAGTATGGTGCATAATAAATCGACTGTCGTGCATAATGGTGCGTAATGAGTGCAATTGAATGGAACCAATTTCAGGTCGGTTGGACGAAAATCATTTCCCGCTAAAATTGAAAATTTAAAGTCTAAATTTTAAAAAAATAATTATTTCCGCTAACTAGTATGGTGCAAAATAAATCGACTGTGGTGCATAATGGTGCGTAATGAGTGCAATTGAATGGAACCAATTTCAGGTCGGTTAGACGAAAATCATTTCCCGCTAAAATTGAAAATTTAAAGTCTAAATTTTAAAAATTAATTATTTCCGCTAACTAGTATGGTTTATAAGAAATCGACTGTGGTGCATAATGGTGCGTAATGAGTGCAATTGAATGGAACCATTTTTAGGAGGATTAGTAAAAGTGGGGCAGGCAGACGTAATTTTTCCCCTGCTAAAAATTTAAAATATAAAGCCTAAATTTAAAAATTAATTATTTCCGCTAACTAGTATGGTGCATAATAAATCGACTGTCGTGCATAATGGTGCGTAATGAGTGCAATTGAATGGAACCAATTTCAGGTCGGTTAGACAAAAATCATTTCCCCCTAAAATTGAAAATTTAAAGTCTAAATTTTAAAAATTAATTATTTCCGCTAACTAGTATGGTGCATAATAAATCGACTGTGGTGCATAATGGTGCGTTATGAGTTCAATTGAATGGAACCAATTTCAGGTCGGTTAGACGAAAATCATTTCCCGCTAAAATTGAAAATTTAAAGTCTAAATTTTAAAAAATAATTATTTCCGCTAACTAGTATGGTGCATAATAAATCCACTGTGGAGCATAATGGTGCGTAATGAGTGCAATTGAATGGAACCAATTTCAGGTCGGTTAGACGAAAATCATTTCCCGCTAAAATTGAAAATTAAAGACTAAATTTTAAAAATTAATTATTTCCGCTAACTAGTATGGTTTATAATAAATCGACTGTGGTGCATAATGGTGCGTAATGGGTGCAATTGAATGGAACCATTTATAGGAGGATTAGTAAAAGTGGGGCGGGCAGACGTAATTTTCCCCTGCTAAAAATTTAAAATATAAAGCCTAAATTTAAAAATTAATTATTTCCGCTAACTAGTATGGTTTATAATAAATCGACTGTGGTGCATAATGGTGCGTAATGGGTGCAATTGAATGGAACCATTTTTAGGAGGATTAGTAAAAGTGGGGCAGGCAGACGTAATTTTTCCCCTGCTAAAAATTTAAAATATAAAGCCTAAATTTAAAAATTAATTATTTCCGCTAACTATTATGGTTCATAATAAATCGACTGTCGTGCATAATGTTGCGTAATGAGTGCAATTGAATGGTACCAATTTCAGGTCGGTTAGACAAAAATCATTTCCCGCTAAAATTGAAAATTTAAAGTCTAAATTTTAAAAATTAATTATTTCCGCTAACTAGTATGGTGCATAATAAATCGACTGTGGTGCATAATGGTGCGTAATGAGTGCAATTGAATGGTACCAATTTCAGGTCGGTTAGACAAAAATCATTTCCCGCTAAAATTGAAAATTTAAAGTCTAAATTTTAAAAATTAATTATTTCCGCTAACTAGTATGGTGCATAATAAATCGACTGTGGTGCATAATGGTGCGTAATGAGTGCAATTGAATGGAACCAATTTCAGGTCGGTTAGACGAAAATCACTTCCCGCTAAAATTCAAAATTTAAAGTCTAAATTTTAAAAATTTATTATTTCCGCTAACTAGTATGGTTTATAAGAAATCGACTGTGGTGCATAATGGTGCGTAACGGGTGCAATTGAATGGAACCATTTTTAGGAGGATTAGTAAAAGTGGGGCGGGCAGACGTAATTTTCCCCTGCTAAAAATTTAAAATATAAAGCCTAAATTTAAAAATTAATTATTTCCGCTTACTAGTATGGTGCATAATAAATCGACTGTCGTGCATAATGGTGCGTAATGAGTGCAATTGAATGGAACCAATTTCCGGTCGGTTGGACGAAAATCATTTCCCGCTAAAATTGAAAATTTAAAGTCTAAATTTTAAAAAATAATTATTTCCGCTAACTAGTATGGTGCATAATAAATCGACTGTGGTGCATAATGGTGCGTAATGAGTGCAATTGAATGGAACCAATTTCAGGTCGGTTAGACGAAAATCATTTCCCGCTAAAATTTAAAATTTAAAGTCTAAATTTTAAAAATTAATTATTTCCGCTAACTAGTATGGTGCATAATAAATCGACTGTCGTGCATAATGGTGCGTAATGAGTGCAATTGAATGGAACCAATTTCAGGTCGGTTGGACGAAAATCATTTCCCGCTAAAATTGAAAATTAGTCTAAATTTTAAAAAATAATTATTTCCGCTAACTAGTATGGTGCATAATAAATCCACTGTGGAGCATAATGGTGCGTAATGAGTGCAATTGAATGGAACCAATTTCAGGTCGGTTAGACGAAAATCATTTCCCGCTAAAATTGAAAATTTAAAGTCTAAATTTTAAAAATGAATTATTTCCGCTAACTATTATGGTTTATAATAAATCGACTGTGGTGCATAATGGTGCGTAATGGGTGCAATTGAATTTAACCATTTTTAGGAGGATTAGTAAAAGTGGGGCGGCAGACGTAATTTTCCCCTGCTAAAAATTTAAAATATAAAGCCTAAATTTTAAAAAATAATTATTTCCGCTAACTAGTATGGTGCATAATAAATCGACTGTGGTGCATAATGGTGCGTAATGAGTGCAATTGAATGGAACCAATTTCAGGTCGGTTAGATGAAAATCATTTCCCGCTTAAATTGAAAATTTAAAGTCTAAATTTTAAAAATTAATTATTTCCGCTAACTAGTATGGTGCATAATAAATCGACTGTCGTGCATAATGGTGCGTAATGAGTGCAATTGAATGGAACCAATTTCAGGTCGGTTGGACGAAAATCATTTCCCGCTAAAATTGAAAATTTAAAGTCTAAATTTTAAAAATTAATTATTTCCGCTAACTAGTATGGTTTATAAGAAATCGACTGTGGTGCATAATGGTGCGTAATGAGTGCAATTGAATGGAACCATTTTTAGGAGGATTAGTAAAAGTGGGGCAGGCAGACGTAATTTTTCCCCTGCTAAAAATTTAAAATATAAAGCCTAAATTTAAAAATTAATTATTTCCGCTAACTAGTAAGGTTTATAATAAATCGACTGTGGTGCATAATGGTGCGTAATGGGTGCAATTGAATGGAACCATTTTTAGGAGGATTAGTAAAAGTGGGGCAGGCAGACGTAATTTTTCCCCTGCTAAAAATTTAAAATATAAAGCCTAAATTTAAAAATTAATTATTTCCGCTAACTATTATGGTGCATAATAAATCGACTGTCGTGCATAATGGTGCGTAATGAGTGCAATTGAATGGAACCAATTTCCGGTCGGTTAGACAAAAATCATTTCCCGCTGAAATTGAAAATTTAAAGTCTAAATTTTAAAAATTAATTATTTCCGCTAACTAGTATGGTGCATAATAAATCGACTGTGGTGCATAATGGTGCGTAATGAGTGCAATTGAATGGAACCAATTTCAGGTCGGTTATACGAAAATCACTTCCCGCTAAAATTGAAAATTTAAAGTCTAAATTTTAAAAATTAATTATTTACGCTAACTAGTATGGTGCATAATAAATCGACTGTGGTGCATAATGGTGCGTAATGAGTGCAATTGAATGGAACCAATTTCAGGTCGGTTAGACGAAAATCACTTCCCGCTAAAATTGAAAATTTAAAGTCTAAATTTTAAAAATTAATTTTTTCCGCTAACTAGTATGGTTTATAATAAATCGACTGTGGTGCATAATGGTGCGTAATAGGTTCAATTGAATGGAACCATTTTTAGGAGGATTAGTAAAAGTGGGGCGGTTAGACGTAATTTTCCCCTGCTAAAAATTTAAAATATAAAGCCTAAATTTAAAAATTAATTATTTCCGCTAACTAGTATGGTGCATAATAAATCGACTGTCGTGCATAATGTTGCGTAATGAGTGCAATTGAATGGAACCAATTTCAGGTCGGTTAGACAAAAATCATTTCCCGCTAAAATTGAAAATTTAAAGTCTTAATTTTAAAATCTAATTATTTCCGCTAACTAGTATGGTGCATAATAAATCGACTGTGGTGCATAATGGTGCGTAATGAGTGCAATTAAATGGAACCAATTTCAGGTCGGTTAGACGAAAATCATTTCCCGCTAAAATTGAAAATTTAAAGTCTAAATTTTAAAAAATAATTATTTCCGCTAACTAGTATGGTGCATAATAAATCCACTGTGGAGCATAATTTTGCGTAATGAGTGCAATTGAATGGAACCAATTTCAGGTCGGTTAGACGAAAATCATTTCCCGCTAAAATTGGAAATTTAAAGTCTAAATTTTAAAAATTAATTATTTCCGCTAACTAGTATGGTTTATAATAAATCGACTGTGGTGCATAATGGTGCGTAATGGGTGCAATTGAATGGAACCATTTTTAGGAGGATTAGTAAAAGTGGGGCGGGCAGACGTAATTTTCCCCTGCTAAAAATTTAAAATATAAAGCCTAAATTTAAAAATTAATTATTTCCGCTAACTAGTATGGTGCATAATAAATCGACTGTCGTGCATAATGGTGCGTAATGAGTGCAATTGAATGGAACCAATTTCAGGTCGGTTGGACGAAAATCATTTCCCGCTAAAATTGAAAATTTAAAGTCTAAATTTTAAAAAATAATTATTTCCGCTAACTAGTATGGTGCATAATAAATCGACTGTGGTGCATAATGGTGCGTAATGAGTGCAATTGAATGGAACCAATTTCAGGTCGGTTAGACGAAAATCATTTCCCGCTAAAATTGAAAATTTAAAGTCTAAATTTTAAAAATGAATTATTTCCGCTAACTAGTATGGTTTATAATAAATCGACTGTGGTGCATAATGGTGCGTAATAGGTGCAATTGAATGGAACCATTTTTAGGAGGATTAGTAAAAGTGGGGCGGTTAGACGAAATTTTCCCCTGCTAAAAATTTAAAATATAAAGCCTAAATTTAAAAATTAATTATTTCCGCTAACTAGTATGGTGCATAATAAATCGACTGTCGTGCATAATGTTGGGTAATGAGTGCAATTGAATGGAACCAATTTCAGGTCGGTTAGACGAAAATCATTTCCCGCTAAAATTGAAAATTTAAAGTCTAAATTTTAAAAAATAATTATTTCCGCTAACTAGTATGGTGCATAATAAATCCACTGTGGAGCATAATGGTGCGTAATGAGTGCAATTGAATGGAACCAATTTCAGGTCGGTTGGACGAAAATCATTTCCCGCTAAAATTGAAAATTTAAAGTCTAAATTTTAAAAATGAATTATTTCCGCTAACTAGAATGGTTTATAAGAAATCGACTGTGGTGCATAATGGTGCGTAATGAGTGCAATTGAATGGAACCATTTTTAGGAGGATTAGTAAAAGTGGGGCAGGCAGACGTAATTTTTCCCCTGCTAAAAATTTAAAATATAAAGCCTAAATTTAAAAATTAATTATTTCCGCTAACTAGTATGGTGCATAATAAATCGACTGTCGTGCATAATGGTGCGTAATGAGTGCAATTGAATGGAACCAATTTCAGGTCGGTTAGACAAAAATCATTTCCCGCTAAAATTGAAAATTTAAAGTCTAAATTTTAAAAATTAATTATTTCCGCTAACTAGTATGGTGCATAATAAATCGACTGTGGTGCATAATGGTGCGTTATGAGTGCAATTGAATGGAACCAATTTCAGGTCGGTTAGACGAAAATCATTTCCCGCTAAAATTGAAAATTTAAAGTCTAAATTTTAAAAAATAATTATTTCCGCTAACTAGTATGGTGCATAATAAATCCACTGTGGAGCATAATGGTGCGTAATGAGTGCAATTAAATGGAACCAATTTCAGGTCGGTTAGACGAAAATCATTTCCCGCTAAAATTGAAAATTTAAAGTCTAAATTTTAAAAATGAATTATTTCCGCTAACTATTATGGTTTATAATAAATCGACTGTGGTGCATAATGGTGCGTAATGGGTGCAATTGAATTTAACCATTTTTAGGAGGATTAGTAAAAGTGGGGCGGCAGACGTAATTTTCCCCTGCTAAAAATTTAATATATAAAGTCTAAATTTTAAAAATTAATTATTTCCGCTAACTAGTATGGTGCATAATAAATCGACTGTCGTGCATAATGGTGCGTAATGAGTGCAATTGAATGGAACCAATTTCAGGTCGGTTAGACAAAAATCATTTCCCGCTAAAATTGAAAATTTAAAGTCTAAATTTTAAAAATTAATTATTTCCGCTAACTAGTATGGTGCATAATAAATCGACTGTGGTGCATAATGGTGCGTTATGAGTGCAATTGAATGGAACCAATTTCAGGTCGGTTAGACGAAAATCATTTCCCGCTAAAATTGAAAATTTAAAGTCTAAATTTAAAAAAATAATTATTTCCGCTAACTAGTATGGTGCATAATAAATAGACTGTGGTGCATAATGGTGCGTAATAGGTGCAATTGAATGGAACCATTTTTAGGAGGATTAGTAAAAGTGGGGCGGTTAGACGAAATTTTCCCCTGCTAAAAATTTAAAATATAAAGCCTAAATTTAAAAATTAATTATTTCCGCTAACTAGTATGGTGCATAATAAATCGACTGTCGTGCATAATGTTGGGTAATGAGTGCAATTGAATGGAACCAATTTCAGGTCGGTTAGACAAAAATCATTTCCCGCTAAAATTGAAAATTTAAAGTCTAAATTTTAAAAAATAATTATTTCCGCTAACTAGTATGGTGCATAATAAATCCACTGTGGAGCATTATGGTGCGTAATGATACAATTGAATGGAACCAATTTCAGGTCGGTTGGACGAAAATCATTTCCCGCTAAAATTGAAAATTTAAAGTCTAAATTTTAAAAATTAATTATTTCCGCTAACTAGAATGGTTTATAAGAAATCGACTGTGGTGCATAATGGTGCGTAATGAGTGCAATTGAATGGAACCATTTTTAGGAGGATTAGTAAAAGTGGGGCAGGCAGACGTAATTTTTCCCCTGCTAAAAATTTAAAATATAAAGCCTAAATTTAAAAATTAATTATTTCCGCTAACTAGTATGGTGCATAATAAATCGACTGTCGTGCATAATGGTGCGTAATGAGTGCAATTGAATGGAACCAATTTCAGGTCGGTTAGACAAAAATCATTTCCCGCTAAAATTGAAAATTTAAAGTCTAAATTTTAAAAATTAATTATTTCCGCTAACTAGTATGGTGCATAATAAATCGACTGTGGTGCATAATGGTGCGTTATGAGTGCAATTGAATGGAACCAATTTCAGGTCGGTTAGACGAAAATCATTTCCCGCTAAAATTGAAAATTTAAAGTCTAAATTTTAAAAAATAATTATTTCCGCTAACTAGTATGGTGCATAATAAATCCACTGTGGAGCATAATGGTGCGTAATGAGTGCAATTAAATGGAACCAATTTCAGGTCGGTTAGACGAAAATCATTTCCCGCTAAAATTGAAAATTTAAAGTCTAAATTTTAAAAATGAATTATTTCCGCTAACTATTATGGTTTATAATAAATCGACTGTGGTGCATAATGGTGCGTAATGGGTGCAATTGAATTTAACCATTTTTAGGAGGATTAGTAAAAGTGGGGCGGCAGACGTAATTTTCCCCTGCTAAAAATTTAATATATAAAGTCTAAATTTTAAAAATTAATTATTTCCGCTAACTAGTATGGTTTATAATAAATCGACTGTGGTGCATAATGGTGCGTAATGGGTGCAATTGAATGGAACCATTTTTAGGAGGATTAGTAAAAGTGGGGCGGGCAGACGTAATTTTCCCCTGCTAAAAATTTAAAATATAAAGCCTAAATTTAAAAATTAATTATTTCCGCTAACTAGTATGGTTTATAATAAATCGACTGTGGTGCATAATGGTGCGTAATGGGTGCAATTGAATGGAACCATTTTTAGGAGGATTAGTAAAAGTGGGGCAGGCAGACGTAATTTTTCCCCTGCTAAAAATTTAAAATATAAAGCCTAAATTTAAAAATTAATTATTTCCGCTAACTATTATGGTTCATAATAAATCGACTGTCGTGCATAATGGTGCGTAATGAGTGCAATTGAATGGTACCAATTTCAGGTCGGTTAGACAAAAATCATTTCCCGCTAAAATTGAAAATTTAAAGTCTAAATTTTAAAAATTAATTATTTCCGCTAACTAGTATGGTGCATAATAAATCGACTGTGGTGCATAATGGTGCGTAATGAGTGCAATTGAATGGAACCAATTTCAGGTCGGTTAGACGAAAATCATTTCCCGCTAAAATTGAAAATTTAAAGTCTAAATTTTAAAAATTAATTATTTCCGCTAACTAGTATGGTTTATAAGAAATCGACTGTGGTGAATAATGGTGCGTAATGGGTGCAATTGAATGGAACCATTTTTAGGAGGATTAGTAAAAGTGGGGCGGCAGACGTAATTTTCCCCTGCTAAAAATTTAAAATATAAAGCCTAAATTTTAAAAAATAATTATTTCCGCTAACTAGTATGGTTTATAATAAATCGACTGTGGTGCATAATGGTGCGTAATGGGTGCAATTGAATGGAACCATTTTTAGGAGGATTAGTAAAAGTGGGGCGGTTAGACGTAATTTTCCCCTGCTAAAAATTTAAAATATAAAGCCTAAATTTAAAAATGAATTATTTCCGCTAACTAGTATGGTGCATAATAAATCGACTGTCGTGCATAATGTTGCGTAATGAGTGCAATTGAATGGAACCAATTTCAGGTCGGTTGGACGAAAATCATTTCCCGCTAAAATTGAAAATTTAAAGTCTAAATTTTAAAAATTAATTATTTCCGCTAACTAGTATGGTTTATAAGAAATCGACTGTGGTGCATAATGGTGCGTAATGAGTGCAATTGAATGGAACCATTTTTAGGAGGATTAGTAAAAGTGGGGCAGGCAGACGTAATTTTTCCCCTGCTAAAAATTTAAAATATAAAGCCTAAATTTAAAAAATTATTATTTCCGCTAACTAGTATGGTGCATAATAAATCGACTGTCGTGCATAATGGTGCGTAATGAGTGCAATTGAATGGAACCAATTTCAGGTCGGTTAGACAAAAATCATTTCCCGCTAAAATTGAAAATTTAAAGTCTAAATTTTAAAAATTAATTATTTCCGCTAACTAGTATGGTGCATAATAAATCGACTGTCGTGCATAATGGTGCGTAATGAGTGCAATTGAATGGAACCAATTTCAGGTCGGTTACACAAAAATCATTTCCCGCTAAAATTGAAAATTTAAAGTCTAAATTTTAAAAATTAATTATTTCCGCTAACTAGTATGGTGCATAATAAATCGACTGTGGTGCATAATGGTGCGTAATGAGTGCAATTGAATGGAACCATTTTCAGGTCGGTTAGACGAAAATCATTTCCCGCTAAAATTGAAAATTTAAAGTCTAAATTTTAAAAATGAATTATTTCTGCTAACTAGTATGGTTTATAATAAATCGACTGTGGTGCAAAATGGTGCGTAATGGGTGCAATTGAATGGAACCATTTTTAGGAGGATTAGTAAAAGTGGGGCGGTTAGACGAAATTTTCCCCTGCTAAAAATTTAAAATATAAAGCCTAAATTTAAAAATTAATTATTTCCGCTAACTAGTATGGTGCATAATAAATCGACTGTCGTGCATAATGTTGCGTAATGAGTGCAATTGAATGGAACCAATTTCAGGTCGGTTAGACGAAAATCATTTCCCGCTAAAATTGAAAATTTAAAGTCTAAATTTTAAAAAATAATTATTTCCGCTAACTAGTATGGTGCATAATAAATCCACTGTGGAGCATAATGGTGCGTAATGAGTGCAATTGAATGGAACCAATTTCAGGTCGGTTGGACGAAAATCATTTCCCGCTAAAATTGAAAATTTAAAGTCTAAATTTTAAAAATTAATTATTTCCGCTAACTAGTATGGTTTATAAGAAATCGACTGTGGTGCATAATGGTGCGTAATGAGTGCAATTGAATGAAACCATTTTTAGGAGGATTAGTAAAAGTGGGGCGGTTAGACGTAATTTTCCCCTGCTAAAAATTTAAAATATAAAGCCTAAATTTAAAAATTAATTATTTCCGCTAACTAGTATGGTGCATAATAAATCGACTGTCGTGCATAATGGTGCGTAATGAGTGCAATTGAATTCAACCAATTTCAGGTCGGTTAGACAAAAATCATTTCCCGCTAAAATTGAAAATTTAAAGTCTTAATTTTAAAAATTAATTATTTCCGCTAACTAGTATGGTGCATAATAAATCGACTGTGGTGCATAATGGTGCGTAATGAGTGCAATTGAATGGAACCAATTTCAGGTCGGTTAGACGAAAATCATTTCCCGCTAAAATTGAAAATTTCAAGTCTAAATTTTAAAAAATAATTATTTCCGCTAACTAGTATGGTGCATAATAAATCCACTGTGGAGCATAATGGTGCGTAATGAGTGCAATTGAATGGAACCAATTTCAGGTCGGTTGGACGAAAATCATTTCCCGCTAAAATTGAAAATTTAAAGTCTAAATTTTAAAAATTAATTATTTCCGCTAACTAGTATGGTTTATAAGAAATCGACTGTGGTGCATAATGGTGCGTAATGAGTGCAATTGAATGGAACCATTTTAGGAGGATTAGTAAAAGTGGGGCAGGCAGACGTAATTTTTCCCCTGCTAAAAATTTAAAATATAAAGCCTAAATTTAAAAATTAATTATTTCCGCTAACTAGTATGGTGCATAATAAATCGACTGTCGTGCATAATGGTGCGTAATGAGTGCAATTGAATGGAACCAATTTCAGGTCGGTTAGACAAAAATCATTTCCCTCTAAAATTGAAAATTTAAAGTCTAAATTTTAAAAATTAATTATTTCCGCTAACTAGTATGGTGCATAATAAATCGACTGTGGTGCATAATGGTGCGTAATGAGTGCAATTGAATGGAACCAATTTCAGGTCGGTTAGACGAAAATCATTTCCCGCTAAAATTGAAAATTTAAAGTCTAAATTTTAAAAAATAATTATTTCCGCTAACTAGTATGGTGCATAATAAATCCACTGTGGAGCATAATGGTGCGTAATGAGTGCAATTGAATGGAACCAATTTCAGGTCGGTTAGACGAAAATCATTTCCCGCTAAAATTGAAAATTTAAAGTCTAAATTTAAAAATTAATTATTTCCGCTAACTAGTATGGTTTATAATAAATCGACTGTGGTGCATAATGGTGCGTAATGGGTGCAATTGAATGGAACCATTTTTAGGAGGATTAGTAAAAGTGGGGCGGGCAGACGTAATTTTCCCCTGCTAAAAATTTAAAATATAAAGCCTAAATTTAAAAATTAATTATTTCCGCTAACTAGTATGGTGCATAATAAATCGACTGTCGTGCATAATGGTGCGTAATGAGTGCAATTGAATTCAACCAATTTCAGGTCGGTTAGACAAAAATCATTTCCCGCTAAAATTGAAAATTTAAAGTCTAAATTTTAAAAAATAATTATTTCCGCTAACTAGTATGGTGCATAATAAATCCACTGTGGAGCATAATGGTGCGTAATGAGTGCAATTGAATGGAACCAATTTCAGGTCGGTTGGACGAAAATCATTTCCCGCTAAAATTGAAAATTTAAAGTCTAAATTTTAAAAATTAATTATTTCCGCTAACTAGTATGGTTTATAAGAAATCGACTGTGGTGCATAATGGTGCGTAATGAGTGCAATTGAATGAAACCATTTTTAGGAGGATTAGTAAAAGTGGGGCGGTTAGACGTAATTTTCCCCTGCTAAAAATTTAAAATATAAAGCCTAAATTTAAAAATTAATTATTTCCGCTAACTAGTATGGTGCATAATAAATCGACTGTCGTGCATAATGGTGCGTAATGAGTGCAATTGAATTAAACCAATTTCAGGTCGGTTAGACAAAAATCATTTCCCGCTAAAATTGAAAATTTAAAGTCTTAATTTTAAAAATTAATTATTTCCGCTAACTAGTATGGTGCATAATAAATCGACTGTGGTGCATAATGGTGCGTAATGAGTGCAATTGAATGGAACCAATTTCAGGTCGGTTAGACGAAAATCATTTCCCGCTAAAATTGAAAATTTCAAGTCTAAATTTTAAAAAATAATTATTTCCGCTAACTAGTATGGTGCATAATAAATCCACTGTGGAGCATAATGGTGCGTAATGAGTGCAATTGAATGGAACCAATTTCAGGTCGGTTGGACGAAAATCATTTCCCGCTAAAATTGAAAATTTAAAGTCTAAATTTTAAAAATTAATTATTTCCGCTAACTAGTATGGTTTATAAGAAATCGACTGTGGTGCATAATGGTGCGTAATGAGTGCAATTGAATGGAACCATTTTAGGAGGATTAGTAAAAGTGGGGCAGGCAGACGTAATTTTTCCCCTGCTAAAAATTTAAAATATAAAGCCTAAATTTAAAAATTAATTATTTCCGCTAACTAGTATGGTGCATAATAAATCGACTGTCGTGCATAATGGTGCGTAATGAGTGCAATTGAATGGAACCAATTTCAGGTCGGTTAGACAAAAATCATTTCCCTCTAAAATTGAAAATTTAAAGTCTAAATTTTAAAAATTAATTATTTCCGCTAACTAGTATGGTGCATAATAAATCGACTGTGGTGCATAATGGTGCGTAATGAGTGCAATTGAATGGAACCAATTTCAGGTCGGTTAGACGAAAATCATTTCCCGCTAAAATTGAAAATTTCAAGTCTAAATTTTAAAAAATAATTATTTCCGCTAACTAGTATGGTGCATAATAAATCCACTGTGGAGCATAATGGTGCGTAATGAGTGCAATTGAATGGAACCAATTTCAGGTCGGTTAGACGAAAATCATTTCCCGCTAAAATTGAAAATTTAAAGTCTAAATTTTAAAAATTAATTATTTCCGCTAACTAGTATGGTTTATAATAAATCGACTGTGGTGCATAATGGTGCGTAATGGGTGCAATTGAATGGAACCATTTTCAGGTCGGTTAGACGAAAATCATTTCCCGCTAAAATTGAAAATTTCAAGTCTAAATTTTAAAAATTAATTATTTCCGCTAACTAGTATGGTTTATAAGAAATCGACTGTGGTGCATAATGGTGCGTAATGAGTGCAATTGAATGGAACCATTTTTAGGAGGATTAGTAAAAGTGGGGCGGTTAGACGAAATTTTCCCCTGCTAAAAATTTAAAATATAAAGCCTAAATTTAAAAATTAATTATTTCCGCTAACTAGTATGGTGCATAATAAATCGACTGTCGTGCATAATGTTGGGTAATGAGTGCAATTGAATGGAACCAATTTCAGGTCGGTTAGACAAAAATCATTTCCCGCTAAAATTGAAAATTTAAAGTCTAAATTTTAAAAAATAATTATTTCCGCTAACTAGTATGGTGCATAATAAATCCACTGTGGAGCATTATGGTGCGTAATGATACAATTGAATGGAACCAATTTCAGGTCGGTTGGACGAAAATCATTTCCCGCTAAAATTGAAAATTTAAAGTCTAAATTTTAAAAATTAATTATTTCCGCTAACTAGAATGGTTTATAAGAAATCGACTGTGGTGCATAATGGTGCGTAATGAGTGCAATTGAATGGAACCATTTTTAGGAGGATTAGTAAAAGTGGGGCAGGCAGACGTAATTTTTCCCCTGCTAAAAATTTAAAATATAAAGCCTAAATTTAAAAATTAATTATTTCCGCTAACTAGTATGGTGCATAATAAATCGACTGTCGTGCATAATGGTGCGTAATGAGTGCAATTGAATGGAACCAATTTCAGGTCGGTTAGACAAAAATCATTTCCCGCTAAAATTGAAAATTTAAAGTCTAAATTTTAAAAATTAATTATTTCCGCTAACTAGTATGGTGCATAATAAATCGACTGTGGTGCATAATGGTGCGTTATGAGTGCAATTGAATGGAACCAATTTCAGGTCGGTTAGACGAAAATCATTTCCCGCTAAAATTGAAAATTTAAAGTCTAAATTTTAAAAAATAATTATTTCCGCTAACTAGTATGGTGCATAATAAATCCACTGTGGAGCATAATGGTGCGTAATGAGTGCAATTAAATGGAACCAATTTCAGGTCGGTTAGACGAAAATCATTTCCCGCTAAAATTGAAAATTTAAAGTCTAAATTTTAAAAATGAATTATTTCCGCTAACTATTATGGTTTATAATAAATCGACTGTGGTGCATAATGGTGCGTAATGGGTGCAATTGAATTTAACCATTTTTAGGAGGATTAGTAAAAGTGGGGCGGCAGACGTAATTTTCCCCTGCTAAAAATTTAATATATAAAGTCTAAATTTTAAAAATTAATTATTTCCGCTAACTAGTATGGTTTATAATAAATCGACTGTGGTGCATAATGGTGCGTAATGGGTGCAATTGAATGGAACCATTTTTAGGAGGATTAGTAAAAGTGGGGCGGGCAGACGTAATTTTCCCCTGCTAAAAATTTAAAATATAAAGCCTAAATTTAAAAATTAATTATTTCCGCTAACTAGTATGGTTTATAATAAATCGACTGTGGTGCATAATGGTGCGTAATGGGTGCAATTGAATGGAACCATTTTTAGGAGGATTAGTAAAAGTGGGGCAGGCAGACGTAATTTTTCCCCTGCTAAAAATTTAAAATATAAAGCCTAAATTTAAAAATTAATTATTTCCGCTAACTATTATGGTTCATAATAAATCGACTGTCGTGCATAATGGTGCGTAATGAGTGCAATTGAATGGTACCAATTTCAGGTCGGTTAGACAAAAATCATTTCCCGCTAAAATTGAAAATTTAAAGTCTAAATTTTAAAAATTAATTATTTCCGCTAACTAGTATGGTGCATAATAAATCGACTGTGGTGCATAATGGTGCGTAATGAGTGCAATTGAATGGAACCAATTTCAGGTCGGTTAGACGAAAATCATTTCCCGCTAAAATTGAAAATTTAAAGTCTAAATTTTAAAAATTAATTATTTCCGCTAACTAGTATGGTTTATAAGAAATCGACTGTGGTGAATAATGGTGCGTAATGGGTGCAATTGAATGGAACCATTTTTAGGAGGATTAGTAAAAGTGGGGCGGCAGACGTAATTTTCCCCTGCTAAAAATTTAAAATATAAAGCCTAAATTTTAAAAAATAATTATTTCCGCTAACTAGTATGGTTTATAATAAATCGACTGTGGTGCATAATGGTGCGTAATGGGTGCAATTGAATGGAACCATTTTTAGGAGGATTAGTAAAAGTGGGGCGGTTAGACGTAATTTTCCCCTGCTAAAAATTTAAAATATAAAGCCTAAATTTAAAAATGAATTATTTCCGCTAACTAGTATGGTGCATAATAAATCGACTGTCGTGCATAATGTTGCGTAATGAGTGCAATTGAATGGAACCAATTTCAGGTCGGTTGGACGAAAATCATTTCCCGCTAAAATTGAAAATTTAAAGTCTAAATTTTAAAAATTAATTATTTCCGCTAACTAGTATGGTTTATAAGAAATCGACTGTGGTGCATAATGGTGCGTAATGAGTGCAATTGAATGGAACCATTTTTAGGAGGATTAGTAAAAGTGGGGCAGGCAGACGTAATTTTTCCCCTGCTAAAAATTTAAAATATAAAGCCTAAATTTAAAAAATTATTATTTCCGCTAACTAGTATGGTGCATAATAAATCGACTGTCGTGCATAATGGTGCGTAATGAGTGCAATTGAATGGAACCAATTTCAGGTCGGTTAGACAAAAATCATTTCCCGCTAAAATTGAAAATTTAAAGTCTAAATTTTAAAAATTAATTATTTCCGCTAACTAGTATGGTGCATAATAAATCGACTGTCGTGCATAATGGTGCGTAATGAGTGCAATTGAATGGAACCAATTTCAGGTCGGTTACACAAAAATCATTTCCCGCTAAAATTGAAAATTTAAAGTCTAAATTTTAAAAATTAATTATTTCCGCTAACTAGTATGGTGCATAATAAATCGACTGTGGTGCATAATGGTGCGTAATGAGTGCAATTGAATGGAACCAATTTCAGGTCGGTTAGACGAAAATCATTTCCCGCTAAAATTGAAAATTTAAAGTCTAAATTTTAAAAATGAATTATTTCTGCTAACTAGTATGGTTTATAATAAATCGACTGTGGTGCAAAATGGTGCGTAATGGGTGCAATTGAATGGAACCATTTTTAGGAGGATTAGTAAAAGTGGGGCGGTTAGACGAAATTTTCCCCTGCTAAAAATTTAAAATATAAAGCCTAAATTTAAAAATTAATTATTTCCGCTAACTAGTATGGTGCATAATAAATCGACTGTCGTGCATAATGTTGCGTAATGAGTGCAATTGAATGGAACCAATTTCAGGTCGGTTAGACGAAAATCATTTCCCGCTAAAATTGAAAATTTAAAGTCTAAATTTTAAAAAATAATTATTTCCGCTAACTAGTATGGTGCATAATAAATCCACTGTGGAGCATAATGGTGCGTAATGAGTGCAATTGAATGGAACCAATTTCAGGTCGGTTGGACGAAAATCATTTCCCGCTAAAATTGAAAATTTAAAGTCTAAATTTTAAAAATTAATTATTTCCGCTAACTAGTATGGTTTATAAGAAATCGACTGTGGTGCATAATGGTGCGTAATGAGTGCAATTGAATGAAACCATTTTTAGGAGGATTAGTAAAAGTGGGGCGGTTAGACGTAATTTTCCCCTGCTAAAAATTTAAAATATAAAGCCTAAATTTAAAAATTAATTATTTCCGCTAACTAGTATGGTGCATAATAAATCGACTGTCGTGCATAATGGTGCGTAATGAGTGCAATTGAATTCAACCAATTTCAGGTCGGTTAGACAAAAATCATTTCCCGCTAAAATTGAAAATTTAAAGTCTTAATTTTAAAAATTAATTATTTCCGCTAACTAGTATGGTGCATAATAAATCGACTGTGGTGCATAATGGTGCGTAATGAGTGCAATTGAATGGAACCAATTTCAGGTCGGTTAGACGAAAATCATTTCCCGCTAAAATTGAAAATTTCAAGTCTAAATTTTAAAAAATAATTATTTCCGCTAACTAGTATGGTGCATAATAAATCCACTGTGGAGCATAATGGTGCGTAATGAGTGCAATTGAATGGAACCAATTTCAGGTCGGTTGGACGAAAATCATTTCCCGCTAAAATTGAAAATTTAAAGTCTAAATTTTAAAAATTAATTATTTCCGCTAACTAGTATGGTTTATAAGAAATCGACTGTGGTGCATAATGGTGCGTAATGAGTGCAATTGAATGGAACCATTTTAGGAGGATTAGTAAAAGTGGGGCAGGCAGACGTAATTTTTCCCCTGCTAAAAATTTAAAATATAAAGCCTAAATTTAAAAATTAATTATTTCCGCTAACTAGTATGGTGCATAATAAATCGACTGTCGTGCATAATGGTGCGTAATGAGTGCAATTGAATGGAACCAATTTCAGGTCGGTTAGACAAAAATCATTTCCCTCTAAAATTGAAAATTTAAAGTCTAAATTTTAAAAATTAATTATTTCCGCTAACTAGTATGGTGCATAATAAATCGACTGTGGTGCATAATGGTGCGTAATGAGTGCAATTGAATGGAACCAATTTCAGGTCGGTTAGACGAAAATCATTTCCCGCTAAAATTGAAAATTTAAAGTCTAAATTTTAAAAAATAATTATTTCCGCTAACTAGTATGGTGCATAATAAATCCACTGTGGAGCATAATGGTGCGTAATGAGTGCAATTGAATGGAACCAATTTCAGGTCGGTTAGACGAAAATCATTTCCCGCTAAAATTGAAAATTTAAAGTCTAAATTTAAAAATTAATTATTTCCGCTAACTAGTATGGTTTATAATAAATCGACTGTGGTGCATAATGGTGCGTAATGGGTGCAATTGAATGGAACCATTTTTAGGAGGATTAGTAAAAGTGGGGCGGGCAGACGTAATTTTCCCCTGCTAAAAATTTAAAATATAAAGCCTAAATTTAAAAATTAATTATTTCCGCTAACTAGTATGGTGCATAATAAATCGACTGTCGTGCATAATGGTGCGTAATGAGTGCAATTGAATTCAACCAATTTCAGGTCGGTTAGACAAAAATCATTTCCCGCTAAAATTGAAAATTTAAAGTCTAAATTTTAAAAAATAATTATTTCCGCTAACTAGTATGGTGCATAATAAATCCACTGTGGAGCATAATGGTGCGTAATGAGTGCAATTGAATGGAACCAATTTCAGGTCGGTTGGACGAAAATCATTTCCCGCTAAAATTGAAAATTTAAAGTCTAAATTTTAAAAATTAATTATTTCCGCTAACTAGTATGGTTTATAAGAAATCGACTGTGGTGCATAATGGTGCGTAATGAGTGCAATTGAATGAAACCATTTTTAGGAGGATTAGTAAAAGTGGGGCGGTTAGACGTAATTTTCCCCTGCTAAAAATTTAAAATATAAAGCCTAAATTTAAAAATTAATTATTTCCGCTAACTAGTATGGTGCATAATAAATCGACTGTCGTGCATAATGGTGCGTAATGAGTGCAATTGAATTAAACCAATTTCAGGTCGGTTAGACAAAAATCATTTCCCGCTAAAATTGAAAATTTAAAGTCTTAATTTTAAAAATTAATTATTTCCGCTAACTAGTATGGTGCATAATAAATCGACTGTGGTGCATAATGGTGCGTAATGAGTGCAATTGAATGGAACCAATTTCAGGTCGGTTAGACGAAAATCATTTCCCGCTAAAATTGAAAATTTCAAGTCTAAATTTTAAAAAATAATTATTTCCGCTAACTAGTATGGTGCATAATAAATCCACTGTGGAGCATAATGGTGCGTAATGAGTGCAATTGAATGGAACCAATTTCAGGTCGGTTGGACGAAAATCATTTCCCGCTAAAATTGAAAATTTAAAGTCTAAATTTTAAAAATTAATTATTTCCGCTAACTAGTATGGTTTATAAGAAATCGACTGTGGTGCATAATGGTGCGTAATGAGTGCAATTGAATGGAACCATTTTAGGAGGATTAGTAAAAGTGGGGCAGGCAGACGTAATTTTTCCCCTGCTAAAAATTTAAAATATAAAGCCTAAATTTAAAAATTAATTATTTCCGCTAACTAGTATGGTGCATAATAAATCGACTGTCGTGCATAATGGTGCGTAATGAGTGCAATTGAATGGAACCAATTTCAGGTCGGTTAGACAAAAATCATTTCCCTCTAAAATTGAAAATTTAAAGTCTAAATTTTAAAAATTAATTATTTCCGCTAACTAGTATGGTGCATAATAAATCGACTGTGGTGCATAATGGTGCGTAATGAGTGCAATTGAATGGAACCAATTTCAGGTCGGTTAGACGAAAATCATTTCCCGCTAAAATTGAAAATTTCAAGTCTAAATTTTAAAAAATAATTATTTCCGCTAACTAGTATGGTGCATAATAAATCCACTGTGGAGCATAATGGTGCGTAATGAGTGCAATTGAATGGAACCAATTTCAGGTCGGTTAGACGAAAATCATTTCCCGCTAAAATTGAAAATTTAAAGTCTAAATTTTAAAAATTAATTATTTCCGCTAACTAGTATGGTTTATAATAAATCGACTGTGGTGCATAATGGTGCGTAATGGGTGCAATTGAATGGAACCATTTTCAGGTCGGTTAGACGAAAATCATTTCCCGCTAAAATTGAAAATTTCAAGTCTAAATTTTAAAAATTAATTATTTCCGCTAACTAGTATGGTTTATAAGAAATCGACTGTGGTGCATAATGGTGCGTAATGAGTGCAATTGAATGGAACCATTTTAGGAGGATTAGTAAAAGTGGGGCAGGCAGACGTAATTTTTCCCCTGCTAAAAATTTAAAATATAAAGCCTAAATTTAAAAATTAATTATTTCCGCTAACTAGTATGGTGCATAATAAATCGACTGTCGTGCATAATGGTGCGTAATGAGTGCAATTGAATGGAACCAATTTCAGGTCGGTTAGACAAAAATCATTTCCCTCTAAAATTGAAAATTTAAAGTCTAAATTTTAAAAATTAATTATTTCCGCTAACTAGTATGGTGCATAATAAATCGACTGTGGTGCATAATGGTGCGTAATGAGTGCAATTGAATGGAACCAATTTCAGGTCGGTTAGACGAAAATCATTTCCCGCTAAAATTGAAAATTTAAAGTCTAAATTTTAAAAAATAATTATTTCCGCTAACTAGTATGGTGCATAATAAATCCACTGTGGAGCATAATGGTGCGTAATGAGTGCAATTGAATGGAACCAATTTCAGGTCGGTTAGACGAAAATCATTTCCCGCTAAAATTGAAAATTTAAAGTCTAAATTTTAAAAATTAATTATTTCCGCTAACTAGTATGGTTTATAATAAATCGACTGTGGTGCATAATGGTGCGTAATGGGTGCAATTGAATGGAACCATTTTTAGGAGGATTAGTAAAAGTGGGGCGGGCAGACGTAATTTTCCCCTGCTAAAAATTTAAAATATAAAGCCTAAATTTAAAAATTAATTATTTCCGCTAACTAGTATGGTGCACAATAAATCGACTGTCGTGCATAATGGTGCGTAATGAGTGCAATTGAATTCAACCAATTTCAGGTCGGTTAGACAAAAATCATTTCCCGCTAAAATTGAAAATTTAAAGTCTAAATTTTAAAAAATAATTATTTCCGCTAACTAGTATGGTGCATAATAAATCCACTGTGGAGCATAATGGTGCGTAATGAGTGCAATTGAATGGAACCAATTTCAGGTCGGTTGGACGAAAATCATTTCCCGCTAAAATTGAAAATTTAAAGTCTAAATTTTAAAAATTAATTATTTCCGCTAACTAGTATGGTTTATAAGAAATCGACTGTGGTGCATAATGGTGCGTAATGAGTGCAATTGAATGGAACCATTTTTAGGAGGATTAGTAAAAGTGGGGCAGGCAGACGTAATTTTTCCCCTGCTAAAAATTTAAAATATAAAGTCTAAATTTAAAAATTAATTATTTCCGCTAACTAGTATGGTGCATAATAAATCGACTGTCGTGCATAATGGTGCGTAATGAGTGCAATTGAATGGAACCAATTTCAGGTCGGTTAGACAAAAATCATTTCCCGCTAAAATTGAAAATTTAAAGTCTAAATTTTAAAAATTAATTATTTCCGCTAACTAGTATGGTGCATAATAAATCGACTGTGGTGCATAATGGTGCGTAATGAGTGCAATTGAATGGAACCAATTTCAGGTCGGTTAGACGAAAATCATTTCCCGCTAAAATTGAAAATTTAAAGTCTAAATTTTAAAAAATAATTATTTCCGCTAACTAGTATGGTGCATAATAAATCCACTCTGGAGCATAATGGTGCGTAATGAGTGCAATTGAATGGAACAAATTTCAGGTCGGTTGGACGAAAATCATTTCCCGCTAAAATTGAAAATTTAAAGTCTAAATTTTAAAAATTAATTATTTCCGCTAACTAGTATGGTTTATAATAAATCGACTGTGGTGCAAAATGGTGCGTAATGGGTGCAATTGAATGGAACCATTTTTAGGAGGATTAGTAAAAGTGGGGCGGTTAGACGAAATTTTCCCCTGCTAAAAATTTAAAATATAAAGCCTAAATTTAAAAATTAATTATTTCCGCTAACTAGTATGGTGCATAATAAATCGACTGTCGTGCATAATGGTGCGTAATGAGTGCAATTGAATTCAACCAATTTCAGGTCGGTTAGACAAAAATCATTTCCCGCTAAAATTGAAAATTTAAAGTCTAAATTTTAAAAAATAATTATTTCCGCTAACTAGTATGGTGCATAATAAATCCACTGTGGAGCATAATGGTGCGTAATGAGTGCAATTGAATGGAACAAATTTCAGGTCGGTTGGACGAAAATCATTTCCCGCTAAAATTGAAAATTTAAAGTCTAAATTTTAAAAATTAATTATTTCCGCTAACTAGTATGGTTTATAATAAATCGACTGTGGTGCAAAATGGTGCGTAATGGGTGCAATTGAATGGAACCATTTTTAGGAGGATTAGTAAAAGTGGGGCGGTTAGACGAAATTTTCCCCTGCTAAAAATTTAAAATATAAAGCCTAAATTTAAAAATTAATTATTTCCGCTAACTAGTATGGTGCATAATAAATCGACTGTCGTGCATAATGTTGCGTAATGAGTGCAATTGAATGGAACCAATTTCAGGTCGGTTAGACGAAAATCATTTCCCGCTAAAATTGAAAATTTAAAGTCTAAATTTAAAAAAATAATTATTTCCGCTAACTAGTATGGTGCATAATAAATCCACTGTGGAGCATAATGGTGCGTAATGAGTGCAATTGAATGGAACCAATTTCAGGTCGGTTGGACGAAAATCATTTCCCGCTAAAATTGAAAATTTAAAGTCTAAATTTTAAAAATTAATTATTTCCGCTAACTAGTATGGTTTATAAGAAATCGACTGTGGTGCATAATGGTGCGTAATGAGTGCAATTGAATGAAACCATTTTTAGGAGGATTAGTAAAAGTGGGGCGGTTAGACGTAATTTTCCCCTGCTAAAAATTTAAAATATAAAGCCTAAATTTAAAAATTAATTATTTCCGCTAACTAGTATGGTGCATAATAAATCGACTGTCGTGCATAATGGTGCGTAATGAGTGCAATTGAATTCAACCAATTTCAGGTCGGTTAGACAAAAATCATTTCCCGCTAAAATTGAAAATTTAAAGTCTTAATTTTAAAAATTAATTATTTCCGCTAACTAGTATGGTGCATAATAAATCGACTGTTGTGCATAATGGTGCGTAATGAGTGCAATTGAATGGAACCAATTTCAGGTCGGTTAGACGAAAATCATTTCCCGCTAAAATTGAAAATTTCAAGTCTAAATTTTAAAAAATAATTATTTCCGCTAACTAGTATGGTGCATAATAAATCCACTGTGGAGCATAATGGTGCGTAATGAGTGCAATTGAATGGAACCAATTTCAGGTCGGTTGGACGAAAATCATTTCCCGCTAAAATTGAAAATTTAAAGTCTAAATTTTAAAAATTAATTATTTCCGCTAACTAGTATGGTTTATAAGAAATCGACTGTGGTGCATAATGGTGCGTAATGAGTGCAATTGAATGGAACCATTTTAGGAGGATTAGTAAAAGTGGGGCAGGCAGACGTAATTTTTCCCCTGCTAAAAATTTAAAATATAAAGCCTAAATTTAAAAATTAATTATTTCCGCTAACTAGTATGGTGCATAATAAATCGACTGTCGTGCATAATGGTGCGTAATGAGTGCAATTGAATGGAACCAATTTCAGGTCGGTTAGACAAAAATCATTTCCCTCTAAAATTGAAAATTTAAAGTCTAAATTTTAAAAATTAATTATTTCCGCTAACTAGTATGGTGCATAATAAATCGACTGTGGTGCATAATGGTGCGTAATGAGTGCAATTGAATGGAACCAATTTCAGGTCGTTTAGACGAAAATCATTTCCCGCTAAAATTGAAAATTTAAAGTCTAAATTTTAAAAAATAATTATTTCCGCTAACTAGTATGGTGCATAATAAATCCACTGTGGAGCATAATGGTGCGTAATGAGTGCAATTGAATGGAACCAATTTCAGGTCGGTTAGACGAAAATCATTTCCCGCTAAAATTGAAAATTTAAAGTCTAAATTTTAAAAATTAATTATTTCCGCTAACTAGTATGGTTTATAATAAATCGACTGTGGTGCATAATGGTGCGTAATGGGTGCAATTGAATGGAACCATTTTTAGGAGGATTAGTAAAAGTGGGGCGGGCAGACGTAATTTTCCCCTGCTAAAAATTTAAAATATAAAGCCTAAATTTAAAAATTAATTATTTCCGCTAACTAGTATGGTGCATAATAAATCGACTGTCGTGCATAATGGTGCGTAATGAGTGCAATTGAATTCAACCAATTTCAGGTCGGTTAGACAAAAATCATTTCCCGCTAAAATTGAAAATTTAAAGTCTAAATTTTAAAAAATAATTATTTCCGCTAACTAGTATGGTGCATAATAAATCCACTGTGGAGCATAATGGTGCGTAATGAGTGCAATTGAATGGAACCAATTTCAGGTCGGTTGGACGAAAATCATTTCCCGCTAAAATTGAAAATTTAAAGTCTAAATTTTAAAAATTAATTATTTCCGCTAACTAGTATGGTTTATAAGAAATCGACTGTGGTGCATAATGGTGCGTAATGAGTGCAATTGAATGGAACCATTTTAGGAGGATTAGTAAAAGTGGGGCAGGCAGACGTAATTTTTCCCCTGCTAAAAATTTAAAATATAAAGCCTAAATTTAAAAATTAATTATTTCCGCTAACTAGTATGGTGCATAATAAATCGACTGTCGTGCATAATGGTGCGTAATGAGTGCAATTGAATGGAACCAATTTCAGGTCGGTTAGACAAAAATCATTTCCCTCTAAAATTGAAAAATTAAAGTCTAAATTTTAAAAATTAATTATTTCCGCTAACTAGTATGGTGCATAATAAATCGACTGTGGTGCATAATGGTGCGTAATGAGTGCAATTGAATGGAACCAATTTCAGGTCGTTTAGACGAAAATCATTTCCCGCTAAAATTGAAAATTTAAAGTCTAAATTTTAAAAAATAATTATTTCCGCTAACTAGTATGGTGCATAATAAATCCACTGTGGAGCATAATGGTGCGTAATGAGTGCAATTGAATGGAACCAATTTCAGGTCGGTTAGACGAAAATCATTTCCCGCTAAAATTGAAAATTTAAAGTCTAAATTTTAAAAATTAATTATTTCCGCTAACTAGTATGGTTTATAATAAATCGACTGTGGTGCATAATGGTGCGTAATGGGTGCAATTGAATGGAACCATTTTTAGGAGGATTAGTAAAAGTGGGGCGGGCAGACGTAATTTTCCCCTGCTAAAAATTTAAAATATAAAGCCTAAATTTAAAAATTAATTATTTCCGCTAACTAGTATGGTGCATAATAAATCGACTGTCGTGCATAATGGTGCGTAATGAGTGCAATTGAATTCAACCAATTTCAGGTCGGTTAGACAAAAATCATTTCCCGCTAAAATTGAAAATTTAAAGTCTAAATTTTAAAAAATAATTATTTCCGCTAACTAGTATGGTGCATAATAAATCCACTGTGGAGCATAATGGTGCGTAATGAGTGCAATTGAATGGAACCAATTTCAGGTCGGTTGGACGAAAATCATTTCCCGCTAAAATTGAAAATTTAAAGTCTAAATTTTAAAAATTAATTATTTCCGCTAACTAGTATGGTTTATAAGAAATCGACTGTGGTGCATAATGGTGCGTAATGAGTGCAATTGAATGGAACCATTTTAGGAGGATTAGTAAAAGTGGGGCAGGCAGACGTAATTTTTCCCCTGCTAAAAATTTAAAATATAAAGCCTAAATTTAAAAATTAATTATTTCCGCTAACTAGTATGGTGCATAATAAATCGACTGTCGTGCATAATGGTGCGTAATGAGTGCAATTGAATGGAACCAATTTCAGGTCGGTTAGACAAAAATCATTTCCCTCTAAAATTGAAAAATTAAAGTCTAAATTTTAAAAATTAATTATTTCCGCTAACTAGTATGGTGCATAATAAATCGACTGTGGTGCATAATGGTGCGTAATGAGTGCAATTGAATGGAACCAATTTCAGGTCGTTTAGACGAAAATCATTTCCCGCTAAAATTGAAAATTTAAAGTCTAAATTTTAAAAAATAATTATTTCCGCTAACTAGTATGGTGCATAATAAATCCACTGTGGAGCATAATGGTGCGTAATGAGTGCAATTGAATGGAACCAATTTCAGGTCGGTTAGACGAAAATCATTTCCCGCTAAAATTGAAAATTTAAAGTCTAAATTTTAAAAATTAATTATTTCCGCTAACTAGTATGGTTTATAATAAATCGACTGTGGTGCATAATGGTGCGTAATGGGTGCAATTGAATGGAACCATTTTTAGGAGGATTAGTAAAAGTGGGGCGGGCAGACGTAATTTTCCCCTGCTAAAAATTTAAAATATAAAGCCTAAATTTAAAAATTAATTATTTCCGCTAACTAGTATGGTGCATAATAAATCGACTGTCGTGCATAATGGTGCGTAATGAGTGCAATTGAATTCAACCAATTTCAGGTCGGTTAGACAAAAATCATTTCCCGCTAAAATTGAAAATTTAAAGTCTAAATTTTAAAAAATAATTATTTCCGCTAACTAGTATGGTGCATTATAAATCCACTGTGGAGCATAATGGTGCGTAATGAGTGCAATTGAATGGAACCAATTTCAGGTCGGTTGGACGAAAATCATTTCCCGCTAAAATTGAAAATTTAAAGTCTAAATTTTAAAAATTAATTATTTCCGCTAACTAGTATGGTTTATAAGAAATCGACTGTGGTGCATAATGGTGCGTAATGAGTGCAATTGAATGGAACCATTTTTAGGAGGATTAGTAAAAGTGGGGCAGGCAGACGTAATTTTTCCCCTGCTAAAAATTTAAAATATAAAGCCTAAATTTAAAAATTAATTATTTCCGCTAACTAGTATGGTGCATAATAAATCGACTGTCGTGCATAATGGTGCGTAATGAGTGCAATTGAATGGAACCAACTTCAGGTCGGTTAGACAAAAATCATTTCCCGCTAAAATTGAAAATTTAAAGTCTAAATTTTAAAAATTAATTATTTCCGCTAACTAGTATGGTGCATAATAAATCGACTGTGGTGCATAATGGTGCGTAATGAGTGCAATTGAATGGAACCAATTTCAGGTCGGTTAGACGAAAATCATTTCCCGCTAAAATTGAAAATTTAAAGTCTAAATTTTAAAAAATAATTATTTCCGCTAACTAGTATGGTGCATAATAAATCCACTGTGGAGCATAATGGTGCGTAATGAGTGCAATTGAATGGAACCAATTTCAGGTCGGTTAGACGAAAATCATTTCCCGCTAAAATTGAAAATTTAAAGTCTAAATTTTAAAAATTAATTATTTCCGCTAACTAGTATGGTTTATAATAAATCGACTGTGGTGCATAATGGTGCGTAATGGGTGCAATTGAATGGAACCATTTTTAGGAGGATTAGTAAAAGTGGGGCGGGCAGACGTAATTTTCCCCTGCTAAAAATTTAAAATATAAAGCCTAAATTTAAAAATTAATTATTTCCGCTAACTAGTATGGTGCATAATAAATCGACTGTCGTGCATAATGGTGCGTAATGAGTGCAATTGAATTCAACCAATTTCAGGTCGGTTAGACAAAAATCATTTCCCGCTAAAATTGAAAATTTAAAGTCTAAATTTTAAAAAATAATTATTTCCGCTAACTAGTATGGTGCATAATAAATCCACTGTGGAGCATAATGGTGCGTAATGAGTGCAATTGAATGGAACCAATTTCAGGTCGGTTGGACGAAAATCATTTCCCGCTAAAATTGAAAATTTAAAGTCTAAATTTTAAAAATTAATTATTTCCGCTAACTAGTATGGTTTATAAGAAATCGACTGTGGTGCATAATGGTACGTAATGAGTGCAATTGAATGGAACCATTTTTAGGAGGATTAGTAAAAGTGGGGCAGGCAGACGTAATTTTTCCCCTGCTAAAAATTTAAAATATAAAGCCTAAATTTAAAAATTAATTATTTCCGCTAACTAGTATGGTGCATAATAAATCGACTGTCGTGCATAATGGTGCGTAATGAGTGCAATTGAATGGAACCAATTTCAGGTCGGTTAGACAAAAATCATTTCCCGCTAAAATTGAAAATTTAAAGTCTAAATTTTAAAAATTAATTATTTCCGCTAACTAGTATGGTGCATAATAAATCGACTGTGGTGCATAATGGTGCGTAATGAGTGCAATTGAATGGAACCAATTTCAGGTCGGTTAGACGAAAATCATTTCCCGCTAAAATTGAAAATTTAAAGTCTAAATTTTAAAAATGAATTATTTCCGCTAACTAGTATGGTTTATAATAAATCGACTGTGGTGCATAATGGTGCGTAATGGGTGCAATTGAATGGAACCATTTTTAGGAGGATTAGTAAAAGTGGGGCGGTTAGACGTAATTTTCCCCTGCTAAAAATTTAAAATATAAAGCCTAAATTTAAAAATTAATTATTTCCGCTAACTAGTATGGTGCATAATAAATCGACTGTCGTGCATAATGTTGCGTAATGAGTGCAATTGAATGGAACCAATTTCAGGTCGGTTAGACGAAAATCATTTCCCGCTAAAATTGAAAATTTAAAGTCTAAATTTTAAAAATTAATTATTTCCGCTAACTAGTATGGTTTATAAGAAATCGACTGTGGTGCATAATGGTGCGTAATGAGTGCAATTGAATGGAACCATTTTTAGGAGGATTAGTAAAAGTGGGGCAGGCAGACGTAATTTTTCCCCTGCTAAAAATTTAAAATATAAAGCCTAAATTTAAAAATTAATTATTTCCGCTAACTAGTATGGTGCATAATAAATCCACTGTGGAGCATAATGGTGCGTAATGAGTGCAATTGAATGGAACCAATTTCAGGTCGGTTGGACAAAAATCATTTCCCGCTAAAATTGAAAATTTAAAGTCTAAATTTTAAAAATTAATTATTTCCGCTAACTAGTATGGTGCATAAAAAATCGACTGTGGTGCATAATGGTGCGTAATGAGTGCAATTGAATGGAACCAATTTCAGGTCGGTTAGACGAAAATCATTTCCCGCTAAAATTGAAAATTTAAAGTCTAAATTTTAAAAATTAATTATTTCCGCTAACTAGTATGGTGCATAAAAAATCGACTGTGGTGCATAATGGTGCGTAATGAGTGCAATTGAATGGAACCAATTTCAGGTCGGTTAGACGAAAATCATTTCCCGCTAAAATTGAAAATTTAAAGTCTAAATTTTAAAAAATAATTATTTCCGCTAACTAGTATGGTGCATAATAAATCCACTGTGGAGCATAATGGTGCGTAATGAGTGCAATTGAATGGAACCAATTTCAGGTCGGTTAGACGAAAATCATTTCCCGCTAAAATTGAAAATTTAAAGTCTAAATTTTAAAAATTAATTATTTCCGCTAACTAGTATGGTTTATAATAAATCGACTGTGGTGCATAATGGTGCGTAATGGGTGCAATTGAATGGAACCATTTTTAGGAGGATTAGTAAAAGTGGGGCGGGCAGACGTAATTTTCCCCTGCTAAAAATTTAAAATATAAAGCCTAAATTTAAAAATTAATTATTTCCGCTAACTAGTATGGTGCATAATAAATCGACTGTCGTGCATAATGGTGCGTAATGAGTGCAATTGAATTCAACCAATTTCAGGTCGGTTAGACAAAAATCATTTCCCGCTAAAATTGAAAATTTAAAGTCTAAATTTTAAAAAATAATTATTTCCGCTAACTAGTATGGTGCATAATAAATCCACTGTGGAGCATAATGGTGCGTAATGAGTGCAATTGAATGGAACCAATTTCAGGTCGGTTGGACGAAAATCATTTCCCGCTAAAATTGAAAATTTAAAGTCTAAATTTTAAAAATTAATTATTTCCGCTAACTAGTATGGTTTATAAGAAATCGACTGTGGTGCATAATGGTGCGTAATGAGTGCAATTGAATGGAACCATTTTAGGAGGATTAGTAAAAGTGGGGCAGGCAGACGTAATTTTTCCCCTGCTAAAAATTTAAAATATAAAGCCTAAATTTAAAAATTAATTATTTCCGCTAACTAGTATGGTGCATAATAAATCGACTGTCGTGCATAATGGTGCGTAATGAGTGCAATTGAATGGAACCAATTTCAGGTCGGTTAGACAAAAATTATTTCCCTCTAAAATTGAAAATTTAAAGTCTAAATTTTAAAAATTAATTATTTCCGCTAACTAGTATGGTGCATAATAAATCGACTGTGGTGCATAATGGTGCGTAATGAGTGCAATTGAATGGAACCAATTTCAGGTCGGTTAGACGAAAATCATTTCCCGCTAAAATTGAAAATTTAAAGTCTAAATTTTAAAAAATAATTATTTCCGCTAACTAGTATGGTGCATAATAAATCCACTGTGGAGCATAATGGTGCGTAATGAGTGCAATTGAATGGAACCAATTTCAGGTCGGTTAGACGAAAATCATTTCCCGCTAAAATTGAAAATTTAAAGTCTAAATTTTAAAAATTAATTATTTCCGCTAACTAGTATGGTTTATAATAAATCGACTGTGGTGCATAATGGTGCGCAATGGGTGCAATTGAATGGAACCATTTTTAGGAGGATTAGTAAAAGTGGGGCGGGCAGACGTAATTTTCCCCTGCTAAAAATTTAAAATATAAAGCCTAAATTTAAAAATTAATTATTTCCGCTAACTAGTATGGTGCATAATAAATCGACTGTCGTGCATAATGGTGCGTAATGAGTGCAATTGAATTCAACCAATTTCAGGTCGGTTAGACAAAAATCATTTCCCGCTAAAATTGAAAATTTAAAGTCTAAATTTTAAAAATTAATTATTTCCGCTAACTAGTATGGTGCATAAAAAATCGACTGTGGTGCATAATGGTGCGTAATGAGTGCAATTGAATGGAACCAATTTCAGGTCGGTTAGACGAAAATCATTTCCCGCTAAAATTGAAAATTTAAAGTCTAAATTTTAAAAAATAATTATTTCCGCTAACTAGTATGGTGCATAATAAATCCACTGTGGAGCATAATGGTGCGTAATGAGTGCAATTGAATGGAACCAATTTCAGGTCGGTTAGACGAAAATCATTTCCCGCTAAAATTGAAAATTTAAAGTCTAAATTTTAAAAATTAATTATTTCCGCTAACTAGTATGGTTTATAATAAATCGACTGTGGTGCATAATGGTGCGTAATGGGTGCAATTGAATGGAACCATTTTTAGGAGGATTAGTAAAAGTGGGGCGGGCAGACGTAATTTTCCCCTGCTAAAAATTTAAAATATAAAGCCTAAATTTAAAAATTAATTATTTCCGCTAACTAGTATGGTGCATAATAAATCGACTGTCGTGCATAATGGTGCGTAATGAGTGCAATTGAATTCAACCAATTTCAGGTCGGTTAGACAAAAATCATTTCCCGCTAAAATTGAAAATTTAAAGTCTAAATTTTAAAAAATAATTATTTCCGCTAACTAGTATGGTGCATAATAAATCCACTGTGGAGCATAATGGTGCGTAATGAGTGCAATTGAATGGAACCAATTTCAGGTCGGTTGGACGAAAATCATTTCCCGCTAAAATTGAAAATTTAAAGTCTAAATTTTAAAAATTAATTATTTCCGCTAACTAGTATGGTTTATAAGAAATCGACTGTGGTGCATAATGGTGCGTAATGAGTGCAATTGAATGGAACCATTTTAGGAGGATTAGTAAAAGTGGGGCAGGCAGACGTAATTTTTCCCCTGCTAAAAATTTAAAATATAAAGCCTAAATTTAAAAATTAATTATTTCCGCTAACTAGTATGGTGCATAATAAATCGACTGTCGTGCATAATGGTGCGTAATGAGTGCAATTGAATGGAACCAATTTCAGGTCGGTTAGACAAAAATTATTTCCCTCTAAAATTGAAAATTTAAAGTCTAAATTTTAAAAATTAATTATTTCCGCTAACTAGTATGGTGCATAATAAATCGACTGTGGTGCATAATGGTGCGTAATGAGTGCAATTGAATGGAACCAATTTCAGGTCGGTTAGACGAAAATCATTTCCCGCTAAAATTGAAAATTTAAAGTCTAAATTTTAAAAAATAATTATTTCCGCTAACTAGTATGGTGCATAATAAATCCACTGTGGAGCATAATGGTGCGTAATGAGTGCAATTGAATGGAACCAATTTCAGGTCGGTTAGACGAAAATCATTTCCCGCTAAAATTGAAAATTTAAAGTCTAAATTTTAAAAATTAATTATTTCCGCTAACTAGTATGGTTTATAATAAATCGACTGTGGTGCATAATGGTGCGCAATGGGTGCAATTGAATGGAACCATTTTTAGGAGGATTAGTAAAAGTGGGGCGGGCAGACGTAATTTTCCCCTGCTAAAAATTTAAAATATAAAGCCTAAATTTAAAAATTAATTATTTCCGCTAACTAGTATGGTGCATAATAAATCGACTGTCGTGCATAATGGTGCGTAATGAGTGCAATTGAATTCAACCAATTTCAGGTCGGTTAGACAAAAATCATTTCCCGCTAAAATTGAAAATTTAAAGTCTAAATTTTAAAAAATAATTATTTCCGCTAACTAGTATGGTGCATAATAAATCCACTGTGGAGCATAATGGTGCGTAATGAGTGCAATTGAATGGAACCAATTTCAGGTCGGTTAGACGAAAATCATTTCCCGCTAAAATTGAAAATTTAAAGTCTAAATTTTAAAAAATAATTATTTCCGCTAACTAGTATGGTGCATAATAAATCCACTGTGGAGCATAATGGTGCGTAATGAGTGCAATTGAATGGAACCAATTTCAGGTCGGTTAGACGAAAATCATTTCCCGCTAAAATTGAAAATTTAAAGTCTAAATTTTAAAAATTAATTATTTCCGCTAACTAGTATGGTTTATAATAAATCGACTGTGGTGCATAATGGTGCGTAATGGGTGCAATTGAATGGAACCATTTTTAGGAGGATTAGTAAAAGTGGGGCGGGCAGACGTAATTTTCCCCTGCTAAAAATTTAAAATATAAAGCCTAAATTTAAAAATTAATTATTTCCGCTAACTAGTATGGTGCATAATAAATCGACTGTCGTGCATAATGGTGCGTAATGAGTGCAATTGAATTCAACCAATTTCAGGTCGGTTAGACAAAAATCATTTCCCGCTAAAATTGAAAATTTAAAGTCTAAATTTTAAAAAATAATTATTTCCGCTAACTAGTATGGTGCATAATAAATCCACTGTGGAGCATAATGGTGCGTAATGAGTGCAATTGAATGGAACCAATTTCAGGTCGGTTGGACGAAAATCATTTCCCGCTAAAATTGAAAATTTAAAGTCTAAATTTTAAAAATTAATTATTTCCGCTAACTAGTATGGTTTATAAGAAATCGACTGTGGTGCATAATGGTACGTAATGAGTGCAATTGAATGGAACCATTTTTAGGAGGATTAGTAAAAGTGGGGCAGGCAGACGTAATTTTTCCCCTGCTAAAAATTTAAAATATAAAGCCTAAATTTAAAAATTAATTATTTCCGCTAACTAGTATGGTGCATAATAAATCGACTGTCGTGCATAATGGTGCGTAATGAGTGCAATTGAATGGAACCAATTTCAGGTCGGTTAGACAAAAATCATTTCCCGCTAAAATTGAAAATTTAAAGTCTAAATTTTAAAAATTAATTATTTCCGCTAACTAGTATGGTGCATAATAAATCGACTGTGGTGCATAATGGTGCGTAATGAGTGCAATTGAATGGAACCAATTTCAGGTCGGTTAGACGAAAATCATTTCCCGCTAAAATTGAAAATTTAAAGTCTAAATTTTAAAAATGAATTATTTCCGCTAACTAGTATGGTTTATAATAAATCGACTGTGGTGCATAATGGTGCGTAATGGGTGCAATTGAATGGAACCATTTTTAGGAGGATTAGTAAAAGTGGGGCGGTTAGACGTAATTTTCCCCTGCTAAAAATTTAAAATATAAAGCCTAAATTTAAAAATTAATTATTTCCGCTAACTAGTATGGTGCATAATAAATCGACTGTCGTGCATAATGTTGCGTAATGAGTGCAATTGAATGGAACCAATTTCAGGTCGGTTAGACGAAAATCATTTCCCGCTAAAATTGAAAATTTAAAGTCTAAATTTTAAAAATTAATTATTTCCGCTAACTAGTATGGTTTATAAGAAATCGACTGTGGTGCATAATGGTGCGTAATGAGTGCAATTGAATGGAACCATTTTTAGGAGGATTAGTAAAAGTGGGGCAGGCAGACGTAATTTTTCCCCTGCTAAAAATTTAAAATATAAAGCCTAAATTTAAAAATTAATTATTTCCGCTAACTAGTATGGTGCATAATAAATCCACTGTGGAGCATAATGGTGCGTAATGAGTGCAATTGAATGGAACCAATTTCAGGTCGGTTGGACAAAAATCATTTCCCGCTAAAATTGAAAATTTAAAGTCTAAATTTTAAAAATTAATTATTTCCGCTAACTAGTATGGTGCATAAAAAATCGACTGTGGTGCATAATGGTGCGTAATGAGTGCAATTGAATGGAACCAATTTCAGGTCGGTTAGACGAAAATCATTTCCCGCTAAAATTGAAAATTTAAAGTCTAAATTTTAAAAATTAATTATTTCCGCTAACTAGTATGGTGCATAAAAAATCGACTGTGGTGCATAATGGTGCGTAATGAGTGCAATTGAATGGAACCAATTTCAGGTCGGTTAGACGAAAATCATTTCCCGCTAAAATTGAAAATTTAAAGTCTAAATTTTAAAAAATAATTATTTCCGCTAACTAGTATGGTGCATAATAAATCCACTGTGGAGCATAATGGTGCGTAATGAGTGCAATTGAATGGAACCAATTTCAGGTCGGTTAGACGAAAATCATTTCCCGCTAAAATTGAAAATTTAAAGTCTAAATTTTAAAAATTAATTATTTCCGCTAACTAGTATGGTTTATAATAAATCGACTGTGGTGCATAATGGTGCGTAATGGGTGCAATTGAATGGAACCATTTTTAGGAGGATTAGTAAAAGTGGGGCGGGCAGACGTAATTTTCCCCTGCTAAAAATTTAAAATATAAAGCCTAAATTTAAAAATTAATTATTTCCGCTAACTAGTATGGTGCATAATAAATCGACTGTCGTGCATAATGGTGCGTAATGAGTGCAATTGAATTCAACCAATTTCAGGTCGGTTAGACAAAAATCATTTCCCGCTAAAATTGAAAATTTAAAGTCTAAATTTTAAAAAATAATTATTTCCGCTAACTAGTATGGTGCATAATAAATCCACTGTGGAGCATAATGGTGCGTAATGAGTGCAATTGAATGGAACCAATTTCAGGTCGGTTGGACGAAAATCATTTCCCGCTAAAATTGAAAATTTAAAGTCTAAATTTTAAAAATTAATTATTTCCGCTAACTAGTATGGTTTATAAGAAATCGACTGTGGTGCATAATGGTGCGTAATGAGTGCAATTGAATGGAACCATTTTAGGAGGATTAGTAAAAGTGGGGCAGGCAGACGTAATTTTTCCCCTGCTAAAAATTTAAAATATAAAGCCTAAATTTAAAAATTAATTATTTCCGCTAACTAGTATGGTGCATAATAAATCGACTGTCGTGCATAATGGTGCGTAATGAGTGCAATTGAATGGAACCAATTTCAGGTCGGTTAGACAAAAATCATTTCCCTCTAAAATTGAAAATTTAAAGTCTAAATTTTAAAAATTAATTATTTCCGCTAACTAGTATGGTGCATAATAAATCGACTGTGGTGCATAATGGTGCGTAATGAGTGCAATTGAATGGAACCAATTTCAGGTCGGTTAGACGAAAATCATTTCCCGCTAAAATTGAAAATTTAAAGTCTAAATTTTAAAAAATAATTATTTCCGCTAACTAGTATGGTGCATAATAAATCCACTGTGGAGCATAATGGTGCGTAATGAGTGCAATTGAATGGAACCAATTTCAGGTCGGTTAGACGAAAATCATTTCCCGCTAAAATTGAAAATTTAAAGTCTAAATTTTAAAAATTAATTATTTCCGCTAACTAGTATGGTTTATAATAAATCGACTGTGGTGCATAATGGTGCGCAATGGGTGCAATTGAATGGAACCATTTTTAGGAGGATTAGTAAAAGTGGGGCGGGCAGACGTAATTTTCCCCTGCTAAAAATTTAAAATATAAAGCCTAAATTTAAAAATTAATTATTTCCGCTAACTAGTATGGTGCATAATAAATCGACTGTCGTGCATAATGGTGCGTAATGAGTGCAATTGAATTCAACCAATTTCAGGTCGGTTAGACAAAAATCATTTCCCGCTAAAATTGAAAATTTAAAGTCTAAATTTTAAAAAATAATTATTTCCGCTAACTAGTATGGTGCATAATAAATCCACTGTGGAGCATAATGGTGCGTAATGAGTGCAATTGAATGGAACCAATTTCAGGTCGGTTGGACGAAAATCATTTCCCGCTAAAATTGAAAATTTAAAGTCTAAATTTTAAAAATTAATTATTTCCGCTAACTAGTATGGTTTATAAGAAATCGACTGTGGTGCATAATGGTGCGTAATGAGTGCAATTGAATGGAACCATTTTTAGGAGGATTAGTAAAAGTGGGGCAGGCAGACGTAATTTTTCCCCTGCTAAAAATTTAAAATATAAAACCTAAATTTAAAAATTAATTATTTCCGCTAACTAGTATGGTGCATAATAAATCGACTGTCGTGCATAATGGTGCGTAATGAGTGCAATTGAATGGAACCAACTTCAGGTCGGTTAGACAAAAATCATTTCCCGCTAAAATTGAAAATTTAAAGTCTAAATTTTAAAAATTAATTATTTCCGCTAACTAGTATGGTGCATAATAAATCGACTGTGGTGCATAATGGTGCGTAATGAGTGCAATTGAATGGAACCAATTTCAGGTCGGTTAGACGAAAATCATTTCCCGCTAAAATTGAAAATTTAAAGTCTAAATTTTAAAAAATAATTATTTCCGCTAACTAGTATGGTGCATAATAAATCCACTGTGGAGCATAATGGTGCGTAATGAGTGCAATTGAATGGAACCAATTTCAGGTCGGTTAGACGAAAATCATTTCCCGCTAAAATTGAAAATTTAAAGTCTAAATTTTAAAAATTAATTATTTCCGCTAACTAGTATGGTTTATAATAAATCGACTGTGGTGCATAATGGTGCGTAATGGGTGCAATTGAATGGAACCATTTTTAGGAGGATTAGTAAAAGTGGGGCGGGCAGACGTAATTTTCCCCTGCTAAAAATTTAAAATATAAAGCCTAAATTTAAAAATTAATTATTTCCGCTAACTAGTATGGTGCATAATAAATCGACTGTCGTGCATAATGGTGCGTAATGAGTGCAATTGAATTCAACCAATTTCAGGTCGGTTAGACAAAAATCATTTCCCGCTAAAATTGAAAATTTAAAGTCTAAATTTTAAAAAATAATTATTTCCGCTAACTAGTATGGTGCATAATAAATCCACTGTGGAGCATAATGGTGCGTAATGAGTGCAATTGAATGGAACCAATTTCAGGTCGGTTGGACGAAAATCATTTCCCGCTAAAATTGAAAATTTAAAGTCTAAATTTTAAAAATTAATTATTTCCGCTAACTAGTATGGTTTATAAGAAATCGACTGTGGTGCATAATGGTACGTAATGAGTGCAATTGAATGGAACCATTTTTAGGAGGATTAGTAAAAGTGGGGCAGGCAGACGTAATTTTTCCCCTGCTAAAAATTTAAAATATAAAGCCTAAATTTAAAAATTAATTATTTCCGCTAACTAGTATGGTGCATAATAAATCGACTGTCGTGCATAATGGTGCGTAATGAGTGCAATTGAATGGAACCAATTTCAGGTCGGTTAGACAAAAATCATTTCCCGCTAAAATTGAAAATTTAAAGTCTAAATTTTAAAAATTAATTATTTCCGCTAACTAGTATGGTGCATAATAAATCGACTGTGGTGCATAATGGTGCGTAATGAGTGCAATTGAATGGAACCAATTTCAGGTCGGTTAGACGAAAATCATTTCCCGCTAAAATTGAAAATTTAAAGTCTAAATTTTAAAAAATAATTATTTCCGCTAACTAGTATGGTGCATAATAAATCCACTGTGGAGCATAATGGTGCGTAATGAGTGCAATTGAATGGAACCAATTTCAGGTCGGTTAGACGAAAATCATTTCCCGCTAAAATTGAAAATTTAAAGTCTAAATTTTAAAAATTAATTATTTCCGCTAACTAGTATGGTTTATAATAAATCGACTGTGGTGCATAATGGTGCGTAATGGGTGCAATTGAATGGAACCATTTTTAGGAGGATTAGTAAAAGTGGGGCGGGCAGACGTAATTTTCCCCTGCTAAAAATTTAAAATATAAAGCCTAAATTTAAAAATTAATTATTTCCGCTAACTAGTATGGTGCATAATAAATCAACTGTCGTGCATAATGGTGCGTAATGAGTGCAATTGAATGGAACCAATTTCAGGTCGGTTGGACGAAAATCATTTCCCGCTAAAATTTAAAATTAAAAGTCTAAATTTTAAAAAATAATTATTTCCGCTAACTAGTATGGTGCATAATAAATCGACTGTGGTGCATAATGGTGCGTAATGAGTGCAATTGAATGGAACCAATTTCAGGTCGGTTAGACGAAAATCATTTCCCGCTAAAATTGAAAATTTAAAGTCTAAATTTTAAAAATGAATTATTTCCGCTAACTAGTATGGTTTATAATAAATCGACTGTGGTGCATAATGGTGCGTAATGGGTGCAATTGAATGGAACCATTTTTAGGAGGATTAGTAAAAGTGGGGCGGTTAGACGTAATTTTCCCCTGCTAAAAATTTAAAATATAAAGCCTAAATTTAAAAATTAATTATTTCCGCTAACTAGTATGGTGCATAATAAATCGACTGTCGTGCATAATGTTGCGTAATGAGTGCAATTGAATGGAACCAATTTCAGGTCGGTTAGACGAAAATCATTTCCCGCTAAAATTGAAAATTTAAAGTCTAAATTTTAAAAAATAATTATTTCCGCTAACTAGTATGGTGCATAATAAATCCACTGTGGAGCATAATGGTGCGTAATGAGTGCAATTGAATGGAACCAATTTCAGGTCGGTTAGACGAAAATCATTTCCCGCTAAAATTGAAAATTTAAAGTCTAAATTTTAAAAATTAATTATTTCCGCTAACTAGTATGGTTTATAAGAAATCGACTGTGGTGCATAATGGTGCGTAATGAGTGCAATTGAATGGAACCATTTTTAGGAGGATTAGTAAAAGTGGGGCAGGCAGACGTAATTTTTCCCCTGCTAAAAATTTAAAATATAAAACCTAAATTTAAAAATTAATTATTTCCGCTAACTAGTATGGTGCATAATAAATCGACTGTCGTGCATAATGGTGCGTAATGAGTGCAATTGAATGGAACCAACTTCAGGTCGGTTAGACAAAAATCATTTCCCGCTAAAATTGAAAATTTAAAGTCTAAATTTTAAAAATTAATTATTTCCGCTAACTAGTATGGTGCATAATAAATCGACTGTGGTGCATAATGGTGCGTAATGAGTGCAATTGAATGGAACCAATTTCAGGTCGGTTAGACGAAAATCATTTCCCGCTAAAATTGAAAATTTAAAGTCTAAATTTTAAAAAATAATTATTTCCGCTAACTAGTATGGTGCATAATAAATCCACTGTGGAGCATAATGGTGCGTAATGAGTGCAATTGAATGGAACCAATTTCAGGTCGGTTAGACGAAAATCATTTCCCGCTAAAATTGAAAATTTAAAGTCTAAATTTTAAAAATTAATTATTTCCGCTAACTAGTATGGTTTATAATAAATCGACTGTGGTGCATAATGGTGCGTAATGGGTGCAATTGAATGGAACCATTTTTAGGAGGATTAGTAAAAGTGGGGCGGGCAGACGTAATTTTCCCCTGCTAAAAATTTAAAATATAAAGCCTAAATTTAAAAATTAATTATTTCCGCTAACTAGTATGGTGCATAATAAATCGACTGTCGTGCATAATGGTGCGTAATGAGTGCAATTGAATTCAACCAATTTCAGGTCGGTTAGACAAAAATCATTTCCCGCTAAAATTGAAAATTTAAAGTCTAAATTTTAAAAATTAATTATTTCCGCTAACTAGTATGGTGCATAATAAATCGACTGTGGTGCATAATGGTGCGTAATGAGTGCAATTGAATGGAACCAATTTCAGGTCGGTTAGACGAAAATCATTTCCCGCTAAAATTGAAAATTTAAAGTCTAAATTTTAAAAAATAATTATTTCCGCTAACTAGTATGGTGCATAATAAATCCACTGTGGAGCATAATGGTGCGTAATGAGTGCAATTGAATGGAACCAATTTCAGGTCGGTTAGACGAAAATCATTTCCCGCTAAAATTGAAAATTTAAAGTCTAAATTTTAAAAATTAATTATTTCCGCTAACTAGTATGGTTTATAATAAATCGACTGTGGTGCATAATGGTGCGTAATGGGTGCAATTGAATGGAACCATTTTTAGGAGGATTAGTAAAAGTGGGGCGGGCAGACGTAATTTTCCCCTGCTAAAAATTTAAAATATAAAGCCTAAATTTAAAAATTAATTATTTCCGCTAACTAGTATGGTGCATAATAAATCGACTGTCGTGCATAATGGTGCGTAATGAGTGCAATTGAATTCAACCAATTTCAGGTCGGTTAGACAAAAATCATTTCCCGCTAAAATTGAAAATTTAAAGTCTAAATTTTAAAAAATAATTATTTCCGCTAACTAGTATGGTGCATAATAAATCCACTGTGGAGCATAATGGTGCGTAATGAGTGCAATTGAATGGAACCAATTTCAGGTCGGTTGGACGAAAATCATTTCCCGCTAAAATTGAAAATTTAAAGTCTAAATTTTAAAAATTAATTATTTCCGCTAACTAGTATGGTTTATAAGAAATCGACTGTGGTGCATAATGGTACGTAATGAGTGCAATTGAATGGAACCATTTTTAGGAGGATTAGTAAAAGTGGGGCAGGCAGACGTAATTTTTCCCCTGCTAAAAATTTAAAATATAAAGCCTAAATTTAAAAATTAATTATTTCCGCTAACTAGTATGGTGCATAATAAATCGACTGTCGTGCATAATGGTGCGTAATGAGTGCAATTGAATGGAACCAACTTCAGGTCGGTTAGACAAAAATCATTTCCCGCTAAAATTGAAAATTTAAAGTCTAAATTTTAAAAATTAATTATTTCCGCTAACTAGTATGGTGCATAATAAATCGACTGTGGTGCATAATGGTGCGTAATGAGTGCAATTGAATGGAACCAATTTCAGGTCGGTTAGACGAAAATCATTTCCCGCTAAAATTGAAAATTTAAAGTCTAAATTTTAAAAAATAATTATTTCCGCTAACTAGTATGGTGCATAATAAATCCACTGTGGAGCATAATGGTGCGTAATGAGTGCAATTGAATGGAACCAATTTCAGGTCGGTTAGACGAAAATCATTTCCCGCTAAAATTGAAAATTTAAAGTCTAAATTTTAAAAATTAATTATTTCCGCTAACTAGTATGGTTTATAATAAATCGACTGTGGTGCATAATGGTGCGTAATGGGTGCAATTGAATGGAACCATTTTTAGGAGGATTAGTAAAAGTGGGGCGGGCAGACGTAATTTTCCCCTGCTAAAAATTTAAAATATAAAGCCTAAATTTAAAAATTAATTATTTCCGCTAACTAGTATGGTGCATAATAAATCGACTGTCGTGCATAATGGTGCGTAATGAGTGCAATTGAATTCAACCAATTTCAGGTCGGTTAGACAAAAATCATTTCCCGCTAAAATTGAAAATTTAAAGTCTAAATTTTAAAAATTAATTATTTCCGCTAACTAGTATGGTGCATAATAAATCGACTGTGGTGCATAATGGTGCGTAATGAGTGCAATTGAATGGAACCAATTTCAGGTCGGTTAGACGAAAATCATTTCCCGCTAAAATTGAAAATTTAAAGTCTAAATTTTAAAAAATAATTATTTCCGCTAACTAGTATGGTGCATAATAAATCCACTGTGGAGCATAATGGTGCGTAATGAGTGCAATTGAATGGAACCAATTTCAGGTCGGTTAGACGAAAATCATTTCCCGCTAAAATTGAAAATTTAAAGTCTAAATTTTAAAAATTAATTATTTCCGCTAACTAGTATGGTTTATAATAAATCGACTGTGGTGCATAATGGTGCGTAATGGGTGCAATTGAATGGAACCATTTTTAGGAGGATTAGTAAAAGTGGGGCGGGCAGACGTAATTTTCCCCTGCTAAAAATTTAAAATATAAAGCCTAAATTTAAAAATTAATTATTTCCGCTAACTAGTATGGTGCATAATAAATCGACTGTCGTGCATAATGGTGCGTAATGAGTGCAATTGAATTCAACCAATTTCAGGTCGGTTAGACAAAAATCATTTCCCGCTAAAATTGAAAATTTAAAGTCTAAATTTTAAAAAATAATTATTTCCGCTAACTAGTATGGTGCATAATAAATCCACTGTGGAGCATAATGGTGCGTAATGAGTGCAATTGAATGGAACCAATTTCAGGTCGGTTGGACGAAAATCATTTCCCGCTAAAATTGAAAATTTAAAGTCTAAATTTTAAAAATTAATTATTTCCGCTAACTAGTATGGTTTATAAGAAATCGACTGTGGTGCATAATGGTACGTAATGAGTGCAATTGAATGGAACCATTTTTAGGAGGATTAGTAAAAGTGGGGCAGGCAGACGTAATTTTTCCCCTGCTAAAAATTTAAAATATAAAGCCTAAATTTAAAAATTAATTATTTCCGCTAACTAGTATGGTGCATAATAAATCGACTGTCGTGCATAATGGTGCGTAATGAGTGCAATTGAATGGAACCAATTTCAGGTCGGTTAGACAAAAATCATTTCCCGCTAAAATTGAAAATTTAAAGTCTAAATTTTAAAAATTAATTATTTCCGCTAACTAGTATGGTGCATAATAAATCGACTGTGGTGCATAATGGTGCGTAATGAGTGCAATTGAATGGAACCAATTTCAGGTCGGTTAGACGAAAATCATTTCCCGCTAAAATTGAAAATTTAAAGTCTAAATTTTAAAAATGAATTATTTCCGCTAACTAGTATGGTTTATAATAAATCGACTGTGGTGCATAATGGTGCGTAATGGGTGCAATTGAATGGAACCATTTTTAGGAGGATTAGTAAAAGTGGGGCGGTTAGACGTAATTTTCCCCTGCTAAAAATTTAAAATATAAAGCCTAAATTTAAAAATTAATTATTTCCGCTAACTAGTATGGTGCATAATAAATCGACTGTCGTGCATAATGTTGCGTAATGAGTGCAATTGAATGGAACCAATTTCAGGTCGGTTAGACGAAAATCATTTCCCGCTAAAATTGAAAATTTAAAGTCTAAATTTTAAAAATTAATTATTTCCGCTAACTAGTATGGTTTATAAGAAATCGACTGTGGTGCATAATGGTGCGTAATGAGTGCAATTGAATGGAACCATTTTTAGGAGGATTAGTAAAAGTGGGGCAGGCAGACGTAATTTTTCCCCTGCTAAAAATTTAAAATATAAAGCCTAAATTTAAAAATTAATTATTTCCGCTAACTAGTATGGTGCATAATAAATCCACTGTGGAGCATAATGGTGCGTAATGAGTGCAATTGAATGGAACCAATTTCAGGTCGGTTGGACAAAAATCATTTCCCGCTAAAATTGAAAATTTAAAGTCTAAATTTTAAAAATTAATTATTTCCGCTAACTAGTATGGTGCATAAAAAATCGACTGTGGTGCATAATGGTGCGTAATGAGTGCAATTGAATGGAACCAATTTCAGGTCGGTTAGACGAAAATCATTTCCCGCTAAAATTGAAAATTTAAAGTCTAAATTTTAAAAATTAATTATTTCCGCTAACTAGTATGGTGCATAAAAAATCGACTGTGGTGCATAATGGTGCGTAATGAGTGCAATTGAATGGAACCAATTTCAGGTCGGTTAGACGAAAATCATTTCCCGCTAAAATTGAAAATTTAAAGTCTAAATTTTAAAAAATAATTATTTCCGCTAACTAGTATGGTGCATAATAAATCCACTGTGGAGCATAATGGTGCGTAATGAGTGCAATTGAATGGAACCAATTTCAGGTCGGTTAGACGAAAATCATTTCCCGCTAAAATTGAAAATTTAAAGTCTAAATTTTAAAAATTAATTATTTCCGCTAACTAGTATGGTTTATAATAAATCGACTGTGGTGCATAATGGTGCGTAATGGGTGCAATTGAATGGAACCATTTTTAGGAGGATTAGTAAAAGTGGGGCGGGCAGACGTAATTTTCCCCTGCTAAAAATTTAAAATATAAAGCCTAAATTTAAAAATTAATTATTTCCGCTAACTAGTATGGTGCATAATAAATCGACTGTCGTGCATAATGGTGCGTAATGAGTGCAATTGAATTCAACCAATTTCAGGTCGGTTAGACAAAAATCATTTCCCGCTAAAATTGAAAATTTAAAGTCTAAATTTTAAAAAATAATTATTTCCGCTAACTAGTATGGTGCATAATAAATCCACTGTGGAGCATAATGGTGCGTAATGAGTGCAATTGAATGGAACCAATTTCAGGTCGGTTGGACGAAAATCATTTCCCGCTAAAATTGAAAATTTAAAGTCTAAATTTTAAAAATTAATTATTTCCGCTAACTAGTATGGTTTATAAGAAATCGACTGTGGTGCATAATGGTGCGTAATGAGTGCAATTGAATGGAACCATTTTAGGAGGATTAGTAAAAGTGGGGCAGGCAGACGTAATTTTTCCCCTGCTAAAAATTTAAAATATAAAGCCTAAATTTAAAAATTAATTATTTCCGCTAACTAGTATGGTGCATAATAAATCGACTGTCGTGCATAATGGTGCGTAATGAGTGCAATTGAATGGAACCAATTTCAGGTCGGTTAGACAAAAATCATTTCCCTCTAAAATTGAAAATTTAAAGTCTAAATTTTAAAAATTAATTATTTCCGCTAACTAGTATGGTGCATAATAAATCGACTGTGGTGCATAATGGTGCGTAATGAGTGCAATTGAATGGAACCAATTTCAGGTCGGTTAGACGAAAATCATTTCCCGCTAAAATTGAAAATTTAAAGTCTAAATTTTAAAAAATAATTATTTCCGCTAACTAGTATGGTGCATAATAAATCCACTGTGGAGCATAATGGTGCGTAATGAGTGCAATTGAATGGAACCAATTTCAGGTCGGTTAGACGAAAATCATTTCCCGCTAAAATTGAAAATTTAAAGTCTAAATTTTAAAAATTAATTATTTCCGCTAACTAGTATGGTTTATAATAAATCGACTGTGGTGCATAATGGTGCGCAATGGGTGCAATTGAATGGAACCATTTTTAGGAGGATTAGTAAAAGTGGGGCGGGCAGACGTAATTTTCCCCTGCTAAAAATTTAAAATATAAAGCCTAAATTTAAAAATTAATTATTTCCGCTAACTAGTATGGTGCATAATAAATCGACTGTCGTGCATAATGGTGCGTAATGAGTGCAATTGAATTCAACCAATTTCAGGTCGGTTAGACAAAAATCATTTCCCGCTAAAATTGAAAATTTAAAGTCTAAATTTTAAAAAATAATTATTTCCGCTAACTAGTATGGTGCATAATAAATCCACTGTGGAGCATAATGGTGCGTAATGAGTGCAATTGAATGGAACCAATTTCAGGTCGGTTGGACGAAAATCATTTCCCGCTAAAATTGAAAATTTAAAGTCTAAATTTTAAAAATTAATTATTTCCGCTAACTAGTATGGTTTATAAGAAATCGACTGTGGTGCATAATGGTGCGTAATGAGTGCAATTGAATGGAACCATTTTTAGGAGGATTAGTAAAAGTGGGGCAGGCAGACGTAATTTTTCCCCTGCTAAAAATTTAAAATATAAAACCTAAATTTAAAAATTAATTATTTCCGCTAACTAGTATGGTGCATAATAAATCGACTGTCGTGCATAATGGTGCGTAATGAGTGCAATTGAATGGAACCAACTTCAGGTCGGTTAGACAAAAATCATTTCCCGCTAAAATTGAAAATTTAAAGTCTAAATTTTAAAAATTAATTATTTCCGCTAACTAGTATGGTGCATAATAAATCGACTGTGGTGCATAATGGTGCGTAATGAGTGCAATTGAATGGAACCAATTTCAGGTCGGTTAGACGAAAATCATTTCCCGCTAAAATTGAAAATTTAAAGTCTAAATTTTAAAAAATAATTATTTCCGCTAACTAGTATGGTGCATAATAAATCCACTGTGGAGCATAATGGTGCGTAATGAGTGCAATTGAATGGAACCAATTTCAGGTCGGTTAGACGAAAATCATTTCCCGCTAAAATTGAAAATTTAAAGTCTAAATTTTAAAAATTAATTATTTCCGCTAACTAGTATGGTTTATAATAAATCGACTGTGGTGCATAATGGTGCGTAATGGGTGCAATTGAATGGAACCATTTTTAGGAGGATTAGTAAAAGTGGGGCGGGCAGACGTAATTTTCCCCTGCTAAAAATTTAAAATATAAAGCCTAAATTTAAAAATTAATTATTTCCGCTAACTAGTATGGTGCATAATAAATCGACTGTCGTGCATAATGGTGCGTAATGAGTGCAATTGAATTCAACCAATTTCAGGTCGGTTAGACAAAAATCATTTCCCGCTAAAATTGAAAATTTAAAGTCTAAATTTTAAAAAATAATTATTTCCGCTAACTAGTATGGTGCATAATAAATCCACTGTGGAGCATAATGGTGCGTAATGAGTGCAATTGAATGGAACCAATTTCAGGTCGGTTGGACGAAAATCATTTCCCGCTAAAATTGAAAATTTAAAGTCTAAATTTTAAAAATTAATTATTTCCGCTAACTAGTATGGTTTATAAGAAATCGACTGTGGTGCATAATGGTACGTAATGAGTGCAATTGAATGGAACCATTTTTAGGAGGATTAGTAAAAGTGGGGCAGGCAGACGTAATTTTTCCCCTGCTAAAAATTTAAAATATAAAGCCTAAATTTAAAAATTAATTATTTCCGCTAACTAGTATGGTGCATAATAAATCGACTCTCGTGCATAATGGTGCGTAATGAGTGCAATTGAATGGAACCAATTTCAGGTCGGTTAGACAAAAATCATTTCCCGCTAAAATTGAAAATTTAAAGTCTAAATTTTAAAAATTAATTATTTCCGCTAACTAGTATGGTGCATAATAAATCGACTGTGGTGCATAATGGTGCGTAATGAGTGCAATTGAATGGAACCAATTTCAGGTCGGTTAGACGAAAATCATTTCCCGCTAAAATTGAAAATTTAAAGTCTAAATTTTAAAAAATAATTATTTCCGCTAACTAGTATGGTGCATAATAAATCCACTGTGGAGCATAATGGTGCGTAATGAGTGCAATTGAATGGAACCAATTTCAGGTCGGTTAGACGAAAATCATTTCCCGCTAAAATTGAAAATTTAAAGTCTAAATTTTAAAAATTAATTATTTCCGCTAACTAGTATGGTTTATAATAAATCGACTGTGGTGCATAATGGTGCGTAATGGGTGCAATTGAATGGAACCATTTTTAGGAGGATTAGTAAAAGTGGGGCGGGCAGACGTAATTTTCCCCTGCTAAAAATTTAAAATATAAAGCCTAAATTTAAAAATTAATTATTTCCGCTAACTAGTATGGTGCATAATAAATCAACTGTCGTGCATAATGGTGCGTAATGAGTGCAATTGAATGGAACCAATTTCAGGTCGGTTGGACGAAAATCATTTCCCGCTAAAATTTAAAATTAAAAGTCTAAATTTTAAAAAATAATTATTTCCGCTAACTAGTATGGTGCATAATAAATCGACTGTGGTGCATAATGGTGCGTAATGAGTGCAATTGAATGGAACCAATTTCAGGTCGGTTAGACGAAAATCATTTCCCGCTAAAATTGAAAATTTAAAGTCTAAATTTTAAAAATGAATTATTTCCGCTAACTAGTATGGTTTATAATAAATCGACTGTGGTGCATAATGGTGCGTAATGGGTGCAATTGAATGGAACCATTTTTAGGAGGATTAGTAAAAGTGGGGCGGTTAGACGTAATTTTCCCCTGCTAAAAATTTAAAATATAAAGCCTAAATTTAAAAATTAATTATTTCCGCTAACTAGTATGGTGCATAATAAATCGACTGTCGTGCATAATGTTGCGTAATGAGTGCAATTGAATGGAACCAATTTCAGGTCGGTTAGACGAAAATCATTTCCCGCTAAAATTGAAAATTTAAAGTCTAAATTTTAAAAAATAATTATTTCCGCTAACTAGTATGGTGCATAATAAATCCACTGTGGAGCATAATGGTGCGTAATGAGTGCAATTGAATGGAACCAATTTCAGGTCGGTTAGACGAAAATCATTTCCCGCTAAAATTGAAAATTTAAAGTCTAAATTTTAAAAATTAATTATTTCCGCTAACTAGTATGGTTTATAATAAATCGACTAGTGTGCATAATGGTGCGTAATAGGTGCAATTGAATGAAACCATTTTTAGGAGGATTAGTAAAAGTGGGGCGGTTAGACGTAATTTTCCCCTGCTAAAAATTTAAAATATAAAGCCTAAATTTAAAAATTAATTATTTCCGCTAACTAGTATGGTGCATAATAAATCGACTGTCGTGCATAATGTTGCGTAATGAGTGCAATTGAATGGAACCAATTTCAGGTCGGTTAGACGAAAATCATTTCCCGCTAAAATTGAAAATTTAAAGTCTAAATTTTAAAAATTAATTATTTCCGCTAACTAGTATGGTTTATAAGAAATCGACTGTGGTGCATAATGGTGCGTAATGAGTGCAATTGAATGGAACCATTTTTAGGAGGATTAGTAAAAGTGGGGCAGGCAGACGTAATTTTTCCCCTGCTAAAAATTTAAAATATAAAGCCTAAATTTAAAAATTAATTATTTCCGCTAACTAGTATGGTGCATAATAAATCGACTGTCGTGCATAATGGTGCGTAATGAGTGCAATTCAATGGAACCAACTTCAGGTCGGTTAGACAAAAATCATTTCCCGCTAAAATTGAAAATTTAAAGTCTAAATTTTAAAAATTAATTATTTCCGCTAACTAGTATGGTGCATAATAAATCCACTGTGGAGCATAATGGTGCGTAATGGGTGCAATTGAATGGAACCATTTTTAGGAGGATTAGTAAAAGTGGGGCGGGCAGACGTAATTTTCCCCTGCTAAAAATTTAAAATATAAAGCCTAAATTTAAAAATTAATTATTTCCGCTAACTAGTATGGTGCATAATAAATCGACTGTCGTGCATAATGGTGCGTAATGAGTGCAATTGAATTCAACCAATTTCAGGTCGGTTAGACAAAAATCATTTCCCGCTAAAATTGAAAATTTAAAGTCTAAATTATAAAAAATAATTATTTCCGCTAACTAGTATGGTGCATAATAAATCCACTGTGGAGCATAATGGTGCGTAATGAGTGCAATTGAATGGAACCAATTTCAGGTCGGTTGGACGAAAATCATTTCCCGCTAAAATTGAAAATTTAAAGTCTAAATTTTAAAAATTAATTATTTCCGCTAACTAGTATGGTTTATAAGAAATCGACTGTGGTGCATAATGGTGCGTAATGAGTGCAATTGAATGGAACCATTTTTAGGAGGATTAGTAAAAGTGGGGCAGGCAGACGTAATTTTTCCCCTGCTAAAAATTTAAAATATAAAGCCTAAATTTAAAAATTAATTATTTCCGCTAACTAGTATGGTGCATAATAAATCGACTGTCGTGCATAATGGTGCGTAATGAGTGCAATTGAATGGAACCAACTTCAGGTCGGTTAGACAAAAATCATTTCCCGCTAAAATTGAAAATTTAAAGTCTAAATTTTAAAAATTAATTATTTCCGCTAACTAGTATGGTGCATAATAAATCCACTGTGGAGCATAATGGTGCGTAATGGGTGCAATTGAATGGAACCATTTTTAGGAGGATTAGTAAAAGTGGGGCGGGCAGACGTAATTTTCCCCTGCTAAAAATTTAAAATATAAAGCCTAAATTTAAAAATTAATTATTTCCGCTAACTAGTATGGTGCATAATAAATCGACTGTCGTGCATAATGGTGCGTAATGAGTGCAATTGAATTCAACCAATTTCAGGTCGGTTAGACAAAAATCATTTCCCGCTAAAATTGAAAATTTAAAGTCTAAATTTTAAAAAATAATTATTTCCGCTAACTAGTATGGTGCATAATAAATCCACTGTGGAGCATAATGGTGCGTAATGAGTGCAATTGAATGGAACCAATTTCAGGTCGGTTGGACGAAAATCATTTCCCGCTAAAATTGAAAATTTAAAGTCTAAATTTTAAAAATTAATTATTTCCGCTAACTAGTATGGTTTATAAGAAATCGACTGTGGTGCATAATGGTACGTAATGAGTGCAATTGAATGGAACCATTTTTAGGAGGATTAGTAAAAGTGGGGCAGGCAGACGTAATTTTTCCCCTGCTAAAAATTTAAAATATAAAGCCTAAATTTAAAAATTAATTATTTCCGCTAACTAGTATGGTGCATAATAAATCGACTGTCGTGCATAATGGTGCGTAATGAGTGCAATTGAATGGAACCAATTTCAGGTCGGTTAGACAAAAATCATTTCCCGCTAAAATTGAAAATTTAAAGTCTAAATTTTAAAAATTAATTATTTCCGCTAACTAGTATGGTGCATAATAAATCGACTGTGGTGCATAATGGTGCGTAATGAGTGCAATTGAATGGAACCAATTTCAGGTCGGTTAGACGAAAATCATTTCCGGCTAAAATTGAAAATTTAAAGTCTAAATTTAAAAAAATAATTATTTCCGCTAACTAGTATGGTGCATAATAAATCCACTGTGGAGCATAATGGTGCGTAATGAGTGCAATTGAATGGAACCAATTTCAGGTCGGTTAGACGAAAATCATTTCCCGCTAAAATTGAAAATTTAAAGTCTAAATTTTAAAAATTAATTATTTCCGCTAACTAGTATGGTTTATAATAAATCGACTGTGGTGCATAATGGTGCGTAATGGGTGCAATTGAATGGAACCATTTTTAGGAGGATTAGTAAAAGTGGGGCGGGCAGACGTAATTTTCCCCTGCTAAAAATTTAAAATATAAAGCCTAAATTTAAAAATTAATTATTTCCGCTAACTAGTATGGTGCATAATAAATCAACTGTCGTGCATAATGGTGCGTAATGAGTGCAATTGAATGGAACCAATTTCAGGTCGGTTGGACGAAAATCATTTCCCGCTAAAATTTAAAATTAAAAGTCTAAATTTTAAAAAATAATTATTTCCGCTAACTAGTATGGTGCATAATAAATCGACTGTGGTGCATAATGGTGCGTAATGAGTGCAATTGAATGGAACCAATTTCAGGTCGGTTAGACGAAAAGAATTTCCCGCTAAAATTGAAAATTTAAAGTCTTAATTTTAAAAATGAATTATTTCCGCTAACTAGTATGGTTTATAATAAATCGACTGTGGTGCATAATGGTGCGTAATGGGTGCAATTGAATGGAACCATTTTTAGGAGGATTAGTAAAAGTGGGGCGGTTAGACGTAATTTTCCCCTGCTAAAAATTTAAAATATAAAGCCTAAATTTAAAAATTAATTATTTCCGCTAACTAGTATGGTGCATAATAAATCGACTGTCGTGCATAATGTTGCGTAATGAGTGCAATTGAATGGAACCAATTTCAGGTCGGTTAGACGAAAATCATTTCCCGCTAAAATTGAAAATTTAAAGTCTAAATTTTAAAAAATAATTATTTCCGCTAACTAGTATGGTGCATAATAAATCCACTGTGGAGCATAATGGTGCGTAATGAGTGCAATTGAATGGAACCAATTTCAGGTCGGTTAGACGAAAATCATTTCCCGCTAAAATTGAAAATTTAAAGTCTAAATTTTAAAAATTAATTATTTCCGCTAACTAGTATGGTTTATAATAAATCGACTGTGGTGCATAATGGTGCGTAATAGGTGCAATTGAATGAAACCATTTTTAGGAGGATTAGTAAAAGTGGGGCGGTTAGACGTAATTTTCCCCTGCTAAAAATTTAAAATATAAAGCCTAAATTTAAAAATTAATTATTTCCGCTAACTAGTATGGTGCATAATAAATCGACTGTCGTGCATAATGTTGCGTAATGAGTGCAATTGAATGGAACCAATTTCAGGTCGGTTAGACGAAAATCATTTCCCGCTAAAATTGAAAATTTAAAGTCTAAATTTTAAAAATTAATTATTTCCGCTAACTAGTATGGTTTATAAGAAATCGACTGTGGTGCATAATGGTGCGTAATGAGTGCAATTGAATGGAACCATTTTTAGGAGGATTAGTAAAAGTGGGGCAGGCAGACGTAATTTTTCCCCTGCTAAAAATTTAAAATATAAAGCCTAAATTTAAAAATTAATTATTTCCGCTAACTAGTATGGTGCATAATAAATCGACTGTCGTGCATAATGGTGCGTAATGAGTGCAATTGAATGGAACCAACTTCAGGTCGGTTAGACAAAAATCATTTCCCGCTAAAATTGAAAATTTAAAGTCTAAATTTTAAAAATTAATTATTTCCGCTAACTAGTATGGTGCATAAAAAATCGACTGTGGTGCATAATGGTGCGTAATGAGTGCAATTGAATGGAACCAATTTCAGGTCGGTTAGACGAAAATCATTTCCCGCTAAAATTGAAAATTTAAAGTCTAAATTTTAAAAAATAATTATTTCCGCTAACTAGTATGGTGCATAATAAATCCACTGTGGAGCATAATGGTGCGTAATGAGTGCAATTGAATGGAACCAATTTCAGGTCGGTTAGACGAAAATCATTTCCCGCTAAAATTGAAAATTTAAAGTCTAAATTTTAAAAATTAATTATTGCCGCTAACTAGTATGGTTTATAATAAATCGACTGTGGTGCATAATGGTGCGTAATGGGTGCAATTGAATGGAACCATTTTTAGGAGGATTAGTAAAAGTGGGGCGGGCAGACGTAATTTTCCCCTGCTAAAAATTTAAAATATAAAGCCTAAATTTAAAAATTAATTATTTCCGCTAACTAGTATGGTGCATAATAAATCGACTGTCGTGCATAATGGTGCGTAATGAGTGCAATTGAATTCAACCAATTTCAGGTCGGTTAGACAAAAATCATTTCCCGCTAAAATTGAAAATTTAAAGTCTAAATTTTAAAAAATAATTATTTCCGCTAACTAGTATGGTGCATAATAAATCCACTGTGGAGCATAATGGTGCGTAATGAGTGCAATTGAATGGAACCAATTTCAGGTCGGTTGGACGAAAATCATTTCCCGCTAAAATTGAAAATTTAAAGTCTAAATTTTAAAAATTAATTATTTCCGCTAACTAGTATGGTTTATAAGAAATCGACTGTGGTGCATAATGGTGCGTAATGAGTGCAATTGAATGGAACCATTTTTAGGAGGATTAGTAAAAGTGGGGCAGGCAGACGTAATTTTTCCCCTGCTAAAAATTTAAAATATAAAGCCTAAATTTAAAAATTAATTATTTCCGCTAACTAGTATGGTGCATAATAAATCGACTGTCGTGCATAATGGTGCGTAATGAGTGCAATTGAATGGAACCAATTTCAGGTCGGTTAGACAAAAATCATTTCCCGCTAAAATTGAAAATTTAAAGTCTAAATTTTAAAAATTAATTATTTCCGCTAACTAGTATGGTGCATAATAAATCGACTGTGGTGCATAATGGTGCGTAATGAGTGCAATTGAATGGAACCAATTTCAGGTCGGTTAGACGAAAATCATTTCCCGCTAAAATTGAAAATTTAAAGTCTAAATTTTAAAAAATAATTATTTCCGCTAACTAGTATGGTGCATAATAAATCCACTGTGGAGCATAATGGTGCGTAATGAGTGCAATTGAATGGAACCAATTTCAGGTCGGTTAGACGAAAATCATTTCCCGCTAAAATTGAAAATTTAAAGTCTAAATTTTAAAAATTAATTATTTCCGCTAACTAGTATGGTTTATAATAAATCGACTGTGGTGCATAATGGTGCGTAATGGGTGCAATTGAATGGAACCATTTTTAGGAGGATTAGTAAAAGTGGGGCGGGCAGACGTAATTTTCCCCTGCTAAAAATTTAAAATATAAAGCCTAAATTTAAAAATTAATTATTTCCGCTAACTAGTATGGTGCATAATAAATCAACTGTCATGCATAATGGTGCGTAATGAGTGCAATTGAATGGAACCAATTTCAGGTCGGTTGGACGAAAATCATTTCCCGCTAAAATTTAAAATTAAAAGTCTAAATTTTAAAAAATAATTATTTCCGCTAACTAGTATGGTGCATAATAAATCGACTGTGGTGCATAATGGTGCGTAATGAGTGCAATTGAATGGAACCAATTTCAGGTCGGTTGGACGAAAATCATTTCCCGCTAAAATTGAAAATTTAAAGTCTAAATTTTAAAAATGAATTATTTCCGCTAACTAGTATGGTTTATAATAAATCGACTGTGGTGCATAATGGTGCGTAATGGGTGCAATTGAATGGAACCATTTTTAGGAGGATTAGTAAAAGTGGGGCGGTTAGACGTAATTTTCCCCTGCTAAAAATTTAAAATATAAAGCCTAAATTTAAAAATTAATTATTTCCGCTAACTAGTATGGTGCATAATAAATCGACTGTCGTGCATAATGTTGCGTAATGAGTGCAATTGAATGGAACCAATTTCAGGTCGGTTAGACGAAAATCATTTCCCGCTAAAATTGAAAATTTAAAGTCTAAATTTTAAAAAATAATTATTTCCGCTAACTAGTATGGTGCATAATAAATCGACTGTGGTGCATAATGGTGCGTAATGGGTGCAATTGAATGGAACCATTTTTAGGAGGATTAGTAAAAGTGGGGCGGTTAGACGTAATTTTCCCCTGCTAAAAATTTAAAATATAAAGCCTAAATTTAAAAATTAATTATTTCCGCTAACTAGTATGGTGCATAATAAATCGACTGTCGTGCATAATGGTGCGTAATGAGTGCAATTGAATGGAACCAATTTCAGGTCGGTTAGACGAAAATCATTTCCCGCTAAAATTGAAAATTTAAAGTCTAAATTTTAAAAATTAATTATTTCCGCTAACTAGTATGGTTTATAATAAATCGACTGTGGTGCATAATGGTGCGTAATAGGTGCAATTGAATGAAACCATTTTTAGGAGGATTAGTAAAAGTGGGGCGGTTAGACGTAATTTTCCCCTGCTAAAAATTTAAAATATAAAGCCTAAATTTAAAAATTAATTATTTCCGCTAACTAGTATGGTGCATAATAAATCGACTGTCGTGCATAATGTTGCGTAATGAGTGCAATTGAATGGAACCAATTTCAGGTCGGTTAGACGAAAATCATTTCCCGCTAAAATTGAAAATTTAAAGTCTAAATTTTAAAAAATAATTATTTCCGCTAACTAGTATGGTGCATAATAAATCCACTGTGGAGCATAATGGTGCGTAATGAGTGCAATTGAATGGAACCAATTTCAGGTCGGTTGGACGAAAATCATTTCCCGCTAAAATTGAAAATTTAAAGTCTAAATTTTAAAAATTAATTATTTCCGCTAACTAGTATGGTTTATAAGAAATCGACTGTGGTGCATAATGGTGCGTAATGAGTGCAATTGAATGGAACCATTTTTAGGAGGATTAGTAAAAGTGGGGCAGGCAGACGTAATTTTTCCCCTGCTAAAAATTTAAAATATAAAGCCTAAATTTAAAAATTAATTATTTCCGCTAACTAGTATGGTGCATAATAAATCGACTGTCGTGCATAATGGTGCGTAATGAGTGCAATTGAATGTAACCAATTTCAGGTCGGTTAGACAAAAATCATTTCCCGCTAAAATTGAAAATTTAAAGTCTAAATTTTAAAAATTAATTATTTCCGCTAACTAGTATGGTGCATAATAAATCGACTGTGGTGCATAATGGTGTGTTATGAGTGCAATTGAATGTAACCAATTTCAGGTCGGTTAGACAAAAATCATTTCCCGCTAAAATTGAAAATTTAAAGTCTAAATTTTAAAAATTAATTATTTCCGCTAACTAGTATGGTGCATAATAAATCGACTGTGGTGCATAATGGTGCGTTATGAGTGCAATTGAATGGAACCAATTTCAGGTCGGTTAGACGAAAATCATTTCCCGCTAAAATTGAAAATTTAAAGTCTAAATTTTAAAAATTAATTATTTCCGCTAACTAGTATGGTGCATAATAAATCGACTGTCGTGCATAATGGTGCGTAATGAGTGCAATTGAATGGAACCAATTTCAGGTCGGTTGGACGAAAATCATTTCCCCCTAAAATTGAAAATTTAAAGTCTAAATTTTAAAAAATAATTATTTCCGCTAACTAGTATGGTGCATAATAAATCGACTGTGGTGCATAATGGTGCGTAATGAGTGCAATTGAATGGAACCAATTTCAGGTCGGTTAGACGAAAATCATTTCCCGCTAAAATTGAAAATTTAAAGTCTAAATTTTAAAAATTAATTATTTCCGCTAACTAGTATGGTTTATAATAAATCGACTGTGGTGCATAATGGTGCGTAATGACTGCAATTGAATGGAACAAATTTCAGGTCGGTTAGACGAAAATTATTTCCCGCTAAAATTGAAAATTTTAAGTCTAAATTTTAAAAATTAATTATTTCCGCTAACTAGTATAGTGCATAATAAATCGACTGTGGTGCATAATGGTGCGTAATGAGGGCAATTGAATGGAACCAATTTCAGGTCGGTTGGACGAAAATTATTTCCCGCTAAAATTTAAAATATAAAGCCTAAATTTAAAAAATTATTATTTCCGCTAACTAGTATGGTGCATAATAAATCGACTGTCGTGCATAATGGTGCGTAATGAGTGCAATTGAATGGAACCAATTTCAGGTCGGTTAGACAAAAATCATTTCCTGCTAAAATTGAAAATTTAAAGTCTTAATTTTAAAAATTAATTATTTCCGCTAACTAGTATGGTGCATAATAAATCGACTGTGGTGCATAATGGTGCGTAATGAGTGCAATTGAATGGAACCAATTTCAGGTCGGTTAGACGAAAATCATTTCCCGCTAAAATTGAAAATTTAAAGTCTAAATTTTAAAAAATAATTATTTCCGCTAACTAGTATGGTGCATAATAAATCGACTGTGGTGCATAATGGTGCGTAATGAGTGCAATTGAATGGAACCAATTTCAGGTCGGTTAGACGAAAATCATTTCCCGCTAAAATTGAAAATTTAAAGTCTAAATTTTAAAAATTAATTATTTCCGCTAACTAGTATGGTTTATAATAAATCGACTGTGGTGCATAATGGTGCGTAATGACTGCAATTGAATGGAACAAATTTCAGGTCGGTTAGACGAAAATTATTTCCCGCTAAAATTGAAAATTTTAAGTCTAAATTTTAAAAATTAATTATTTCCGCTAACTAGTATAGTGCATAATAAATCGACTGTGGTGCATAATGGTGCGTAATGAGGGCAATTGAATGGAACCAATTTCAGGTCGGTTGGACGAAAATTATTTCCCGCTAAAATTGAAAATTTAAAGTCTAAATTTTAAAAATTAATTATTTCCGCTAACTAGTATGGTGCATAATAAATCGACTGTGGTGCATAATGGTGCGTAATGAGTGCAATTGAATGGAACCAATTTCAGGTCGGTTAGACGAAAATCATTTCCCGCTAAAATTGAAAATTTAAAGTCTAAATTTTAAAAATTAATTATTTCCGCTAACTAGTATGGTTTATAAGAAATCGACTGTGGTGCATAATGGTGCGTAATGGGTGCAATTGAATGGAACCATTTTTAGGTCGGTTAGACGAAAATCATTTCCCGCTAAAATTGAAAATTTAAAGTCTAAATTTTAAAAATTAATTATTTCCGGTAACTAGTATGGTTTATAATAAATCGACTGTGGTGCATAATGGTGCGTAATGACTGCAATTGAATGGAACAAATTTCAGGTCGGTTAGACGAAAATTATTTCCCGCTAAAATTGAAAATTTTAAGTCTAAATTTTAAAAATTAATTATTTCCGCTAACTAGTATGGTGCATAATAAATCGACTGTGGTGCATAATGGTGCGTAATGAGGGCAATTGAATGGAACCAATTTCAGGTCGGTTGGACGAAAATTATTTCCCGCTAAAATTGAAAATTTAAAGTCTAAATTTTAAAAATTAATTATTTCCGCTAACTAGTATGGTTTATAAGAAATCGACTGTGGTGCATAATGGTGCGTAATGGGTGCAATTGAATGGAACCATTTTTAGGAGGATTAGTAAAAGTGGGGCGGCAGACGTAATTTTCCCCTGCTAAAAATTTAAAATATAAAGCCTAAATTTTAAAAAATAATTATTTCCGCTAACTAGTATGGTGCATAATAAATCGACTGTGGTGCATAATGGTGCGTAATGAGTGCAATTGAATGGAACCAATTTCAGGTCGGTTAGACGAAAATCATTTCCCGCTAAAATTGAAAATTTAAAGTCTAAATTTTAAAAATTAATTATTTCCGCTAACTAGTATGGTTTATAATAAATCGACTGTGGTGCATAATGGTGCGTAATGGGTGCAATTGAATGGAACCATTTTTAGGAGGATTAGTAAAAGTGGGGCGGTTAGACGTAATTTTCCCCTGCTAAAAATTTAAAATATAAAGCCTAAATTTAAAAATGAATTATTTCCGCTAACTAGTATGGTGCATAATAAATCGACTGTCGTGCATAATGTTGCGTAATGAGTGCAATTGAATGGAACCAATTTCAGGTCGGTTAGACGAAAATCATTTCCCGCTAAAATTGAAAATTTAAAGTCTAAATTTTAAAAAATAATTATTTCCGCTAACTAGTATGGTGCATAATAAATCCACTGTGGAGCATAATGGTGCGTAATGAGTGCAATTGAATGGAACCAATTTCCGGTCGGTTGGACGAAAATCATTTCCCGCTAAAATTGAAAATTTAAAGTCTAAATTTTAAAAATTAATTATTTCCGCTAACTAGTATGGTTTATAAGAAATCGACTGTGGTGCATAATGGTGCGTAATGAGTGCAATTGAATGGAACCATTTTTAGGAGGATTAGTAAAAGTGGGGCAGGCAGACGTAATTTTTCCCCTGCTAAAAATTTAAAATATAAAGCCTAAATTTAAAAAATTATTATTTCCGCTAACTAGTATGGTGCATAATAAATCGACTGTCGTGCATAATGGTGCGTAATGAGTGCAATTGAATGGAACCAATTTCAGGTCGGTTAGACAAAAATCATTTCCCGCTAAAATTGAAAATTTAAAGTCTTAATTTTAAAAATTAATTATTTCCGCTAACTAGTATGGTGCATAATAAATCGACTGTGGTGCATAATGGTGCGTAATGAGTGCAATTGAATGGAACCAATTTCAGGTCGGTTAGACGAAAATCATTTCCCGCTAAAATTGAAAATTTAAAGTCTAAATTTTAAAAAATAATTATTTCCCTTAACTAGTATGGTGCATAATAAATCCACTGTGGAGCATAATGGTGCGTAATGAGTGCAATTGAATGGAACCAATTTCAGGTCGGTTAGACGAAAATCATTTCCTGCTAAAATTGAAAATTTAAAGTCTAAATTTTAAAAATTAATTATTTCCGCTAACTAGTATGGTTTATAATAAATCGACTGTGGTGCATAATGGTGCGTAATGGGTGCAATTGAATGGAACCATTTTTAGGAGGATTAGTAAAAGTGGGGCGGGCAGACGTAATTTTCCCCTGCTAAAAATTTAAAATATAAAGCCTAAATTTAAAAATTAATTATTTCCGCTAACTAGTATGGTGCATAATAAATCGACTGTCGTGCATAATGGTGCGTAATGAGTGCAATTGAATGGAACCAATTTCAGGTCGGTTGGACGAAAATCATTTCCCGCTAAAATTGAAAATTTAAAGTCTAAATTTTAAAAAATAATTATTTCCGCTAACTAGTATGGTGCATAATAAATCGACTGTGGTGCATAATGGTGCGTAATGAGTGCAATTGAATGGAACCAATTTCAGGTCGGTTAGACGAAAATCATTTCCCGCTAAAATTGAAAATTTAAAGTCTAAATTTTAAAAATGAATTATTTCTGCTAACTAGTATGGTTTATAATAAATCGACTGTGGTGCATAATGGTGCGTAATGGGTGCAATTGAATGGAACCATTTTTAGGAGGATTAGTAAAAGTGGGGCGGTTAGACGAAATTTTCCCCTGCTAAAAATTTAAAATATAAAGCCTAAATTTAAAAATTAATTATTTCCGCTAACTAGTATGGTGCATAATAAATCGACTGTCGTGCATAATGTTGCGTAATGAGTGCAATTGAATGGAACCAATTTCAGGTCGGTTAGACGAAAATCATTTCCCGCTAAAATTTAAAATTTAAAGTCTAAATTTTAAAAAATAATTATTTCCGCTAACTAGTATGGTGCATAATAAATCCACTGTGGAGCATAATGGTGCGTAATGAGTGCAATTGAATGGAACCAATTTCAGGTCGGTTGGACGAAAATCATTTCCCGCTAAAATTGAAAATTTAAAGTCTAAATTTTAAAAATTAATTATTTCCGCTAACTAGTATGGTTTATAAGAAATCGACTGTGGTGCATAATGGTGCGTAATGAGTGCAATTGAATGGAACCATTTTTAGGAGGATTAGTAAAAGTGGGGCAGGCAGACGTAATTTTTCCCCTGCTAAAAATTTAAAATATAAAGCCTAAATTTAAAAATTAATTATTTCCGCTAACTAGTATGGTGCATAATAAATCGACTGTCGTGCATAATGGTGCGTAATGAGTGCAATTGAATGGAACCAATTTCAGGTCGGTTAGACAAAAATCATTTCCCGCTAAAATTGAAAATTTAAAGTCTAAATTTTAAAAATTAATTATTTCCGCTAACTAGTATGGTGCATAATAAATCGACTGTGGTGCATAATGGTGCGTTATGAGTGCAATTGAATGGAACCAATTTCAGGTCGGTTAGACGAAAATCATTTCCCGCTAAAATTGAAAATTTAAAGTCTAAATTTTAAAAATTAATTATTTCCGCTAACTAGTATGGTTTATAAGAAATCGACTGTGGTGCATAATGGTGCGTAATGGGTGCAATTGAATGGAACAATTTTTAGGAGGATTAGTAAAAGTGGGGCGGCAGACGTAATTTTCCCCTGCTAAAAATTTAAAATATAAAGCCTAAATTTTGAAAAATAATTATTTCCGCTAACTAGTATGGTGCATAATAAATCGACTGTGGTGCATAATGGTGCGTAATGAGTGCAATTGAATGGAACCAATTTCAGGTCGGTTAGACGAAAATCATTTCCCGCTAAAATTGAAAATTTAAAGTCTAAATTTTAAAAATGAATTATTTCCGCTAACTAGTATGGTTTATAATAAATCGACTGTGGTGCATAATGGTGCGTAATGGGTGCAATTGAATGGAACCATTTTTAGGAGGATTAGTAAAAGTGGGGCGGTTAGACGTAATTTTCCCCTGCTAAAAATTTAAAATATAAAGCCTAAATTTAAAAATGAATTATTTCCGCTAACTAGTATGGTGCATAATAAATCGACTGTCGTGCATAATGTTGCGTAATGAGTGCAATTGAATGGAACCAATTTCAGGTCGGTTAGACGAAAATCATTTCCCGCTAAAATTGAAAATTTAAAGTCTAAATTTTAAAAAATAATTATTTCCGCTAACTAGTATGGTGCATAATAAATCCACTGTGGAGCATAATGGTGCGTAATGAGTGCAATTGAATGGAACCAATTTCAGGTCGGTTGGACGAAAATCATTTCCCGCTAAAATTGAAAATTTAAAGTCTAAATTTTAAAAATTAATTATTTCCGCTAACTAGTATGGTTTATAAGAAATCGACTGTGGTGCATAATGGTGCGTAATGAGTGCAATTGAATGGAACCATTTTTAGGAGGATTAGTAAAAGTGGGGCAGGCAGACGTAATTTTTCCCCTGCTAAAAATTTAAAATATAAAGCCTAAATTTAAAAAATTATTATTTACGCTAACTAGTATGGTGCATAATAAATCGACTGTCGTGCATAATGGTGCGTAATGAGTGCAATTGAATGGAACCAATTTCAGGTCGGTTAGACAAAAATCATTTCCCGCTAAAATTGAAAATTTAAAGTCTAAATTTTAAAAAATTTTTATTTCCGCTAACTAGTATGGTGCATAATAAATCCACTGTGGAGCATAATGGTGCGTAATGAGTGCAATTGAATGGAACCAATTTCAGGTCGGTTAGACGAAAATCATTTCCTGCTAAAATTGAAAATTTAAAGTCTAAATTTTAAAAATTAATTATTTCCGCTAACTAGTATGGTTTATAATAAATCGACTGTGGTGCATAATGGTGCGTAATGGGTGCAATTGAATGGAACCATTTTTAGGAGGATTAGTAAAAGTGGGGCGGGCAGACGTAATTTTCCCCTGCTAAAAATTTAAAATATAAAGCCTAAATTTAAAAATTAATTATTTCCGCTAACTAGTATGGTGCATAATAAATCGACTGTCGTTCATAATGGTGCGTAATGAGTGCAATTGAATGGAACCAATTTCAGGTCGGTTGGACGAAAATCATTTCCCGCTAAAATTGAAAATTTAAAGTCTAAATTTTAAAAAATAATTATTTCCGCTAACTAGTATGGTGCATAATAAATCGACTGTGGTGCATAATGGTGCGTAATGAGTGCAATTGAATGGAACCAATTTCAGGTCGGTTAGACGAAAATCATTTGCGCTAAAATTGAAAATTTAAAGTCTAAATTTTAAAAATGAATTATTTCTGCTAACTAGTATGGTTTATAAGAAATCGACTGTGGTGCATAATGGTGCGTAATGGGTGCAATTGAATGGAACCATTTTTAGGAGGATTAGTAAAAGTGGGGCGGTTAGACGAAATTTTCCCCTGCTAAAAATTTAAAATATAAAGCCTAAATTTAAAAATTAATTATTTCCGCTAACTAGTATGGTGCATAATAAATCGACTGTCGTGCATAATGTTGCGTAATGAGTGCAATTGAATGGAACCAATTTCAGGTCGGTTAGACGAAAATCATTTCCCGCTAAAATTGAAAATTTAAAGTCTAAATTTTAAAAATTAATTATTTCCGCTAACTAGTATGGTTTATAAGAAATCGACTGTGGTGCATAATGGTGCGTTATGAGTGCAATTGAATGGAACCAATTTCAGGTCGGTTAGACGAAAATCATTTCCCGCTAAAATTGAAAATTTAAAGTCTAAATTTTAAAAAATAATTATTTCCGCTAATTAGTATGGTGCATAAAAAATCCACTGTGGAGCATAATGGTGCGTAATGAGTGCAATTGAATGGAACCAATTTCAGGTCGGTTAGACGAAAATCATTTCCCGCTAAAATTGAAAATTTAAAGTCTAAATTTTAAAAATTAATTATTTCCGCTAACTAGTATGGTTTATAATAAATCGACTGTGGTGCATAATGGTGCGTAATGGTGCGTAATGGGTGCAATTGAATGGAACCATTTTTAGGAGGATTAGTAAAAGTGGGGCGGGCAGACGTAATTTTCCCCTGCTAAAAATTTAAAATATAAAGCCTTAATTTAAAAATTAATTATTTCCGCTAACTAGTATGGTTTATAATAAATCGACTGTGGTGCATAATGGTGCGTAATGGGTGCAATTGAATGGAACCATTTTTAGGAGGATTAGTAAAAGTGGGGCAGGCAGACGTAATTTTTCCCCTGCTAAAAATTTAAAATATAAAGCCTAAATTTAAAAATTAATTATTTCCGCTATCTATTATGGTTCATAATAAATCGACTGTCGTGCATAATGGTGCGTAATGAGTGCAATTGAATGGTACCAATTTCAGGTCGGTTAGACAAAAATCATTTCCCGCTAAAATTGTAAATTTAAAGTCTAAATTTTAAAAATTAATTATTTCCGCTAACTAGTATGGTGCATAATAAATCGACTATGGTGCATAATGGTGCGTAATGAGTGCAATTGAATGGAACCAATTTCAGGTCGGTTAGACGAAAATCACTTCCCGCTAAAATTGAAAATTTAAAGTCTAAATTTTAAAAATTAATTATTTCCGCTAACTAGTATGGTGCATAATAAGTCGACTGTGGTGCATAATGGTGCGTAATGAGTGCAATTGAATGGAACCAATTTCAGGTCGGTTAGACGAAAATCATTTCCCGCTAAAATTGAAAATTTAAAGTCTAAATTTTAAAAATTAATTATTTCCGCTAACTAGTATGGTGCATAATAAATCGACTGTGGTGCATAATGGTGCGTAATGAGTGCAATTGAATGGAACCAATTTCAGGTCGGTTAGACGAAAATCATTTCCCGCTAAAATTGAAAATTTAAAGTCTAAATTTTAAAAATTAATTATTTCCGCTAACTAGTATGGTTTATAATAAATCGACTGTGGTGCATAATGGTGCGTAATGGGTGCAATTGAATGAAACCATTTTTAGGAGGATTAGTAAAAGTGGGGCGGTTAGACGTAATTTTCCCCTGCTAAAAATTTAAAATATAAAGCCTAAATTTAAAAATTAATTATTTCCGCTAACTAGTATGGTGCATAATAAATCGACTGTCGTGCATAATGTTGCGTAATGAGTGCAATTGAATGGAACCCATTTCAGGTCGGTTAGACGAAAATCATTTCCCGCTAAAATTGAAAATTTAAAGTCTAAATTTTAAAAAATAATTATTTCCGCTAACTAGTATGGTGCATAATAAATCCACTGTGGAGAATAATGGTGCGTAATGAGTGCAATTGAATGGAACCAATTTCAGGTCGGTTGGACGAAAATCATTTCCCGCTAAAATTGAAAATTTAAAGTCTAAATTTTAAAAATTAATTATTTCCGCTAACTAGTATGGTTTATAAGAAATCGACTGTGGTGCATAATGGTGCGTAATGAGTGCAATTGAATGGAACCATTTTTAGGAGGATTAGTAAAAGTGGGGCAGGCAGACGTAATTTTTCCCCTGCTAAAAATTTTAAATATAAAGCCTAAATTTAAAAATTAATTATTTCCGCTAACTAGTATGGTGCATAATAAATCGACTGTCGTGCATAATGGTGCGTAATGAGTGCAATTGAATGGAACCAATTTCAGGTCGGTTAGACAAAAATCATTTCCCGCTAAAATTGAAAATTTAAAGTCTAAATTTTAAAAATTAATTATTTCCGCTAACTAGTATGGTGCATAATAAATCGACTGTGGTGCATAATGGTGCGTAATGAGTGCAATTGAATGGAGTCAATTTCAGGTCGGTTAGACGAAAATCATTTCCCGCTAAAATTGAAAATTTAAAGTCTAAATTTTAAAAATTAATTATTTCCGCTAACTAGTATGGTGCATAATAAATCGACTGTGGTGCATAATGGTGCGTTATGAGTGCAATTGAATGGAACCAATTTCAGGTCGGTTAGACGAAAATCATTTCCCGCTAAAATTTAAAATTTAAAGTCTAAATTTTAAAAAATAATTATTTCCGCTAACTAGTATGGTGCATAATAAATCCACTGTGGAGCATAATGGTGCGTAATGAGTGCAATTGAATGGAACCAATTTCAGGTCGGTTAGACGAAAATCATTTCCCGCTAAAATTGAAAATTTAAAGTCTAAATTTTAAAAATTAATTCTTTCCGCTAACTAGTATGGTTTATAATAAATCGACTGTGGTGCATAATGGTGCGTAATGGGTGCAATTGAATGGAACCATTTTTAGGAGGATTAGTAAAAGTGGGGCGGGCAGACGTAATTTTCCCCTGCTAAAAATTTAAAATATAAAGCCTAAATTTAAAAATTAATTATTTCCGCTAACTAGTACGGTGCATAATAAATCGACTGTCGTGCATAATGGTGCGTAATGAGTGCAATTGAATGGAACCAATTTCAGGTCGGTTGGACGAAAATCATTTCCCCCTAAAATTGAAAATTTAAAGTCTAAATTTTAAAAAATAATTATTTCCGCTAACTAGTATGGTGCATAATAAATCGACTGTGGTGCATAATGGTGCGTAATGAGTGCAATTGAATGGAACCAATTTCAGGTCGGTTAGACGAAAATCATTTCCCGCTAAAATTGAAAATTTAAAGTCTAAATTTTAAAAATTAATTATTTCCGCTAACTAGTATGCTTTATTATAAATCGACTGTGGTGCATAATGGTGCGTAATGAGTGCAATTGAATGGAACAAATTTCAGGTCGGTTAGACGAAAATTATTTCCCGCTAAAATTGAAAATTTTAAGTCTAAATTTTAAAAATTAATTATTTCCGCTAACTAGTATAGTGCATAATAAATCGACTGTGGTGCATAATGGTGCGTAATGAGGGCAATTGAATGGAACCAATTTCAGGTCGGTTGGACGAAAATCATTTCCCGCTAAAATTGAAAATTTAAAGTCTAAATTTTAAAAATTAATTATTTCCGCTAACTAGTATGGTGCATAATAAATCGACTGTGGTGCATAATGGTGCGTAATGAGTGCAATTGAATGGAACCAATTTCAGGTCGGTTAGACGAAAATCATTTCCCGCTAAAATTGAAAATTTAAAGTCTAAATTTTAAAAATTAATTATTTCCGCTAACTAGTATGGTTTATAATAAATCGACTGTGGTGCATAATGGTGCGTAATGAGTGCAATTGAATGGAACAAATTTCAGGTCGGTTAGACGAAAATTATTTCCCGCTAAAATTGAAAATTTTAAGTCTAAATTTTAAAAATTAATTATTTCCGCTAACTAGTATAGTGCATAATAAATCGACTGTGGTGCATAATGGTGCGTAATGAGTGCAATTGAATGGAACCAATTTCAGGTCGGTTAGACGAAAATCATTTCCCGCTAAAATTGAAAATTTAAAGTCTCAATTTTAAAAATTAATTATTTCCGCTAACTAGTATGGTGCATATTAAATCAACTGTGGTGCATAATGCAAGACACAATTTTTAGGGGGATTGGTGAATAGCTCCTGTGCAAAGTGGCTATTTTTACCGCAAATGTGTATATTTATTTACCGATTATTTCGGCCTTAAATCTTAATTAGGGCCTTGTGGGCTATTTCATGTTTATCGCGTCTGTTTTTGTCACACATTTGTAGCGGTTTATTTTACCCCATACAAAAAGGGTATGTGCAATAAGTATATTGACAATTTTCATTAACAATTTTTACTACCCACAAATTTTTATTTATAAATTTCTATTTTATTATTTATATTATATTTTGAACAGCGAACAAATTGTAAGTGTGATGCGAAATTATAATTAATTGTAATCCGGGAGTTTGCGGAAAAAGCTATCCAGGTAAATACTGTTATTCTTTTGCAGAGCATTTCATTAGATTTAATAATTAAATAATGATATAATGTGATGGTGCCTAATAATTTGAGTACGGAAGATAATTCTACGCTAGAGCTTACGTTATATTGGCACCATTTTTATCTTAATTATTGAATGGGGGAGGCTGAGGTAAATTCAAATCTGCTCCGTCTGTTTAAAAAAATTTTGGATAGACCAAAATGTAAAAAATAAAAATTTCCATTAACTAGTATGGTGCATAATATATCGAATGTGGTGCATAATGGTGCGTAATGGGTGCGTTAGAATAACACCGTTTTTGGCGCGATTGGTGAAAGGGGGGGCTGAGGTAAACCTGCCCCCCCATTTAAAATTTTAAATAACTCTATTATGATACTGGTGCGTAATGATTGGCGTGTGGTGCATAACGGTGCGTAATGAGTGCCTTTGATTGGTTAACTTGTTATTGTGAAAAGTCAAAGTGGGGGGGGGCTATGGTAAAGTTACCCCCCCCCCTTTAGAGTGGCTTTTTCCTTCCGAGCCCAATGGGTGCAAAATGCGGTATTGGTGGTGCATAATGGTGCGTAATGGGTGCATTTTAATCATATAGTTAATTTATCAAAATGGCGATAGGGGGGCCAACTTCACCGACCTTGAACTGCATTAAACATCTTAATCAGTCGAGAAAACGTTTAAAATAAATTACGAAGTAATGACTACCGAGTAGAAAACCAGAGCAACTCAATATTTTCTTCATAAATGAACTATTAAGCTTGAAAACAAATACTCTAAACACAATAGATAAGAATATACGAAGTTCTGAAAAAACTAAATAAATTAGAAAAACTAACGGGTTCTACCCTTTATCTTATCTACTGACTGCGCTAAAACAAGATTTGACCTTTAAATTTTCATACGTAAAAAATGTAGACTTTAAAAACAAAATAAACATCTACGTAAGGTGTTTATAATCTACCCACCCAAACAAATATTACGTTTATTTTTATCCCGGTTTTACTAGTATTTAAACTTTAGCGATGTAAACGTCAATGGCTCATCGGTAAAACGTCCGCGTTCTAAGAGAGTGCCCCGGGATCGACTCCTGACGACGATCGTATTTAACTACAAATTGATCAATTTCCACCATTGAAAATTTTATACACATCAAAAAAATACAAGTCGGTCAAGCCCGTAATATTACCTCTCCTCGGAGGATATATCCAGGTGTCGTCACACACCACTATATCTGCATTTATTAACTATTATGCTTACAATGAGTGTCTTATTTGCAGTATAACTAAGGGGTTATCGTTGGTTCTGTGGTAGAGCGCTCAACTGCCTGACTGAACGGCCCGGGTTCAAAACCTGGGTGGCACATTCGTTTTTAATCAATAGAGAAATCGCTAAATTAGAATTTCTTCGATGCAATAACTTAAATCTTACACGAAATCTTGTTCTATATCAATTAAACCAAAATTTCATACTCTATTAAATACGCTTCCGATAAGCTGAAGGTCTAATTTTCGATGAAGCATAATGAGTGTCGGTGGTTCTGTGGTAGAACGTCCCGATGCGATCGCAAATTGGTACTAAAACGAATACCGTGAACAATTGGTGGAAACCCTGCCATTGGATGTTGATAGGTTGCCATAACACTCAGTCCGTCCCAAAAGTCAATAAGGAGTTGGAAAATACACACCCATGACAACCGGCGCGACGGTAGGCGTTAACGAAAAAAAAAACCAACCAAACTCAACGCAATCGCAAATTTATCCGTTAACGCTTACCGTCACCCGGTGGTTTTGCTAACCTTTAAACTCCTGAAACGGTTATTCGACTGCGTACGCAGTGATTACCCTTTGCCCCGAAAATGCGAACGCGTTCGCAGGCCTGACAGACAGACCCACAGACAGACAGACAGACACGGTGGTTAAATAACCTCTCCTAGGGTACAAAGTCGCCTCGGAGAGGTAAAAATGGCACAGGGAAAATTGACGTTAATAACTTTAAAACTGCTTAAAACACTTTCGCCAAAGCTGTTTTTTAGAAAAACACCGCAACTTAGCAAGCGTTGGTGGCTGAGTGGTTAGAGTAAATCTCTTGCACGAGGCAGACCCGGGTTCGATTCCCAGCCCGGCGCTAATGAATCGCAAATTGATACTAATACGAATACCGTGTACAATTGGTGGAAACCCTGGCATTGGACGTTGAGAGGTTGCATAACACTCAGGACTCGGTCCGTCCCAAAGTCATAAAGAAGAAGTTGGAGAGAAAACGCCCATACTAATACATCAGACTCAACATCTACAACAAACATCTACAAGCATCATCTGACAAACTCAACACCCACAACATTCACAACACGAATTCAACATTCACAACCTACACATAAACATTACAATAACGATATATCCAATAAAACTGAATTAGAACTGTCACACGGTGGTTTTGCCAACCCTTCGAGAAACTGCGTAATGATTACCCCTTGCCCCGAAAATGCGAACGCGTTCGCAGGCCTGACAGACAGACACGGTGATTGTAAAACCCCTCCTAGGGAGAGGTAATGAGCGTTAAAGATGCAGCAAGTGTTTCGTAAGCGAGAAAAATACAAATAGATATTTATTTCATTAAAATTTGCTTCGTATTATATTTAACTGATAAACTTGTTCTGTAAATAGGGTTAAATTCAATTGTGCCTTGTTTTAGTACGTCTAACTCGCGGTTGTAACTACTTAATTTATATTATTCTGAATAAATTAAACTCGGTTGTTTCGTCTCAATTATTTAAATTAAAATTAAAATTTTATACCGGGCGGAATAGAACCGGGATTACGTTTTTAGTAAATAACTCTGAGTTGCGGAGATATCTTTAAGGGTCGTCCAGTGGCGTAACTAAGCCCCTGCAGACCCCGCGACCGCGGGGGGGGGCATGACATTTTACCAAATAGGGGGCCCTTTCGTTTTAAGTATTGATTTTAATTTCTTTAAATTTTTAAATGATTAAAAAAATTATGTTTTAACTATTGGTAAAAATGTAGAAATCTGGCACGTATCCCCAATATTTTCAGAGAACTTGAAAAAATGGGGGAAATAAAAAAATTGTTTATTTATATAAAGGGCCCTTTTGATATCCTGCGGGGGAGCCCAAATTTGGTCGTTACGCCACTGGGGTCGTCTCGAGAAATTAATACCACTAGGGACCATTCTTCCGAGGAGAGGTATATTTTGGCTTGCCAACTTGTTTCAAAATAAAAGCGAAGTTGTTTGTTTGGCGTTGGCGTCGGCGTTGTGGAAAGCGACTACACGGTAGATGGAGCGGCGAAAAATAAATTAAATTTATTGCCGACACCGGGCTTCGAACCCAGATTTCTCGCCGCGTAGTTTCCAAAACCAACGCCTAAAACAAGTGAGCCACGCCGTCCTCTTCGGATGTCATGCTTGAACTTTAAGCCTTGAACACTTTTGTAGTTTGTTTAGTTGATCCAGAGATTTTCCGCCCCCTCACGCGTGCCGTTAATATCCGCTCCCACCGACCAACTCCCTTAAAGGGAGAGTGACCGAATAACACAAGTTGATCTCATTCGATAGCACTCTTTGACGCGCACGCAGTGCCGTTAATTTCCGCCCCGTCCGACCAACTCCCTTGAAGGGAGAGTAACCGAATAACACAAGTTGATCTCATTCGATAGCACTCTTTGACGCGCACGCAGTGCCTTTAATTTCCGCCCCCTCCGACCAGCCCCCTTAAAGGGACAGTGACCGAAAAACACAAGTTGATCTCATTCGATAGCACTCTTTGACGCGCACGCAGTGCCGTTAATTTCCGCCCCCTCCGACCAGCCCCCTTAAAGGGAGAGTGACCGAAAAACACAAGTTGATCTCATTCGATAGCACTCTTTGACGCGCACGCAGTGCCGTTAATTTCCGCCCCCTACAACCAACCCCCTTAAAGGGAGAGTCACTGAATGGTACGATATCGTACGCCATGAAAATTGTAATACGGCCGAAAAATTGCGATGAAATCATCGCACTGACGCGTCTTCAACTGATTTCCTATCTACTGATTTCCATATTCTTAGTACATAAATGCATTCATGAAATAATATGATTCATGCAGTTGTTAATAATCCATGTTAAATATCTGCCCTAAGAAAATACCAATTTAATCACCCAGATAATATAAAATTCGAAAATGACATATTCTATTAATTTCTGTTCCGACAAATAAATTCATGGGTATTTTTTTATGAATTTTCGAATTTACATGACTTTTGGTGCCTAAACTTCCCAAATGTTTGATATAAATTTCCTAAAATAAACACATTTGAATCCCAGTTTAAGAATTTCTTTAAATCATATTTCCACTAATTTCAATAATTTAAAAGAATTATGTTCGTCGTGTTTTGCTTACCTATTTCACCTTTGATACTTTCCGTCTATCTAACGATAAGAAATAGGATTTTTTTTTATAAATCTAACGATAGGTAATCACATAACCTCAACAGCTTCTATATTGTTTTGCCCACCCGCGTATCCTGAGGGTTGGCGGCATCCACGCTTTAACTTAGGATGGCAATTTATATATCAAACGATAGGAAATCACATAGCCTCAACAGCTTTTGTATTAGTTGACCTACCTGTGTCTACTAAGTATGTATGGGTTTGCCCACCCGAATACGCCGATGTGGAACTAATATTACGGCCTGGGCCGACTTGTTTATAACGGTATCCCAAAGGATATTGTCGCAATTTTAATCCGCTATGAATTAAACATTCTATTTGGTTTTCTATCCCCAACAGTTTGCTGGACACAGCCTAATTGTCTACTATATGCACAATGAAAAGTTACGCGTCTCGACGTCAAACAAACTTGAAGAGGTTTCGGCGGGTTATTCAACGGAAAATGCATGTTATTGCTGTTCAAAATTTGTTACTCTATGCGAGTGTTTTTGGAACATTTGTTTTCTATAAACAGGACTTACCCGTTTTTTTAAGCAAAACAAATTACCTAATTAGTAACTCGAAATAGAAATTCGAGGGGGGAAATCGCGACTTTACTGGAGAACGTGGTGCCATCTATTAATGGCAAAGGAAGCTAAAATTCAAAATAGCCAAATGATAACGCCGTTAGAGAGCCATGATTGTAGAGCATAATAGTTAGACAGCTTATACTCTATTTAGTGGACTTTTAACCTAAATGAATTATCCCGGGTAAAAATATTGTTTATAATTGCTGTAATTTATGTTATTTACCAATTAACAAACGATCCAATCAACGCGAGGGGCAAGTAACGAATTTTTGATTTCAACGCCAGCGACATCTATTGAAAAAAGAGCTACTTCACTCCGAGCCGCCACTTGCTTGAACATTTTAATGAATTTGTTCAACATGTAGTTTTTCAAAAAGAAGAATGCGATCGAACCAAACCTCTTTCAATTTTAGAGAGTGCTGTTCTTTTTGCTTTAACGAAGTGGATGGCGAAATGGATAATAAGAAGTGCGAGGAGCTTCGTTGAATTATTAGGCGTGTTTCAACAATTGTTTTAAAGAAAATGTCATGAAAGAAGAGTCGAACGGGTAAAACTGTTACAAACCGCATATCTTTGAAACGGATTTAACTGATGCCAAATATCAGCACAGTGGTTTCCATAAATTTCAGATACTGGCCAGAGAAAAGCAAACGGGTCTCCCTCTGGACAGAGATGGGCAAAAGCCGAATTTCTCCTTTTTTTGCCCGAGGGTGCAGTTCGCGCTCAAAATTAGCTCTCGCACTCTTTGGAGCTCAGAGCGCGCCCATCTAGGCCTCTGGATGGAACAATTACCAACAATTATTTAACAAATTCAGGCGATCTCGAAGGGGACTGGCGGCCGAATATTTAATCCAGGAAGGCGCCAAATTGTAAACTCCGTTTCGGGTACAACGTTCAAACTGCAAGTGCGCAACGAAATTTTTCATAAAACCGTTTTTGTAGTAAATAGCCGGGGCCTAAAGGACGTAATTAGGTTAATAGCCGTAGATACAATACATTCGGAGATATTACCAAAAAAAACAGTTTTGTGCTCCTTTTTTCCGCCATAAAAAATTGTGCTCGCAACCAAATGATGAATATTTTCGACACTTGATAAGTTGATAATGACCTAATGAAGGTACATGCAAAAATTTTTCCCGGTAGCAATTTTTCCGATGTTTGCCCAATATTGTGACTTAAGTTATTGAACTAATAGCTTAACGAAATATTTCTTAGTTATTACTTTAAAACCAACGTTAACGTATTTTAATACCCTCATTTTTTTGGAAATATTATATCTTCTGTATGGTATTAGTTAGTTAAATTATGGACTCTAGCTAGAAAAATAGATTTTTGTCCAAAGATTCTTCCATTATGGTTTTGGGAATCCATTTTCCCAAAATTTCACCCAAGGTTGTTATTCCTCGTTGTGTTCCCCTAGGTGAGCCGTCCAGATTTGAAATGGTGCATAATTACGCAAACCAATCATTCAGTCGGAAACTGGTTGACGAATTTCAGCTAGACTACTAGCTCCAAGTGGTTTTGCCACAGCACCCAAACTTAAATATTTCCAAGGGCATGTGGCATTTGGATAATTTAAAACGCGCCACTAAAAGTCTCAATCTCGAATAAAATCGTCAATTCAAATCAAAATATATGAATATCTTATCCTACAAAATAATACGGCACTACTAAATATTCCAAACTGATCGACACTAATATCGACAAGTAACATCATCACTAAATTTTTATATCATCAAATTTGCACTTTCTTCAATACCAAAAGTCGTCACGGGCTCCAATGGTTTGAATGATCATCACTTCCACGAATTAAAATCGGAGCTACTCGAAATTTAAGTACCACAAAATATTAACGCCACGGATAAAGAACGTCAATAATTAAAAATATGAAATTTTTTATGTGAATATTGGTAACATACAGTAAATTGCTTTTTTTTGCAATATATTTGTGTTTAATATTATGTTGAGTGATAAAACATTAAAAACAAAGAGAAGGTTTTGAAAATGATTAAATGATCAAGTCCTTTTACAAGAAAAGTGAAATATCCATCGTGTAATGGTTCAGAGCAGATAAATTTAAATGGCTATTTGATACTGAGCTAAATTATATAGAATGCGTTTACCAAGAAGAACCGCAGGGTGGTCTTCATCTAATAACACTTTAAATATATTATGTGATTTCAACAGTGATTCGAATGCGTGTTTTACTTTTCCAATTTTAGAGTACAATTGAGAAATTTTACTCCACAAAATTCCATGTTCATGGTGATATTCCCCGTAGTAAAATGTGTGGACTTTCAGAAGTTCGAGTCCCATAGAAATGCCATCTTCCGCAAGGCTCAGATTAAAACAGCACTGAAAAGCTACTTTAAGAAGGCGGAATCGACAAATGTGGTATTCGCCCAAGACAGTCTCTTGCTTTTTGATAAGCGCCACGCATTCCTTCAGAGTCGCTCTTAACTCACCGTCAGACTCGGAATTTTTGCAAATTGTTACACGTTGATCGTAAAATGCTTCAGACAGAGCGACCACGTTTAAGTCGGTGGCATTCTGGGCGTCCAGTATTTGGAATCTGGCAGCTTCCTTCTCGTCATTCAAACAACAGTTACAGTGGCAAGTGAAGTAAAACTGGCGCCTTAAAATGTCTCGTCTTTGGGCTTTTGGCAGGGCAATGTCCAGGTATGAAATGCTTATTCTCCTGACGTCATCATGCGGAATGTCTTTGATAGCTTTAACTACCAAGGTTTTGCCGTTGAAGGACCAGTACGCATCAGGGTCGCAACTGTGATCAAAAATTGAGAAACCCAAATACAAGCCACATCCAACTTTATCAAATCCATCGTCAAAGATTTCATTCCCATTAACGGACAATTTGCAAAAAACATCGAAGAGCAGCATCCTGTCGGCTTCGCTGTTGGGGTCATAAAGGTCAGGGAAGAACATCTCCAACTTTACTCCCTGCATCATCTCAAAATACAACATCTTTAGTAAATTTTGGGAGATTTCTTCGTGGTGTCCCATCAAATCATCGCACGACCTGCTGTAGCAACTGACAGTTTCTCGTAATAAGCTTCTTCCACTTTTTCCAGCCATCTTTATCTTCGTGTAGAGTCTGGCCATGACTAGTTCTTTGCCTTCCAGCGGAAACTTCTTCAAACGGGCGCATTCCAGCTTGTGGAAATCTGACCAGGCCTTTCTTTGGCAATGGACGTCGCAGAAATAAAGCAGTTGGCATTGACTACAGCGTTGTGGCTTTGGTCTAGTTTGTAATGGCTGCAAAAACTCATTTCCTTTGAACACGGGTTCGTTGCTATTTCTTAGACAATAGTCGCAAAATATTCCCTTTTCGCTTTTGATAACGGCAAACACCAGTGGTTCGGATCTGCAAATAACGTCTCCTCGACTAAATCCCATCTTTATATCTAAAAAACTTTAAAGTAATTTATGTTGAGATGTCTGTATTTATGCACTTATCACCTTTAATGAGTTTGTTGGGAAAGCTTTTTACGAGCACAAAATAAAAATTTCCACCAAGAGTTATAGCTTTTAAAAAATGTTGCTAATTTCAAAACACCGAAACGACTACAGTGCCATCTTTCAAACTAACAAGTGGGCTGGAGGAGTACACTAGCAGTTACATGTGTTTTCAGTTGTCTTTAACGATTCGACATTTGAAAACTAGACAACTTTAATTATTCTCCACCCCCCCCCCCCCCCCCCCGTGTTGAAAAAAGTACAAAATCGTGTCTCCTAAAAATGTATAATTAATAGATTACGAAAATCAATGTGTAAAAATTACATTGCATAATTTGGTGTTCAAACGTCTTATTTTCAACTCTCCCAAGCCACTGCCCACTATTACCATGGAAGAAAGATAAGGAGAGCCGGCTCCGGGCTTTTTTGGATAAGTGCATGGGCGCCCTGCTGACTGCAGCGCCTCTATCCGTCGTTAGATAACAAATATGGTGGCCCCCGTGGAGGCTTATACAGCGTGATGACTGACGCATGGCTGAAGACCAAAATAAATCAAATCGTCGTTTCTACGGTGGTTCGAGCTGTTCCTTTTTAAATTGTTGTAATGCTCAAGGGAAATTAAATTAAGGGATATATTTTTTCCACTACCCTAAAGATCAACAAAAGTCAGTAAATATTTAAAATTAAACATTACATCTTAAATTTCCTGTGCTAAACGCTAATGATTGTACCGGATGACGGCCAGGTGGCGATAAAATCGTAATTCCAAAACCGCCTTTGTTACATAAAAGACAGAGTTAGCTGTCAGCTCTCCTTATGACATTATCTTTCCATCATGCTATTACACTATTACGTAAAGTAAGCCAAGATATGGGGATTGAAACTCTTTAGGATCGTTATATAGGTTAAAATCAATCACAATTAATAATCAAAAGAGGGTTTTTTCTTAATAATTATACTCGAAATTCAACTTACAAATAATATTCGAAATTGTCCAGTCCGCAGACCAAAGGGAATTACTACTAACGAGTTATCGACAGAAAATGGAACTAAAACTAATTACAGGTGAGGGAGAAGCCACAATGAAAAATTATGCAGGGCTAGAAATAAGAGCCCGATTTCTTTATATACATTTTAACATATCTGATGCTCCCGCGTAAATAAACCGATGTTCCTTTTAAATTGCATTCGTTTTTATAAAAATTGGGAAATAACCTAAATAAATTTAATATGAACCAAACCTGTTGTCGTAAACCGAAAAAAATTGAGTTTTTACTGGCACAAAAAATTACAAAGCCTCCGGCGGCCTTTAACAAATTTATGGTGATACTAAAGTCACGGTCACACAATATCGTTTAAAGGGGTACAACCCCTCTTGTGTGGTAGGGTGCACTTAGACTGTACCGAGTAGCTTCCACAAGCCTTCCTAGCGAGGGGCGGGAAGGAGTTAGTTTGTTCAGGTTTTACCCCCAAATTCCAAAAAAGGTTATACACCCTAACCAATCAAGATGGATTATACTCCCTTTAAATACAGTTTTGACGCTGAATTTATCACAAGTTTTATTGAAACTGGGATTCAAACCAACTTACACTGGGTTTCAAAGTGTATAAGACCGTAGCCTTGGCATATTATCTTAAAAATCATCAACGGGTTTGCGGTTAAAGCATGGACACTGTATCTCTAACCGGACGGGAAAAGCTGTAGCTTCCACCATACAAAATCACCTGCCGCCGCCACCGTCTCTCTGTAAAGCGGGGGAGGTTCAAGAATTTTTAAAGTTTCGGGGCTGTCAAGGCCATATAATTCGTCACGTGGTCGAAAAAACATTCTTTATCGTTTGAATACGACACCTGGTGAAATAAATTCGAATTTTCCCAAGAGTTCTTTGAATTTTTTTCAGAAAGATCGTCTGCTTAGGAATAGTTTTTTTTAAATCGTTCCTGCATTATCTTCGTAATTTAAAGGGTTATTTAATGATAATGAAAAAGTTGAATACTTTAAACAGGTAAGCAATTTATTCCTAAACTATTCTTTATAGTTTTCGTACGTATAATTATACAAAATATTAAATTTTTATAGTTAAAGTTGAAATTTAAGCCAAGGTGGTAATGTGAGGAATAGAAATCTCTTATACATATTTCAAACATGGAAAACCAAAACAAGTAAGTTGCATTTACAGTGTAAACAGAGTCTATAATGGATAGACTGTGGTGTAAATATAGTTACCGTTGCTATTGCTATGTAGTTTTTAATATGACAATGTTTTTATTTGTAGATTAGTGGTTACGCTGAATGACTTATTAGTGGCGTTGGAAACCTTAAATTGCATCTCAAGATTTATTAATTGTTTACATTTATTCGTTAATTCATTTAAGGTGTCTTCGTTATTTTTTTCTAGGGTTGAAGACTTCTCTTTAAGCTCCTTATTTTCAAATATCAACTGGTTAATCAGAGCATCCTTTTCATTGATAATTGATGAGTAATAGTCTTTTATTATACACAAATGTTCACAGTGTCTGATGGTAAACTCATTCTTCATGCTCATTTGTGGTACTGGTAACGTACTTTCCTCGTTGTTAATAACAACATCTACTCTTAGCGACAACGTTTCATCCGGAGGAAGAACCAGATAGTTATAACCTAACCGTACTGTGAATAAAAACAAGGTAAAAATTTTATAATTTATTATAAATAAATAATTATAAGTTAATTTCCAACCTTTGAAAGGCTTTAAAACAATATGTTAAAAATATTTCCAAGGAAAGTAACAAGGGAGAAAATCATTGTAATGTTTGACTCCAGCTGGGTTGAAATGGTATCTGCAGATTTTGCTAGTTGCTGAAGGAATCCAGTTGCAAAATTTGCTTTTGAACTTGTGCGTGGTTTAGAAATCATGAGGAGCTGATTGAATCCTACTAATCCATTCCTCTTTCAAAGTCTTGTCCCTTGGAAACAAATGAAAGCTAGCTTTACTCTTGTAGCTGTTTTTCCCACAACCGATAACACAACATCTTGTAATTCTTGTTCCTCCCCTTTTGGGAGTTTCTGAAGAACTGTAAATAATATACTATCATTAAAAATTGAACATTCAATAAAATAAGCGAAATTATTTATTATAAATTACCTGTTTTGTCTCTCGATCTCGTTTGAAAATCGTATTTTACACCTAAACTTATTAAGCCTTACCGATCACTTAAGTAGCAGACGATTTATACAGTCCTAGCTAAGCAGACAGAAATCGCGAAAATGTTTATACCCATAATACCTAGCGAATCCCCAGTAGATGGCGCATTTCAAACGATAAATAAATAAGGTGTACATTCTTTCGAATGAACTTGACGGCCCTGCAAATCGAGTACGGCCGACTATTTCAGCTAATACGAAGTAGGCCGCAAACGGACAGTGAGGGGGTACCTCTTTTACGCTGCTTTTCCCGTCCGGTTAGAGATACAGTGTCCATGGTTAAAGTCTTACTCCTAGGTTTAGTACAAAGTGGTGCGAGGGAACTTTAATTACACCAGAGGTAATAGGGGAAAGGGTCATAGAAATCGCATAAATAACTTATATGTAGAGCTGTGCTAGGTATTTGCCACTATTTGATTCGACCAATTTATTTTGCAAAATTTTAGGACAAGCTAACTTTAAATATAAGGAATGACATGTTGTGGAAGATTTTATTGTTGGTAGAAGAGTGAAATTGCTCTAAAACTATATTGTGCCATAAATTGGCATAGTTAATTTTTTATCTATTGAAAAACTAACTTAATACCGAAATTATTGTGGTATATGCATGGTAAGAGGTAAATAATGAATAACTCTTATTATAAGTCAAACTGAAGTGTTAAAATTAAGTGTGATAAAATGGTGATACATGCAAAAAAGTCAGCACTGAGCTGTGATAATTTACCATAAGCTTATCATAAGGTCTAGCATAGGGCCCCATGTTAACGTTATTGTCCGTGTGAGAAGAAAATTGACGCCAGATGATAGGACAAAAGCACCATCTTCGTTTTCAAAATTTCTACATCTAAAATTATATTATTATCTTGCTTGTTAGAGCAGCCACGCTAGGGCTGATAAATGTACACAGTGACAAAACACGTCTAGATCTCAAATTTTAAAAATAAATACCTTTAGAAACACAACTTTTATTTCTAATTACTATATTTGCTTTCTGATGAATTATATTGGAAAGCGATAAAATAATTTGATGAAAGTTTTGAATATACCTTTATGCGCATCATAATGCATTTCGCGAAATACTGTTCAGAAAAGGGTAGTGGAGGACGTGGCCACTAAGAGTTGCTAGTTTTAACGCGTGTGTGCTCGATGCCTAAGAGTTCTAGACGTTTACTTAGGGGAACCTTATCGACTTATGATTTTACTTATATTGATATATAAAATAGTTTCGGCCTTGTTTTATATATTGTCTGATATATTTGATGTTAATAATTATAATTATAATAAAAAGCTTCATTTTTGATATTCTTCTTCGGATAAAGTACGTTTTACAAATTATTCCTAATTTTTTCACACATTTATTAGCACGTTTTCCTTTCTGATAGAATCTGCATCACATCAAAATTTTATATTTGGTAGATTAATTTGATAAAAATTTATATTTGGTTCAAATTTTCAAACCTCGCGGTATTTGGTCGAATTAATTGGTCATTTTAATAATTTGATTTGACTGTTGGTTTTCAAAATCCGAAGTATTTGATAGTTGCCCAGAATCTTGCCTACTAGAATCTTGTCGTCTATGGCTGGGCCTGTCGCCTGCTCAAAAGGGGCCGTTCTGCCAATGAGCAGTGTTGCCAATGTTTGAAAGACGAAATTCCCATTGATGGATAGTAAATTTATAACAAATTCACACTTCTTTAATTAGCCCCACCCACAACGAAAACTCAACGGAAAACATGCCATAATTTTTGGAAAATTAACTTTTTAAAAATTAAATTTTATTGAAATTACAATTTTTTAAAATTTTGGTTATTAGGGCTATGCATTGTTTGATTGTAGTATTAGGATGATAAAATTAGCGAATAAGTAGATTAGTCCATTAAGAAAAGGGATCATAAAGCTAAACCCTGTACAAACTTGAAGAAATTTAAATACTTATAAATAGCTCGTACCGATAGGTGGTTTCTTCTAACTTAACATTTCGTATATGCTATTCTCCACCACTTTCCCCCTATTCGGCTTTCCGTTGCTACGCAACGCGTTTTGAAATTTTTAAGGTTCAGGCTAAGTTTCTAAGTTTGCTTTCTAATACGCGGGTTCACAACGCAAACTTTACCTAGACGAGCGGCTGTTCGATTATCTACATGGCGAGTTAAAAATATTATTTTTGAATGTTAGAAAGCGATAAACGATTTTTCAAGACGATTTTATATTACATTTATGACACGCAGCGCCTCTCGTGGTGAGATCACGCGTGACTTGTTTAAAAGTTTTTACCCGCCCCATTGAAATTAATGTAAAGTTGGTGATAATTAAACGTTAATTAACCTACCAAATGGTATACGAAATATTCCACTGACAATTTTTTCCGTTTATATGAACTTAAACGTAATATAAAATCGTCTTAAAAATCCTTTATTGCTTTATAGCGTTCAAAAATAATATTTTTAACGCACCATTTAGATAATCGAACATCTGCTCGTTTAGGTAAAGTTTGCGTTTTCAACCCGCGTATTAGAAAGCCAAATGAGATTTTAGAAAGTACGTTGTAATTCGGAACGATATTAATACTTTTCGCGAATTTTGTCATCAGTGAATTATAAATATGACTTGAACTAAGTTTCAAGGTTTATTTAAAAGCTAGTTTCATAACTTTTCATAAATTGGTTCGTTCGCAATGTATCTTTAAAGTAGACGAAAATTTGAAGGCGGTGACTCTTGCCCAGCCTTATGCCTCGGTTTAATCTACCGCGTATTTTGAAACTCAAAAACCTGAGTACTATCTTTAAATGATGGCGAACGTTAATTGTAATACGAAACAAATAACGAAATGCGAGGGATTTTTGGCGTTAAATGGACTTAGAACATATTTCGATATTTGTTTCTTATTACAAGGAGCGTTCAGGTTTTTCCGTTTGAAAATACGCGGCAGATTTAACCAAGGCTTAGTACTGGGCAAGATTCACTGCCTTTCATTTGCTTTCTAATACGCGGGTTGACAACTTTACCTAGACCAGCAGATGTTCGATTATCTACATGGAGCGGGGAAAAATATTAATTTTGAATGTTATAATGCGATAAACGATTTTTCAAGACGATTGTATATAACATTTAAGTTCATATAAACCGGAAAAATTGTCAGTGGAATATTTCTTATATCATTTGGTTGGTTAATTAACGTTTAATTATCTCCAACTTTACATTAATTTCAATGGGGGCGGGTAAAAACTTTAAACCAAGTTACGCGCGAGCCCGCCCGTAAAGGCGCTGCGCGTCAGTCGCTCGTACCAGAGAGTGTAAAGATTATGAGAGGCGTCTCTTCCTATTCCCGTAACGTTAAAATTTCGTACAAGATTTTGAGAGCGCGCGCCCATAGGAGAGGTTACGTTACTATCCGACACACGATGTCGCTACTGGAAAATTTTTAAATTTTGTAAACATCCGGAAAGTTTTTCATCAGTCATGGCTGTTAAACATAGTTGAATTATGCTAATTTAAAATTAATAAAATTCAATTCCATGAAAAATAAAGAAACGTAAGTACAAGAAAGCGTACTAATTATAATATTTTGATACTAAAAGAATTATTTGTTTGATTAACCAAGGAAATTCATTGGAAATTTTATGAAATGGCCGAGGCTTAACGAGAACAGAGTGGTATAAAAAAAAATACGAGGAAACATTGAAGTTGGTAAAATGAGATTAATGTTGTATTTATAACAGTTTCCTATTCGCTAACGAAAACTCCGGCAGCGCCCCCTATCCACACTGCGTGTAACTGTATAGTGGTGATCAGCATTCAGCAAATAGTGGTGTGCTACTGATGAGATGGTGGTATTATATACGTTTTAACAGCGAATTAGTGTTTTCTTGGTAAGTAGGATTGAATGTCAAGTTTAAAGACATAATGTTTGGTTCTAATTATATACTGTCATTAAGATTTGAAGTCCTTTTGGATTTACTTAAAACATTGTTAGAATAGGCCTTGGAGCAATATTGTTCAAATAAAAGATGACATCTCAAAAAGGTATGCTAACATTTAATTGGTATTCTATTATATTATCCTATTTTAACCTTTATTTATTCCATAATAGTGAATCTCACCATGGTTGAAATTTGGAAATACATTGGGGAAAAGCCAAGAGCCTTAGAAGAAGGAGAACGGATGTTTAGAGAAAGCCCAAAAGGATCAAAATGGGAACAAAATGGAGAAAGTTGCTCGGGCCAAATTTTCGTGGCTTAAAAAAGTACAAGTATTGGAATATGGCCTCTTAATTAACTTAAATAATCCATTTCTAGCTTTTAGTCCAGATGGATTATACATGGAAAATGGAGAGATAAAATTACTCGAGATTAAGAAGAAAATATCAATTGAAGATGCTGTCGCTCAAAACAAATTTAACTTCTTGAAAATTGGAAAAGACGGAATTTATTTACCAACTAACGATTGTAGAAGCTACTATGCACAAATTCAGCTTGGCCTTTATGTGTTAAACATAAAAACATGCTCATTTTTCTTGTATTCTCCCAAGGGCTATCTTTTAATTGATATTCAAAGAGACGAAGATTATTTGAAACAAAACATAGTCAAATTGTGCAATTTTTATTTCAAATTATATTTACCATTACTAGTCAAGAGTAAGTGATTTTTAAAACAAAAAAGTTCCTATTTTGTACTGTGCCAATTAGTATTATATAAGAAAAGTAAAATGAATTTGATCAATTAATGTTATAAATGAATTTTTACTTGAAGTCTTATTTATAATAAAAGATTTTTAAACTTATTTGATAAAAATTAATAAAATAATCATCATCGTCATTAAATAAGATTTAAACTTAGTCATCAAATTTATCATCTGCTAGAATTGGTTTTAGTAAATTTACTAATCCACATATGACCTTCAGAATTTCGTCACAGTAGGGAACTAAATCAAGGTCAAATTTATCATTTAAAATTTTAAATAATTTGATTCTTTGAATGGCTATCTCCACGTGAACACGAGCTGATGCAATTTTTTTGATTTTTTACACTTTCTTCCTTACTAAACTGTTATTTTTCTCAAAAATGGAGGGATGTGTAGAGCTATGCCATTGGCCGCACATTCATCTTCAATAAGGAAGCCTAAATTTAAGTTGAATGAGTTTTAAAATATTTTTTTAGCATATTACACTTTTATGCATACCTTTGTCAACCATAATTCCATCAATAAATTGTTCACAAAGATTTATGACCCCACTCTCAATGGTGACTTCCTTGTCGCTTACTTTTCCACCCCAGGGGTCGCTAACGAGCGTGATCATGCCAGAAGGTGAAATTCCAATGAGAATTTTTATTGTGTGAGTTCCTTTATAATGGATGTAGGTTGCCACTCTGTCGTGAAATGTGTTGGGCTTCATCATAGGTACTTCTGAGCAGTCCAACACAATGCGAGTATTATTAAACTCTTTAAAACATTTAGGAAAGTTATGATATTTTCCATATCCGGCCAAAAGATAAATTTCTTCAAAACTTCAGCAAGGGCACAAAGGGTTCTTTTGAAATATGTTGAAACTGTTCGATTCGAAATGACAAATAATGAAGCCAAAGCGTCAAATGTCAAATTTGACTTAAGCTTCATTAGGGTTAACAGCACCCTATATTTTACAGGCATTAGAAAATTAGAGCTTGCTCTGGTTTTCAAGCCCTAAAACCTCACTTGAAAGGCTTTCAAATAGTTCTTTCCCAATGCCAGTAAGAGACACAAAATCAGCATTTTTCATTCCATTGCTTGAAATTCCAACTCTTGACCCAGCAAAATACTTTCCATGGTCCAAATAAACTTGAACACCAATAGACGCATTTATTACTCTAGATGGTTTGTGAGATTGGTCCTTTCCTTGAGCTTCAGTTGTTACTTCAGATAGCATAGCTAAGTTTGATAATGACAAAAACTTTATCATCCGGAGCTGGTTCACTTGCGCTTTCAACAACTTTTGGAGCAATGGAATCTGTTATTGGTGATGTTGAACATAGAACTGCTTGATTTAAAATTAAATTTGTGTTATTATTCTATTTATTATTTCACAAAAGTTTACCATAAAATAAGAATACCTTTAGAACGCTTTACGTAACGTTGAGCTCGTTCTTTTAATCTAACTTCGGTTGATTCTTTAATTGGCTTACATGGCAATTTTTGGGAGGGAATGGCGTTACATTTCAAACGTCTTCTTACAGATCTACCATCTATTGATGAGTTTTTCGATTAATTTATTTTAAAAAAATTAATATTATTTGCATCTCACCATTTCTTTCCAAGAAGTCATCAGCTGTAAAATGGGCGCTACAAATCTGAGCCCACTTACTAGGCCTTTTCCCCGACTTTATCTTTGTTAACCATACATTTAAAAGTTTCTTACAACTTGGGAATTTATGAAATGATAATCCTGGCTTTGGTTCTTAACTATTTTCTTCAGTTTTACGTTTTTTAAGCGCAGTATTATTGCAAAAAGGGACCGCACAACTTCTCCCACCTCTAGCGTTAATGTGAACCGCCATATTTCTTGGATTTGTTTTGATTTGGATCACCACTATACGCTGGAAAACCAAGCTGCAGGGGTAGCGACGGCAGCGCCACCTATACCCGTTTCGCTAGCGAATCTAATCTTTTCTGGGTTTTCATGTATTCATGGTTGAGATCTTGTTTTTTAAGGGAACTATGTATGCAGAATTCTATGAAAAAAGATATCATGTTTTGGTATGCAGTTGCACATGGAGAATCTTCATAAGCTTTAAAATATTTATTGTCAATTCTTTGAATGATGAATCTCTCCAAACGTCCTTTAATATTTGTCATGTGCGATAAAAGCTTAAAACTGGTGTCAAATACTTCATTTGTCTCCGTTACAAATTTGAAGAAACTACCAGTTGGTACGATGAGGCTGCTGAGCAGCTGATAGAAGAATTCTTTGCTGTTTTGAAAGCTTTAAAGTAAAAGAGCAGATTTGTTGGGTCAACAATTGGATTGTCATTTTTGAGTTGACTTATGCAAGAAGAGCATTGAAGGTTGAATTAGATATCCTGAAATGTAACTAAGAACATTTTGTTTTAGCAGGTTTGGACTTCCAATAGAATTACAAAATTCTAAGTCTTCATCGGAACATTGCCTCTGGCTTTGCGAGACTACAAGATTTTCAAAATTAGAATCCGGTGGTTTCAAGAGATTATTCACAGAGGCAGCCCTGTATGCAGCTCGAAATTGTTGTGGATTGGGATGATCACGGTTGCCTCCTTTCTGTCTTATAGATCCAAGAAAATTATCTACAAAATCTTGGCTAATCATGTCCGTTAATAAAAACTTAAACCAAAATTATACTTTAGATCTTCCCAGAGGAGTAGCAAGGCTTGAATTGAAATTACCATTTTCTGAAATTTCCAATGGTGTAGAGTCATTAAGACTGAAAATTGTTGGCACAGCGGATGGTGTGAGCCTATTTTTAGTTCTAATATTCATGAAACTGGCATCAATGAAATGATTCGCGCAAATTCTATGGTTAACGTGTAAATATTCCGTAGTTTTATTTGTAAGCCCATCATTATTTACATTTTTCAGTCACAAAATAGAACTAAAATTTATATTAAGTTAATATGCCAATAAGCCTATCTAATGAAAATGCGAATTTACCAGTCTTTTTCCTATGGAAACTTCTAAAAAGATAAACAAGGATTTCTTGTTTTCGATATTTCACAATTTAAAACGGAACAATATACCCCAGACACACTAAATTATTTAAAAACCTTGTAAAACTAGCATTAAAAATCTGGAAAGTTTTTGCGTCTCTTTTAAACCTAACATCGAAACGCACGCGCTGTGAGAACGGCGCCACTGGTGGCGCCATCGCTCTTACGGTAGTAGTGGACATTTTTGGGAAAAAAAAAGTTAGTACGCTTTTTTGAAAGAGAGACGCCTCTCATAATCTTTACACTCTCTGCTCGTACTCTATTCGGCTTTCCGTTGCTACGGCCACTGCCTTCTATAATACTAGGCCTAGAAGTAAGAAAAAAAAGGGGGTGGCGGTAACGATTTTGAAATATCCGATAGAGGTCGCTTTTTTGGGTAGGGAAAGTGCGGGAAATTCAAACTTACGCGAAAAATTTAAATATTAATAGAGAAAATACACTATAATGTCAACATTCAATTTATAGGACTTTAATTTCTCTTAACAAATAATGAAATAGATTTAGTAAAAAAAACTATTTAAAAATAAGCTTGGATCTTCTACACGTTTTTTAATCCATTAAAAAAAATACAATGTAATATCACATTTTGATATGTTTGCGTGAAATTGGTTTAGTGTTCAATTTCTTTACCCGTTGTTTTAAATCAGTTAGATCTTTGGCATAGTTATCTAATAAAGGTCTAACAAATTTAGTTAGAAGGATTTCAGATAATTTTATGTAATTATCACAGTTGCACTTTAAGGATTTTGTAAAATAAGGCTGAATTATGTATAAGAAGATCTTTAATGATCCATGTTTGTATACCTACATCATGTGTTTCATTTCTTTGGTATGTTTCATTGGGAAAGACGAGGCAATGGTTGAGATCACGGGTGAGCAATTCATTAAAATGTTCTTTATCAAAATTAGTGGTTGTATGAGTATCACGAATATCTTTCATCACATTTGCAGCTTTCCTTTTGTGATTTTTTGGAGATAAAAAGTCTACCATGACTTTTGATTTTTTGTTGAAGTCGGACTGATATTTAGTTCAGCGGTCTCAATTAAATTTTCAAGAAATAGTCTCTTTCTTGATATATTTCCATTAATGAACTGCTGGCTTTTCATGCTTGTTGCCATTTTTCCCGCAGTGACTTATTCTTGGGAATAGAATGAAGACTTGCTGTTGGGCATCTATTTGAACTTTCATCATTTAATTTGGATTTGTTAGTTGAACCATCTTTTATTACGCAGGAATTCACCATTATTAATCTTTAATTTCTTTATGACTAGAAAATCCTTTGGGGGAAAAAAACGATTGTTATGACCAAGGCTTATGTATAAAACTTTCTTTAAATGATTATTGGTAATTATTGAATCGGAGAATATTATATTTATGTATCGTAAGCTTGAAATGGGTTTCAATATATCACTAACCAAAATCATATGTATTAAGTTTAAAATAATAAAAGGATAAATACCTGACTTTTTTAGGCATTTAATGTTTTGAAGCCACCAGTGGGAGGAGACTGCTGATTGGCCGCAGCCGTTTAACCTTTTTTACCCCAACCAAAAAACCCAAAAGAGCGACATCTAGCATCGACCATCCTGCGCGGCCGATGGTTTTTTTTTGCCTCGCACCAAAAGCTACCTTAAAACACGGGTTTCGGTTCTGGTTACGGACTCTTGGCAGGTTTCATGGAACCACTTTGTTTCGGCTCGGGGCGTCGGGTGGTACAAGACTGATCCGTCACGGGACTGTATTGCGGGTCTTCGGTTGCCACGTTGGCAAGACTCGTTAGTAGCACGTGTTAACTGTGACCGGCTTCCAACTGCTGCGGTGCTTTTCCGTTTTCGCTTAAGAACGTCTTGGGTGTGTCGCTCCGGTCAGTGCGCGGCGATAGAGACGCTTCACCACATTCTTTTTGAATGTCGGGCCGCTAGAGGTCCCCGCCATTCGTTTTTGGCGTCGCTTACTGCGGGTGACTTTCTCCACTCTGTGTCGGGTCTCCGTATGGCCTTTTCTCGAGGTGTATTACAGATTATTTCGGACGTGTGTACTCGGCTCCGCGCCGTTGGCATTCGTTAACTTTGCCGGGTACAATAGTTTTGTTTTTGGTTTGTGTATTTATCTTCTTATCGCTGTTTGTATATACTTTAAATTTGTAGTCTAATTCTGTATGATGCACATGGTGTGAAGGCCTCCGCTGCCATATACACCAATAAAGTCTTTCTTATTTTTGAAAAAAAAAAAATGTCACTTAAAAAATCGACGTAGCTACCATTTCTAGGCCTAGTATTATAGAAGGCAGTGCTACGGCACTCGTTTTTAAATTTTTAATGTTTAGGCTTAGTTTCTTTTTTCGGTGTAATAGTCGCAAGCCAGATTTCCCGCACGGTACTGACGAGTCCTAAATAGGACGAAACTGGTCTACCGTTGGAATTTCTTGCTATTTTATTTAATTTAATTTAGTTTATTACTCGAAAATCTATTTGGTCCGAGTTTCGCGTATTTTTGTTTACTCGAAGACCTATCGGTACGAGCCTATCTGATTTGCCTAGCTATTTGTAAGTATTTAAATTTCTTCAAATTTGTTCCGGGTTTAACTTTTTGATCCCTTCTCTTAATGGACTAATCTACTTATTCGCTAATTTTATCATCCTTTGCATTACAAACCATTGGTGGTTCCTTTTAACTTAACATTTCGTATTAGGAGGCGCCTCCTTTATTTTCTTTTTATAAAATCCCAAGAATCACGATAATTCACTGCTCTAGATAATTTTGGGCTTTTTTTTTTAGTCGATTGTGACGTGTGGGACAATTCAGTCCTCTCGTCCATTTGAGTAATCAGGGCGAGATATGTGTAAAGGCCACGCCAACGGGGGGATACGTGGGGACAGGGGTGAGGACACCCGTGGCGGAAGAATTCCAACCACCCGTTGGGGGATTGGTGGTCTTCCTCAAACGGCCATCCACAAACTCTGCCTCCCAGACGCTTGGGATTACAGGAGTACGCCACTACTTCCGGCCTAATTTTGGGCTTTCAATTTATAATCAAATTAAAAAATCAACGGATAAATACCCGCAGATATGAAAATTCCCATAAAATCAACGTTTTGGAACAAAAAATACCATTTTCCCACCGAGCCAAAATAAACCCCAAAAATTCCCACAATATGGAAAAATTTTCGCAATCTGGCAACACTGCCAATTAGAGGTGTTTTTACACGGGCGCCATAGCGGCCAGCTCATTCTTTGAAGTTTGTATGTTAACCTACGATTAAAAATATATATCGGAAAATTATTTTTAGATTAGTTTTTGCATTGAAGGCAATATAAAAACGAGCGTGGCGCTGCCGGCCAAGAGTTTATAGCATGGTTTAAAGCGGGAAAGTCCTTGTTCGTGAAATTTCGGCGAATGGGCGGGCCGGTATGGCGCGAGTGTCAAAGCTGGCCGTGGTTTCAGCTAGGAGCAACAAACACAAGGAGAACGCAGCTAGCCTTTAAACACGCTAACGAAGGGTTGTATATGAATTTCATTGGACGAGCGTCACGAGCCTTCACGCTGAACGTTTTACGGGCGGGGGTAAGACAATTTCCGAATTTTCCCCTTCCGACGGCAGCAGGGGCTAAGGCTTTTTGTTGCCCGAAGCGTCATCTCTCGGCGGATAAATATGAAAGCGGCAGACGACGCTTTCGATAGACAAGCTCGGGGAATTTCCATAGGATTATGCTGGAAAAATAACGTAATTATACCGGTAAATATATCAAGTGTATTATTATTTTTTAAACATGTTTAAATAAGGAACATTTGGAGCGATTTGGAAGAATATAGATTCGTTTGAACGGTTTCTTTCGTTGGTCAAATTTGAGTGTTCCCACCTCCAATCACATATAGATGGCAAGGCGTTTCCTATAACCATGGGCCAAATAATGATAAATCCAGGACATGCCTCTTGTACCTTCATACGTGCTTAATCGGTCGTCCACCAAAAGTAACGGGCGGCCATTTTAGTAGGCGGGGAAAAGGTGCAAATAAAAAAAATTGGGAGCAAAATCAAGCAGAAATTTCCGGTTTCCCGAACGCCATCTTGTGTTGACTAAGTCGAAATTCGGAAATAAGTGGCGGTTGTAATTCGAAAATCCTGCCATATTGGGCCCTTATTTTTAGATTAATGTTAACGAGTCTAGGAAAGTATATGTTTAATATTATATAATTATATATATTATACTAATTATGAACCTAGTACGTAAGAAAAAAGTACTTACATTATAACCACACTAGATATGATAACTGTGAATAAATATTCCAGGATATTTACTACGACGACCACGTGTATTATTTTTGAAAACTGCCCCTAAAAAATTTGCCCCCAAAATGACGTAGGTCCGCGATCGCGCATTTTCCCCAATAGGGGGAAATAGTGGTCGGGTGTTAGCGCATTGGAGGGGTTTTCGCATAGAGTCATGTCCTGGATTTATCATTATTTGGCCCATGCTATAACTAGGGTTTAATTACTTAGGGCAAAGCACTTGTTAATCCCGTGTAATTATTTTTAGTTCCTAAAGTTATCTTTCATATTTCCCCGAATAGAAATAGCGTTTCCAGATTGTGACCTGATGGCAGTAGGTGACCGGAGGGGTGGTAATTTTATTTTTTCTGAATGAAACATCCTTTGATAGTCAATCCATGCTGTAACTGACCCTAAATTCTTCTATAATTTCTGAAAAGGTTCTTTAAAGCCCTATATATTTCAGCATAAAATAAATAAATACTTTTTAACGAAGCAGAATAATTTGTCCCCGAAACCTGGTATAGTTACTCCCGCTGGTGGTTTACGTTGAAAGTAATCGTCGTATTAATATTCAGCTTAACTTTAAAATTATCTTTTCTAGTATTCTAGTGAGAATTATGTTAATGCTAAGTAAAATATTAACTTAAACATACCTTAAATTATTTGTTTTGAAGTTTCTTTGTATATTTTTATTCTATAATATTGTATATTTGAGTCCTAATAGCTTTATATACTCCTATATTTGAGAAAATTAGCTCCCAAATTTTCAAACGCTCGTTTCATTAAACAATTGGCGTCGAAATCCGATGAAATCCTAAAACATTACGAGCGTTTGGAAATCTGAGATTAAGCTGGTTCAAGTTAAAATTGCCCATGTTAACAACTAGTTTTAACCTTGTATTTGGCTCAAAGTACGTGTTAATATTATGAATTACAATTTTCATAATCAGGTTCATACGCTATTGATTTAACTATAGCTTTGGAAAACCGGTCACTCACTATCGTAAAGGTTATCTTTAGCCGCGAATTGATGTAGCTATTACCAGAGTTGGCAAGTTTTAAACTAAATGTTTCGGTTTGAAACAAGTGTCTTAAACCAATCTTTTAAACAAAACATTATACGTTTGAAACGTTCTAAACAAACTGTTTTAAACATGATTTTTATCATGGAAGATTTTACATACTCTTAGAAGTTTTTTTTAAGTAATGAGGTTAATTAGAGAAAAAATGGCTCGATTGAGGGTTAGGGGCGTATGAACCAGGCAAGGGGGAGGGGGAATGCCCTTCCCTAGAATTTTGCTGGAAGGGGCAACTAATGTTATTGCCCCCTCCAACGTTTTGGTCAGCTGAAATCTTCAAAAGGCTCCAATTATCATTTTAAAAGCATATAAAGCTTTGAAGAACCACAACATGCAACGAACGTTAACAGTAAATAACGTTTTACCCATTTACCTACGGGAAATAATATCTAATTTATTTTATTTCCCAATCCACAAGCTATAAAATACTTTTCTTACATTGCTTTTTTTCAACTGGTGATAAGAAATCTATCATCTTTTTAAACGAAAAATAAATAAATTTAGAAACGTTTTTGCTAACAGGCGATAAAATTTGTTTATCGCGATTGGTAGACTGGCTGTCGTGTAGATTGAATTATTGCTTCTGACATCATCAACAACTAAGCCCTCATGGCATCTGGAGTGTTTTTCGAGTATCTCGGCATTGACAATAATTGATGGTTAATATTTCAAATTTTTTAAGTATGACGCTAATAGCCCGAACACCGTAGTTGCCAAATGCATTCTTGGCCAACCAAAGGAAATATCTATAAAAGGACAGGTCACATCATCGTCGAATTTCAATCCCATGTTAAACGTTAACATGGCGACAAGTCGTTTAACGAGTTCGTCCTCCATTTATCAAAACAACGGCAGCGCTTACGTGCAAGTACATCGCATCTAAATCGTAAAGATTTACCTATAAAAACGATCCAAAGTTTTCTCCCACGACGAATTAGACTCTAATTTTCTAAATTTCGTAATACACGCGATGGTACCATTGCGCATAGTAGAAGATCCGTTTTTCAAACAAATGTTTGAAAACTTAGGTTTTTCAAATGTTATTAGTCGTCGATCACTTGGTAGACAAATGGACCAAAAATTCAAAGTGGAATGCGAAAAGTTGGTAAGCATATTCAGTAACGTGAAGTACGTTTGTACCACCGCGGACATTTGGTCGTCACCCAAACGTAGTTTTTTTTGGGTTAACTGCTCATTGGGTAGATACAAATACATACGACCGAAGGTCAGCTGCTCTAGCCTGTAAACGGTTTAGAGGAATTCATAGCTACGAAAGAATTCGTGAGATTTTAGCCGATATTCACAGCGACTTTGGGCTGGATGCTGATAAAATAATTGCAACGGTAACAGATATTGCTATCAATTTTGTCAAAGCGTTTTAAAGTATTTGGAGTAACCATCGAGGTTCTTTACCTTTGTTAGTTGGAGTTTTCTTGATTAGCTTGAAGGTAAAGAGTTTGGGTTATAGTTATTTGTACTATATTAATTGTAATTGTGATTAAGTTCTTTTTCCGTTGTTTTTTTTTTGGTTAAATTACCCGCTAACATAGTTACCAAAGGCTCATGTAGAAGCTCCTGTTTTTGCATCTATAGTGTTAGCTGGTGTTATATTAAAGTTAGGGGGTTATGGTATTATTCGATTCTAACCTTTTTTGTGGGTGTTCTTTAAGGTTGGTTAGATTTACTAGTGAGTTTTTCTGTGTTGGGTGGTGTTTAAGCGAATTTAATTTGTCTTTCACAAGGGGATTTAAAGTCTCTTGTAGCATATTCTTCAGTGGGCCATATAATAATATTTATGGGAGGAGTTTTTAGTTTGAGTGTTTTTTCGTAATAACGGGGGGGTTATTATAATGATTTCGCATGGTCTTACATCTTCTGGTTTGTTAAGATTAACTAATATAGTTTATGAACGTCTTCAATCACGTAGACTTTTACTAGCACGGGGCATACTTTTAGTAAATCCTTTTATGGGATTATTTTGGTTTATTTTAAGTGCTAGAAATATAGCTAATCCTCCTTTTTCAAATTTGGTAGGGGAGTTATTTTTATCTTTCGGTATTCTGGGTGTGGAAGGTTTATACCTAGTCCCTCTAAGACACATATTCTTTTTGGTTTTCAACATGGTCCCTTATTTGGTGTTATTGTTTTTTAGGTGCTTTGATTGATTATTTTATATATCTTGTTCCTCTCTTATTTTTAATTTTAAAATTAGATGTCCTTTTTTGCCTTAATAAGTTTAAGAAAAATTTTAATTTTAATAAATTGAAAAATGACAGCGGCGAGATTCGAAGCCGCGCCCCCGACGAGAATGGTGCCTAAAACCAGAGCCTTAGACCACTCGGCCACACTGCCTTGGTTTTGGGTTAAATTTCCCAAAATATCGTCTAAATGCTATAAAACAAATTTCCCACGCCTTTAAAACATACCTTGTACAAAATTGAATAGTGACAGCGGCGGGATTCAAACCCGCGCCCCCGAAGAGACTGGTGCCTAAAACCGGCGCCTTAGACCACTCGGCCACACTGTCTTCTTTTTGGTTTATATTTCCTAAAATATCGTCTTAATGCTGTGAAATGGTTTTCCCAAGCCTCTAAAAACATACCTTCTTCAAATTGAATAATGACAGCGGCGGGATTCGAACCCGCGTCCCCGAAGATACTGGTGCCTAAAACCAGCGCCATAGACCACTCGGCCACATTGCCTTCATTTCGGTTTACATATCCCAAAATATCGTCTAAATGCTGTAAAACCAATTTCCAACGCCTTTCATACATACCTTCTACCAAATTGAATAATGACAGCGGTGTGATTCGAACCCGCGCCCCCTAAGAGACTGATGCCTTAAACCAGCGCCTTAGACCACTCGGCCACACTGCCTTCGTTTCGGTTTATATTTCCCAAAATATCGTCTAAATGCTGTAAAACAAATTTCCCACCCCTTTAAAACATACCTTGTACAAAATTGAATATAGACAGCGGCGGGATTCGAACCCGCGCCCCCTAAGGGACTGGTGCCTTAAACCAGCGCCTTTTTTTTATTCATTCAACCATCAAGAAAACTATACATATTCGTCATATACAACAATGCCATACATCAAAAGTCAATAGAGAAAGAAATACTTTTAGAATTGTCAATACTTAACACATAACAGATAAAATGTTAGGGAAATAAATTAAGAAAATTGTTTAAAACCTTTACAAGATCAATTTTAGAGGGATGTTTCAAGTATACCAGGGTGAGAAGTCTAATTTCGCGCCGTATGTTGGCCAGAAATAGTTGAGAGCACCACACACTAGGTTTGTTTAGTTCCTGCTCAATGACTATTTTTCATCGATACTTCCAATTGAAAGCCTGGTTGTTGCAAATAGATTGACAACATTGTGAATACTTGGTGCCAGGTGTGTCGCGTTACCGAGCAAGACAGGAACAAATGTGCAACCGTTTCGGGGGCATTGTCACATAATGGACAACGATCAGTTGTCACAAGACCAGCTTTGAAAAGTCGACTCTTCACTGCGAGAGCTTGGTGAATAATTTTGAAATTGGTAGAGGATAAAGTGGCTCCAAGGGTAGTGTTGACCAAAGTTTTAAACTTCACTCGAGGGAGGGGACCCCCAAAGAAAGACCGCCACCGTTCTTCGCCGGAAGATTCAGGGAATGTCCCCGCAAAACGATCGAAGGCAATAGATTTTAAACTTTGCGGCGTATTTAAAATTTCACTAGCGTTACGGCGGATTTCGAGGTAAGGAATTGACCGATCCGACGACGAGATCGCTGGGGGCGCTGAAACATGAAAGAGAACAGCCCAGTCAGCTGGCAGTGCAGACCGGATCAAGAAGTCGATCGATAGGTAAATCACTATAAGGGAGTTAGATCTGGCACTGTTCAATCAAGGCATGAGGTCGTATAAAACCGGGGATGACTTAGTAATGGATGTCGCGCAGTGTTTTGAAGCCAGCCTGAGCCATAATACGGGATTTTTTGTGATAGCGCTGTGGTAAAGAAATTCGAGGTTTCAGAAACAGTGGTTCGGAAAGTGGATCTGACCGAGGCATCACGGTAGAGCCTATAGTCGTAAGATGCGAGTGCCAACTTGTGAGGAGTTCGACGTAGCGAGGCGGCATACGCCCAAGCAGAGCCCGATTAAATAACGGACGGAAAGTTTCTTCTTGTCTTGTCAACCCACTGCCGTATTCCAACAGTAAGTTGTTGTGTATGGATTCGTCATGAACGGGTAACTCACGCAGGATGAGTGTTTGGCACTCTTGGATGCGCATAAAGTGTAGTTTCTGGACGACGTCCACTAAGCCAAAACCGCCGACTACCTTTGGTCTGATCAGCGTTGAATAAGCGAGAGCGTGATAGCCAGAACCACAAATAAAGTTCAGAAAAGCAGCTTTTATTTGGGAAGCAAGTTTATTCGACAAAGGCAATACACGAGTGAGGTGCCAAAGCTTGGAAGTGGCCAGACAATTGATTATTATTATTTTCCCGAAGAGTGATAGCGGGCGCCGTTTTCACGCGCGCAATACAGCCATAATACGTAAAATAGAGAGAGCGTGGTTCGAAGTAAGTACTACCCCTAAGACCTTTAATGGCTCCTTGGATACCAGAATTCCTTCAATCCGTTTGTCTGGTCGGTTTGTCCAAGAACCGAGCCATTGCCCGCTACTTTTGTCCAGATTTATAACCGCCCCAGAAGCGCTGCCGTAGTCATGATAAATCGATACCACGACGCGTACCGAAGTTTCAGCCGCTAAAGACAAAGTGTTGTCGTCTACATGTTGAAAGAGTACCGGGGAGTCGCTGTTGCAAATACGTAGATGCGGGATACTCGAAGACGGCGATAACGCGAGGCAAAGTGGCTCGGTCGAAAAAGTGTATAATAAAGGGCTTAAAGGACAGCCCTGACGAACTGATCTTCCAAGACGAAAAAAGTTCGTCAAAAAACCATTGACCTTGATCGTTGTACGACCACCCACCAGGAGTAGTTGAATCCATCGGAGAAAATGGGGACCGAACCCGAAAGCTTGCAGTACCCGGAATAGAAATGACCAGTTCACGAAATCGTACGCTTTCCGTAAGTCCATTTTCAAGAAAAGACCCGGCTGTCTGTGGAGTGCCAGATACGAGGTAACGTCGCCAAGGTATCGTGTTGCGCCCGCGACATCACGGCCACGAATAGCTCCAGTTTGGCAGGGCGAAATGACTGTAGGCGCCACCAATGCCATGCGAGTAGCCAAGACTTTACCAATAACTTTACGGTCGACGTTGAGCAACGTGATGGGACGCCAATTAGACAATAACGTTAAGTCGCCGTCTTTCGGTAAAAGAATGATCATGCCTTGAGTCATAGAGAGATGCATTTGTCCCGTGGCAAACATGACTTCAACAAGCCTTACGAAATCCTTAGCTATCAACGGGAGTACGAAACGCCAAAATTGGACTGTGAAGCCATCGAGACCTGGGCTACGGCCTAGTGCCATAGCGTTCAAAGATTTGTGGATGTCTTCCCAAGAAACGGGACTTTCGCAAGCGGCAGACAAATCCGGTGGTAACTTTCCGGCAACAAAGGAGGCAAAACGTGCAGCTTGAGAGTCATCACTGTCCGACGCGCGATACATGTTTTCATAATAAGAAAATATTTCCTGACGAACGGAAACGCCATCGTGAATTGATGAGCCGTCAAGTTTTTAATTGATCACCGGGTTTGCCGATGTTTTTCGAGACTCAAGAAATAGCCCGAAGGTTGCTCCCCCAAATCACTCCACTCGGTAATGGAGCGAATTACAGCGCCCCGCAATAGATAGTGGTCATGTTCCTTGATCAAATTTTGAACTTTTACGAATTCGCCACAAACCGGGTCTTGCATTGATAAACGACGTGACAACTCTTCCAACTGACAAGCCAAGAGCGTCCTGGTGTGCCGACGTTCGGAAGCGGCGGCTTTCCCGTAAAATATTGCGTAATCACGAATTGTACGTTTGAGGGTTTCGTACCAGTCAAAAATATCCGTAGAATAGTATTCGCGTGAGCGACTCCTAGTGATAATCCGCCTGACGCACGAACAGAAAACCTCATCCTCAAGTAGTGAATCGTTAAAGGACCAGGTTCCAGGGCCCCGAGGAACTCCTCCAAAATCAAAATGGGCGATCGCGGCGCGATGATCGGAAATCGGACAGTCACGAATAAAAGCATTTTGAATATTCAAAGAATCAAATTTTTTTACGAAAATGTAATCAATGCGAGAGCGGATAAACCGGCCAAAAACGTAACCAGAACGCGTAAAGTCCCTTTTGTCATTGTTTTTGAGTCGAAGAGTGTCAGTAACATGTAATTTGGCGGCAAGTCTATGAAGGGCCGTAAATTGTGACTTGTTAGGTCTACAACTAGCAGGAAGGCGGTCCCGTAGGCTATAGCAAATATCGTTAAAATCGCCACCCAAAATTAAACGGCCGGTAGGACAGTTAGATTTGATGGTTGTAAAGAACAACTCACGGTCATTCGCCGAATTAGGCGCGTACACATTTAAAAAATGAAATAGATCACCGGATAATTCAGCCGAAACTAATAAACTACGACCCCGAACAATATGAAAAACACTTGCAGTTTTAAAATCGAGTTTCGGATTAATTAAAATTGACACCCCGCAAAACCCCGTTTCGTCAACGTTACATAAAAAACATTTAACGAAATAAATTTTTTTAAAAAGCGCAACATGAGACGAATCCCAATGAGTTTCTTGTAAAAAAATTATGTCAAATGATTTTACATATTCCACTAATTCTTTCATCTTAATGACATCACGTAGACCATTGATATTAAGAGAAATTACCCGGAGAACCATGAGCGTATGGAGGGTGGAAGAATGACGAAGACAAAGCAGCTCCCGGAGACGGTGCAGTAGTAGACGGAGGAAGACTCGCGTTCCGAGCTGCCTCTAGCGACGGAAACTGGAACCCAGGTTGATTGAAAGGTAGTTGACGTTTGGCGAGATCCAAATCTGAACTCGAAGTGGGAAGGGAATGCTTCCCACTGCCCACCGCAACCTTGGAAAGGCGATTGGCAAAAAGCGAGTCGTCTAAATCAGCATCAGCCATGTCGATGTCACCTTCTGGTTTCCGCTTTGACATATCAGACCCACCAGGTCGTACATTTGCGGGATCCTCTGTCCTTTGTTCTTTGTCGACCGGAAATATCACGTCGACGATCTTCCATCATTGAGGCGCCAGTACCCCGCCCAGGGCATGACCTGGCCAAATGACCACCATGACCACAGCGACGACAGATATTGTTGGGACAATCTTGATACAGGTGTGCGGAATGGAGACAACCGTTGCAAACCCGAGTCTGCGCTTCGTGGCGAACGCGATAAACGTTTTCACAACCCATCACATCCAATACCTTTAAACTGTAAGGCAGCGAAGATACACCTTGAGGCAACGTGACGCGAACGTTACGCTCCCCGTAATACAAGCCATCGGACTTTACCCACACAAAAGCGCCTTTAAGTTCACACCCGTAAGCTTCTAGTTTAACGCGAATAGCGTCGTCCGTGACAAACTCTGGCACTTCGAGAAACTTCAAAATAACAGATCGTGCCGATACACTTTCGACCGCCCGTAAAACACCACCTACCCCTAACCCCGATTTAATACATTGTTCCGCGTCCGCGTCAGTACAAAAACAAACAAAAAATCCACATACACCAGGGACGACCGATGAAATAGCATCAGTTCCGAAAACCATTTTAACCGATACTGCATTACTCTCCTTTGCAATACCCGGAGTCAATGACTCGACAACCACAAAGACGCTACGCTTTAGCGCCTCCATAGTGGCGGCCTCCCGAAATCTGGGACAACCGTAAGAAGAAAAATAAAACCCAAACACGAAAATGAAAAATCGAAAAAGGGAAAAAGAAAACACGGTAGAAAACCGCAAAAGTGTTACGTACCGCCGCAAGAAAACACCGAGAACGAGAACGCAAAAAAGACAACCGTTCCCGACGAAAAAGCAAACGAGACTCTTCGACTCGCGCCCCCAAAGAGACTGGTGCCTCAAACCAGTGCCTTAGACCACTCGGCCACACTGCCTTCGTGTGGATGAAGATTAACTACAATATCGTCTAATGCTGTAAAAAGGTTTTCCCATGCCCCTAAAAACATACCTCCTGCAAAATTAAATAATGACAGCGGCGGGATTCGAACCCGCGCCCTTGAAGAGTTGGTGCCTAAAACCAGCGCCATATACCACTCGGCCACACTGCCTTCATGACGATGGATATTTTTAGATAAAAACTTAGTGGCATATCACATTGTAAACGTTTTTTTTATTCCTGTAAGAAGCCACCACATTTTCAATGAACATAATTATCGTGATCTTCCATTTCAATACAATTCAGAGTAGTGTAGAAACGACTGAAAAAAACATAATTGCGAACCCTTTTAGAATTGTTATTAGTGGTTCAACTCTAAGAGCAAGTTTCCAGGTACTTGGTGTAGATAAGGCCTTTATTCCATGTTGCATTAACTAGAATAAAGTTGACCTTCCTGTTTGTGATGAACTTTGGCATTTATTCACAGTTACTAAGCCTTAGTGTTTGTAACCCTTCAGGTTCACCTTCTCCTCGCCTTTATTCCATGTTGCATTAACTAGAATAATGTTGACCTTCCTGTTTGTGATGAACTTTGGCATTTATTCACAGTTACTAAGCCTAAGTGTTTGTAACCCTTCAGGTTCACCTTCTCCTCGGGCATACTTATTTTTTTATTTACTTTTGTTACTAGTGTTATTTAAATACGCTCATGATTACGCCACATGATTCTCTTATATATAAAAATCCTCGCCTTCTAGAAAATTACTGGTTTTGACCATCTTGTTACAATATTTATGTTAAAAGCCCCCTTTTTATAGTAACGATTAATTAATCAATACGCTCGATACATCAAAAGAACGGAAATCGTCACCCCCAACCGATAACAATTATCCCAAATTGACTAAATTAATTTACAATTAACATTACAATTAAAATTAAATAACTTCGGAACGATCTGTTGGAATTAAGTGAAATTTATAAGGATCATAGCAAATGATCTACCCTCGCCATTAAACATAAAATTAAGTTGATTATTTAAATAGTATAGGTCAAATAAATTATAAACTAAATCCCCGCCTTCCACAAGGCTAATATTTAATCCGTCGCCAAGGTGGTGCTAATTAAAAGCTTTCCTCTTTGTGGCTCAGTATTTCCCAACGTACGTAGACTCGCTGGCGCGGACGCGTAAAAGACCTTCAACAATCACGAGGTGCGCCCGGGCAAGGTCTACTTTAACTTCTCAATACCCTCAGCGGACCGCGACTCCATGGAGATATTTCCGAGTGGCTATTCTCCGTTCAGGCTTCCAGGTAACCCTAAAGAGACCAGAGAAGCGAGTTTGGCCTACTCCAAGATAGAAACCGATACCCCCGCTTATATCCGTTGTCAAGGGCCGAATTTCAACCCCGGATGTTTTCTTCAAAAACAAAAGTAATGGAAAGACCTCTGAAACCCCCGCAACCACGTGAAACCAACCAGCCAATGACCACTGGAAAAAGTGAAGTCCGAAGAGGATAAAATCAGGCCCGAGTTTGAGAGCTCATTTTATCCGTAGAGTATCCCTTACACTGAGAGAAATTTATATTGTATGAATTATAGAAAATATCTGGCAAACCATCATTCCAGAAATGTTCTGATTTCTTTACAGACATTTCCGAAATAAAGTTTTACAGTTACAAACTGTTTTTTTTTAACAGATAAAAACAAAATTTTTACTTACAGATTAATTATGTAAAAATTACAGTTATTTGTATTGTAAATTTCACAGAACAAATATGTTAAATAAAAATGTAACGTTTTTTTTTAAAAAGTCATTGTTCTGTATATATTAAAGAATTTTTTGTTTTAAAAACTGAACAACTTGTGTTTCTATAAAACGTACTTCTGTAAATATGGCATACCGTTCTGTAGGACAAACTGAACAACTTGTGTTTTTATTAAACGTACTTCTGTAAATATGGCATACCGTTCTGTAGGACAAACTGAACAACTTGTGTTTATATAAATTGTAGTTCTGTAAATATTTTATAAGTTTCTGTAGAAACTGAACAACTGGTTTTTATAAAACGTACTTCTGTAAATATGTTATACCGTTCTGTAGTAAGTCTTATGTGTTGCAAAAAACGTAATTCTGTACACATTACAGATTATTTCGGTAAAAAACACTTAGCCCAGATTTTCTGAAATACTTTGAATTGGGTTTTTTAAGGAAACTTCTTTTGAAAAACGGACTTTCCGTTGTGGTAAAAAACCTAAATTCTACAAATATTACAAAATATTGGATACAATTTTGAAAAAATCATTTATTCATGAGGCAATTTCCCAAAATAACTACCGGATTTTATTTTTAATTAATATCCAATTATATTGGGATATTTTGTTTATCAAAACAAGGATCTTTACGTTTATAACCTCTTTCGGATTCTGTGGATTTATCTTGGCGATGCATCTTAGTTTCTATAATATTGAAAAGAAAATTAGTTAAACCTTGCCCTCAATCATTTATGTTTAGTAGTAGAGTTAGCCCGCATTCAAAGAAAGGACTTATTATACAAGAAAAGATTATTCCCTCAAAATGTTAATCCGAGTTGCCACAAAGTTTACATTTTAAAATTCCCCGACTTTTCCAGGTTTTCCCGGACAGTCTAACACAATTTTCATGGACCAATCAGTAGCGTAGCAAAGGGGGCGGCACTTTTCCCTTCATGGTAACTGAAGCGACGGTCAATACTCCATTTTAAACTATCTTAGAAAACTATTTCTATGTATTAAGGGGGCGGCAAAAGGTCTAGCTACGCCACTGGGACCAATGAAATAACGTTCAAATCTTACAATTAAATTATTTTAAGTTAAACCATAACTTCTTTTGAAGTGGTAATTAAATATGAACAAGAGCACATTATATGCTGACGTTAGAAGGCTATAAAGAAGTTAGAGACAGTAAATCTAATGCATGATGGTCGTTGTTCTACCCCTGTGAGAATAGGGTGAGAATTTGAGAGGAGGTGAGATGCGCGAAACTTCAAAAGGAGAGGAGCGTGAGAGGAGTTTCACAAAGTACGCGTTTCAGAGAGAGGAGATTGAAAGGAGGGATTTTACAACTTCCATAAACGGAAAAGAGTGAGAGATGAGATCAGATTTTTCAATAAAACTAACGGGAGTGTGCGCGAGGTTAGATTAATTAGTGAAATTCGATGAGAGGAGATGAGATACAAAATTAGTTTACGGTGCTTAGAGGAGATGAGTTTGAGTTTAAAATTTTAGAAACGGGAATGAGGTGGAGTGAGAGTTATCACGATATTTTGAAAAATGCCCATCACTGCCTAAAATTGACGCAGGGTTCATATAACCATAGGCAAACCGATTTCCTTGATATTTCCCGTTTTTCCATTTTTATGTGGTCGATCTCGAGTCGAACATTCATTAGACCTTTAGCGTAGGAAAGTACAGGGAGTGTCACACTTTTAAGTAATTATCTCACTTTTGTTATTACCTATAATTATCAGACATGGGTGAGGCGGCAGCTTTTTTTCTATGTCACTAATAGGAGTTCCAGCCTAAAATATAGGAATAATAATAATAATAATAACTTAATAATTTCATATAATTCACGGCAAAACTTGTTCTTTCAATAAATCCCCACTTTTTCCCCGGATCCCGAAGTATGTTGGAAGAACTCGAAAATTATTTGTCCAAAATTTTAGTATATAATTCAATATTATTGTAGTACAGTCCAAAAGAAATAATTCAAACAATGTCATCTTCACGAGTTCTACTACAGTTGAACTATGGTCCCCAGAAAGCTTAGTACGGTTTGAACACTCTTTGCGTCTATGTCCGTCACGTGTTCTACTGCAACCATTCCCATATAGTAAAATTTAGTCAACGGTTTTACTTAATACAATAGGTGTTTCAATAAAATAATAAATCATAATTAATTAAGCTTGGTTTTAAATTAGAGCCTCACAACCTAAGCTCCAGTCTACGTCACTATTTACATTCCTTAACAGGTCGCGGGAATTTCTGGGCTTTGTAAACTCGCATCGAAACATTTTCTGTTCTCATTCATTACCGCGTATTACAGCCGTGTCTATTTTTGAACCGTTTCCGTGCGAAAATAGTCTTCGGCTATTTAAGCCCGTACCCGTTTGCCGATCCAAAATAGCCGTTACCAGGCCTTTCCGCAAACGGACCTAAATAGCCGAGGACTATTTTCAAACGGACACCGTTTAAAACAGACACTACGGTATATTACCTTTAATACTACTTTTATGTTAATCAAAATAAATAAATAATACTAACTATTAACAATAATAATAATCTTCGGAATAAATTGATGATTTCGCTAAGCCTAAGAATGGAACAAAATGCCCAAGGCTTGCCTCGTCTTTGTGTCGAGAGCGCTCCAAATTTTCAACACTAACTTCAGTCAGGAGTCATGACTCATGAGCAGCGTTGCCATGTCAAAAACCCGAAAATTATTTCACCCCTGATCGAAGATTTTTAAAGTGTACCATGTACAGATTTTAAAACCTGTTATATCTTATTCTAATGTAAATACAAAGTTAACTTATGGGTTAGAATAATACAAAGAAATAACTGACAGCTCACTCTGCAACTGCATTTCGTGAAGCCAATATAGAAATCGGATAACAAACTAGAACGGGTTTTGAAATTTTGTCGTGTGGTCCGATTAGAACTTTTAAAGAACCTTGCCTTTGGTCCATGCTTTTCATTTGGCTGGTAACGAAAGTTACGCCATCAGCGCCGCACTGGTGAACCACGGTCAACTTTGATCACGCGCTGTTCACGCTACAGTGGCCAACACATTCGTCGAAATTCCGCGAGCAAGGATTTTCCCCCTATAAAATGTACTATAACGTGTTCAGCGCCACGCTCATTTTTATAATGGCTTCAATGTAAAAACTATTTAAAAAAATCCGCTAGGGGTGCTCAAATCATACACATAAATATTTAATTACCCAAATTAAATATTTATGTTTTAAATAAATCTTGTGCACTAGAAAAATTCGCCTGGTGGGAACGTGTTCAAGACGGCGGCCGCGTTGTCCCGCTGCACGGCAATGGCTATGCGTTGGCTGATGTATTCCACGGAACGCGGCTACCCGGTTACTTCGCGAATTTTCCGGCCAGTCGCGTGTTCCAGGGCCAAGCCAAGAGTTTCAACAGCCAAAGCACAGAACTGGAAGCGATGACCGAGGACCACATATATTTGGCCTTTTTTCTTCAATTCAGCCTGGATGGCGGCCCAGAGAGGGGCTGTAGAAGACGAAATCAAATACGAAGGAGTTATGGGGTCGGATCGTGTGAAATCCCATACTAATGATTTACCACCGGACCAAGGGACAAGGGTCATGCCATCTGCGCGTTTGCCGTCGTCCCTCGACAAACTGCGGGGGCTCGAGGACGGAGGGCACACAGGCGGACATGTCACGAGAGCGCGCCGTACGACCAGTGCTTTTTTGCAACTTAACCATCGGTCCCGAACGAGTCGACATGGGCACCGCAGTTGCAGATTCGTGGAACGCAGATATGGGCACGAAAAGCGAAGACCGATGGCGATTCTAAAAGAATCATCGTCGAGATGAGTACCCAGAGACGGAGAAGGAAGCGCGTTCAGAGGCGCTCGATTCCTTTGAAACGACAGATAGGAGCCGAGTTTTATCGCAGTCGCAAGAGGCGCGTTCCGTTAGGTGCGAGAGTGGCTATCATAAGCTTATGGTAATAACGCCAGAAATTTAGAAAATTTCGTTTCTATAAAATATTTCTATTACAACTACGGATATACATGTAACACTTACATTAGATAATTGTAGCGCAAATTACAAGACGAGATCTGTAATTTTTGCAGTTTTTGGTGAAAATTACAGTGCCACAAATAAAAATATTTGGTCATTTTAACAGCCAAAATCGTTGATCGTGGATTACAGAAATAGTTCTGTAATCTCTACAGTTCTTAGTACAAATAACAGTTCTGTAACTAAAATATACATAAGGATATTGTACAAAAATAAAATGACTGAACTGTTTTACTTGCTTACAGAAACGTACGGCAAAACTTTCGCACACATTAATACTGTACAAAAACTCTGTAGAAAGTACAGAAATTTCTCTCAGTGTAGGAGGTCCCACTATTTTCACGGTCGTTCCGAATAGTTTTCTGTCCCATATATATGTATAAATCTTTTTTCGTAGTGTGGTGTATTTCTTTTTGTTATATAAGTCTTAATTGTAGTGAAGGTAATTGTAGCATTTTTAATTGTAGTTTTATTTAAGAATAGTGTATTTAGTATTTCATTTCCCTCGCCTAAACAAACCGATGGCTTTCGCCCGAGAAATTGGGACTGATCCCATAAATAATTGTGAGTAATCTAAATATTTAATGTTAAAAATTGTGGTCAGAGCATTTGAATGTCCCGCGCTAATGACTGGAAATCAGAATTAGATTTCCATTTCCCTTTCCTTTATTATTTTGTGTTCCGTAGAGTGTATAATATTAACCCACGCCCTAATTTACTGTATTGCATTTTAATTCCCGCGCCATAATATCCTTACCGTCCGATATTTGTTCATTGTATGTATATATATTTTAATACGTAAATAAAGATTTTTGGAATTTAATCGCAGGCAAAGTGTTACCAGACTGAAATCCGAACCGGCTATTTTTAACAATAGGTACTTTTGTTTTTTTTTGGGTTTTGTTTATTTTTTTAGATGTATTATTTGTCAAGGATTACAATAATGCAAAAAGTTTTAACCGCAATTTATTATTTAGAAAGTTATGATAAATTTAAAATATTGACTTGCCAGCAATTTTTACCTAGGAAAATACGACATATTTCGAGATTTTTGTACTTGTTGGATGAGGTAGGACTGATGACGAATTAGATTTAACGACAAGATATTACTAGATTTTTAAAACGTGTGCAAACCGAAAATGTGTTTACGGCTTTTTTGGTTTTGTTATTGTTTTTTGTTTATTTTTGTCAAGGATTACAGTAATGCGAAAAGTTTTAACCGCAATTTATTATTTAGAAAGATATGATAAATATAAAATTGTTATTTGCCAGCAATTTTGGGTTAAGTGTAGAATAGCTGCCCCCCGCCCGATTTTTTATATATTTTTTTTGGATAGAGGGCAAGATGGGGATTACTTTAATTTTCATTTTATTTTGGCGAAAATGAAAAAAAAATCCCTCCGAACCTCCCCCTTTTTTTCCCCATTCCCTTATTTTATAATCATTCTCTCGATCCGATATCTTTCACCCCACCAAAGGCCACGACTTGCAATTACCATCATCTTCCCTTAGCCTTGGAGAAAGTATCGTTGAGATCGTTAATTGGTTAAACAATAACGAAAACGAGAAGAAGAGGTTATATGTTTCACACCAATGTAACTTGTAAGAGGAATCTTTAAGGTGAATCACAATTCTTTTAATATTTTCTTTAACAATATTATTTTTCTTATCCGACCGAAAATTTCCCTTTATGACGGCCCCCCCCCGTCTTTAACCTCACAAAAATAAAAGTAATTTAAAGCCGTTAGATGGCGAAACTTTATAGATAGTCACATGACTACGACCGATAAGCAGACGCCGTTTCAATTTAGAGTACGCGACTCCGCGAGGATAGTTATATAATTCGTTTCCCTCAATTTTCTTATTACGTTAATTAGTTCTTGGTATTTCTAGATGCTTTCTTATTCTGTTTATTGTTATAAGCTTTTTAGAAAATATAAAGGTAATGGAATATTTCAAATTAGGGATTTAATTTTAATTAAACTGTGAAATATTAATTATTCAGGTATTTGAATTATACCGCCTTTATTATGCTCTGATAAAAATATTCCTTTTTAAACTAGAACCATAATAACATTTGGTTTTAGTCATCAGCTCTTGAGGAACATTTAGGGCATTTCATTTAAATTTGGTCAGATACAGGATAATATTCTTAATTTTTGGGGAGATTTTACAATATTTTAATGTTATCGCAAGGGAAGGTAGAATTACCTGTTCTAGAAATGTTTTTTGAAGATGTTGCTAAGTGTATTGGCTTAGTTGATCAAAAATAGCCGTAGTAGTAATAATTCAAGAAAATTACATATGACCTTTTATCGGGGTTTTAACTGTAATTTTTATATTTTTATCGATTTTTATTTATTTGAAATATATACCTAGCTAAGAGATTGAAAAAAAAATGAGTTTTTTTAAACTAGAACCATAAAACCACTTGGCTTTAGTCTGTTATCCGCTATTAACAAAAAAAATGCATTTAAATTTAATTGGTCAATTTTTAAACCTTAATGTACATTGCAAATTGATATCTTAATACATCACAAAGTAGACCTGCAGCTTGGTGAACGAGCTTAAATATGTTAGAGTTAATTGAAACTCAAAATAAACTAGATTCTTTATTTAAATTTAATTGGTTTTATATTATTTTAGGCTTTAATGGTATCATAGATTGCAAAATGAAGAATTTTTATATCTCAAATCGTCAAAAAAAGAAAGCTTGCAGTTTCAGCAAGAGATTTTTTACTTCAATTTGGAGATGCGAGCTCCAAATCCTATATAATTTGCAAGAGTACCTGAATTTGAAGCTCATTTGTATTTTGTATCTATATACCTGATATTAAAACAATTTAAGCGTTAATATAATGGTTTTAAAATAGGTGAATGAACGTTTAAAAAAGTTGCGAAAATTACTTCTATTGCACGTTACTCTAATAAACGTTCAAAATTGTTGATAAAACCATAGGCTTATGATAAAACGTTTCTAAAAACTTTTTTTTAACACGTTCCTTAGCCGGACATGATCAACGAGTCAATAAAGTTTTATTATCAATTATTCATCAAAGGTTTATCAAAGAAATTTTGCTACCTGCGTAGAGCTGGGGGTTTCAATAAGAAATATCCGTTTTATTTATTTTTATCCATAACCAAAAATTATCCGAATAAAAACCAAATTTTGGCATATTAAATCGTTTTATAACCGCTTATAATATCCAGCAATAAATTTTTATGTATAATCGAAATTTTTAAGGTTAATTTACCTGTTCCACCGAGCTCTAAAAGGTCCGGTCAACGATAATTGGTTTTTCTGTTGCGCAATTTTTTCCCGCTAGATGCGCCTACTTTTGGTGGCGAAAGGGCTGACCAGCCCACGAAATCGGTGGAAACTCTTCCCGCAAAGAGTAAAATGTCCACCTAATCGGTGTACAGGCAAGCTCGTAAGCGATCAGGGCCTTGGTATGATGGCCATTCTTGATCAGAATTGATTCCTAGAAGCTAAGACACAAAGTTGTGATACTTTAGATGAAACCAAGATAAACTTGTTTTTACATTTCTCTCTATTTTAAAAATGTTCCTTATTTTGATCGGGAAAAGTTCTCTTATTCCTCAAATAATTTTTTATATTTTGTGGCAGTCCTGTCATTATTCCCCTTTGGAAATATTTCCCGCCTCAGACGAAATCTCTTCAAAATTTCCCAAACCAAATCAACCCAACAAACACCAACGTCTAGGAAAGTTGATAAATTGATTTTTATTGATTCAAAGTATATTAACTTTTAAAACATAAAACAATGTATTTAAAACGTGACAATCGTCACTTCAAACTGTGAGACGTAGCTTTCTCAAAGTGAGACTGGGGCGACATCTTCGTGCATTTAGTAGAAGCGCATTCCTTTCCTCCACCATCGAACGAGCGGGAGCCACAGATTGTGCAATCTCTCTTGGGCGTAACAGGATCGGACGCAGCCCAGACTCGGGTACATTGAGGGCAGAGAGCCGCTGAGGTAATGGCAGAAGCAAAATTCTCCAGAGACCATATCCGAAACGAACGCAGCGCCGACTATGGTCATTACAACAATTACTCGAAGCTCCATTTCTAGAAGATAAAATGAAAGCATTATTAATACGATACGTAATTGTTCAATGTGGTTCTTGAATTCTAAATAAAGTTATCGTATACAAAGAAGAAGATACTTTCACACTGGTAACGCTAATTGTCAAACAATTTTTAAATGCCTGAATTCTTACCAGATGGCGCAAACTACACCGAGTGACAACTTAAAAGTAGAATATTCTATGACTAAATTCTAAATTCAATTAGTGACTAACTGAAATATTTTGTCTTCGATGATTTCTCTTGGCTTTGGCTCCTCAAATACTTTTTTAAGTAATTCGTTCAGTTAATAATTGTCCGAGCTAAACAATGTTAGAGTCGCCTTTGGACTTGGCCTTAGGCTATTTGTTAGCTATGACTCACTTTTTGCCTAACCCTTGGTACAATTAAGGACTATTTGAAGATAAGATGTATTTAATAAGTTATCACTCTCTTATCTGGTATCGCGAAGTATCACCGGGACCCGACAGATGGCGAAGGGGAGGGAAGGGGTTGGAATTAGAGGAAAGCTGATCACGTGTTTTAAAAACGTGAAATCCAGTGATTATTAACTGCACTCTTCGATATCATTGATTTCGTTGATTCCAAAGAATTTTGGAGAATACTCATAATATTAAAAGATTACTGTGATTATTGTGTGAAATTCACTGATATATCTGTTTAAAATGTTTTTTAATGGTTTCTGTTAATACCTTTAATTTTTCTAAGAAAATCTAGAAAAACAGGAGTTTTATGGAAGTTTTCACGTGGGAAAATATATTGAACATGGGATACCAATACATTTATTTAATCACAAAAAGAAGCTCTATAAATCGTATGAAATGAGAAAACTGTAGCGATCAAACTCAATGAACTGCTGCCACTCCTCTGTACTTGTACTCGAGAACATCCGACCCGTAGTGTAGTCCTAAAAAAAGAACCGAGGCGCTACCTGGTACAGCCAACTTCGATTTCGTAGGTTGGCCGTACCTAGATAATGTATTACAATTGTCATGGTACTTTCCTACATGAAAAATTCATAAATTCAATCACCATTTATCCGAGGCTGCGAGGCTAGGCTAATAGTAAAACTCAGCCTTCCTATGTCACCGAATTCTTCGTATAATTTTTTTAATAAAATTTAATATTTAATTACAATCATGAAACGTAAATTGTCGACTAGACTAAGATAACCAAAAACAATAATCGTGTTTTCTAAATATGAAATCATTCGCTAATATTATAAAAAAAAATTAATTAGAAAAAAAAACGCACCGAGTTGACTGGACATGTGTCAGATTTATAGCTCGGTGTACCGGTAAGATTGAAACCACACCACCGGAGGTCTGTCATCATTATGCCCTACGCCAGCGTCCACAGACCCGGACAGGCAGCAAAACCAGCATGGGTAGCAGAACCCCACTACCGATGGTCGCGCCCTCGACGCAAGCCACCCAACCCAGCAGAAGGTGCAGCAATGGGGCGACCAGCCCCCACTTCGCACACAGCAGTGGGAATAAGAGCGGATGCTCTGGCAACGCCAGCCGACACCCTTCCTAGAAAGGTAGAGAGCCAAGCCCTTTAAAAAGAGCGCCTAAAGGGGAACGGCGGGCACACGGCAGACCGCATAAACCGGCACAGCTGGCACCGGAAATCCCGGTGGAACCCCAAAAGGCTGGGACATGGGTCCACCGTGCCCTCAAACGGAGGCCCGCAGCCCCACAGCAGGCAACTCAATCTGCCGAGACGGCCAGTTTGCCCGGCCCCTCTCCGTTAGTCTGGGCCGAAGCCCAGTTACCCGCCCACACCGGACCGAAGTCGGAGGTTGAGATAGGACCATTTAGACGGAGCTAACATCTCCCAGTGCGCCACCTCCCGTGCTGGGTTACAAGAGCCGGACCCCGACTCCCCGGTAAAGCCACCAGTTATTGCACACTCCGACCCCTCAGGGGCCGCACCGAGTTGACTAGAATCAGTATAAAAACAGTCTGCTGTTACTGTTAGGGTAACCGGACGCTTAAAACGGCCAACTTTGATCTCGCACTATAGCGGCCAGCCCATCACCGAAATTCCGTGGGGAAGGATTTTCCCACAAAAACGAGCGTGGCGCTGAACTCATACAGTTTTTTTTATATTGTCTTTAATGCAAAAACTATTCTCAAAATAATATTTCGCTAGGAGTGCTCAACTCATACAGCTATCTTTTACTCGTAGCCTCGTAGGCTAACATATAAACTTCAACGAATGGGTCGGTCGCTATAGCGCGAGATCAAAGTTGGCCGTGCTTAAGGTCACTAGAGTGACGGGGTTTATATGAAGGCTGGCAGTAGAGTAGGAAACGTGAAGAATTATTAGTAAATGGATACAAGGTACTAAAAATCAATATTGTTAATAAACAAAAAAATTATTCGAACTAGTACGCAAGTCGCAGTGATTTTTGAAATAAAAGCAAGTCGCGCCCTAGCAAGTTGGAAAAAAGAGGGAGGGCGTGCCCTGTCAAGATGAAATAAAGAGGCAGGGCGCGCCCTGGAAAAACGGAAAAACCACGGTGGGGTAGGGCCCTGCCTTTGAAAAATGCACTGGAGCAAACGACGGAGCAGACAAAGTTATGACGCAATGGAAGTAAACCTTCACAAGCATCGATCAAGGGAATTGCCACTCACTGATTTCAGATGTGACGTTTTTCGTGATTAGTTGGACTTGATAACAGAGATTAAGTAGAGGGCTTTATACATTTGCCAGGCAACGTTTAGTGTTATGTGAAATTTTTTATTGAAATAATAATTACATATATACGAAAAAGAAACCATTTTAAAACTGATATATTTCTTTCAACTTTATTTTGTGCGAAGGCCGGACACTGTTTTAATTGAAATGGCCAAATTGCTCATCTGCAATGCGTCAATGTCGATGTTCCAGAAACAATTTCGATTGAATTAAATGCCGACATCCATCGTAGGTCACAAACCCCAGCGTTTGGTGCTCAGCCGTACTGAGCTAGCTGACGTTTCTTGAATTTTTGGTAAATCTTAGCATCAACCCCCTCCCCCATTCTATTAATCATTAGGCTTAGTGATAAATATTTTCAAAAGCTGAGCAAATAGGTAGAGTATCTCGGTATGTAGGGAATAGACCGCTTGACTAAAATAGCATTTGTTAAAATAGCGTTTTCAAAACAGTATTTTGTTGCAACGGCGCTTTGTTAAAACAGCGGTTGTTGAAATAGCGTTTCTCAATACCGCGGTTTGTCGAAAGAGCGTTTTGTTTAGTCAGCGTTTTTTGGTCAAGCGTTTCTCAGTAGAGCGGTTTGTCAAAACAGCTTTTTCCATAAACAGCGTTTCTGAATATAGCGTTTCTCAAATTAGCGATTTTGAAACAGCGGTTTTGGTCAAGACAGCGGTTTCTTAAAATTTATATGAATTGACGATGGAAAATGTATAACATACATATGAACTTCAGGGGTTATGTTAGGTTAGGTTAGGTAAGGTTAGGTTAGGTAAGTTTGCAATACTAACTATCGGCAAAAACCATTAGGTAATGAAATTAGCCGAAATTCCAGAAAAATATGTATTACAATAGGCCTATATTATTAGTGCTATAGAAAGCAGCGCCGTTTTGGGAAACGCTGTTTCGACAAAATACGGTTTTGAGAACCGCCGCTATGAAAAAGCGCCGTTTGAACAATTTGTTGTTTTGGGAAATGCTGTTATGACAAAGCGCTATTTTGACAAAACGCTGATTTGAAAAACGCTGTTTTGGAAAATGCTGATTAAACAAATACTGGGTAAGCGCTGTAGTCCCTACAAATCGAGTTTCTCTCATGTGTTTTATTTCAAACATTTAAGTCAAATTGCACTCTATTCCTTAAATTAAATTAAATTTTATTTCTAATAATAAGAAGCAATAATGATATTCTTCTTCTTTAATAAAGTAGAGTTGGTCTCCGCTGTCGAGTAACAGCGAAGCTATCGGGAATGATCACTATCTTGACCTTCAACGATCTGTTAAGTGGTCTGGAGTAATACGACGCGTTCTCCACTTGATATTGATGACTGGAAGTTAGCGGAAATCTGCTCATTGGCCGACTGAGCCGTAGATTCGGAATCCGCCCTTCCGTTTTTCTCTTTGGAATTGCAAACTGTGAAATTTTGTTTTCTTTTACACCATTTGCACTGGGTCACTCTGGCCAACTCTGCGGTACTCTGAGACAATTAAAGCATCGACGCTTGAGCTGGATTATGGCTCGCCTTTCCAACGCGGTGTGTTTCGTACATTCGGTGGTGAAATGATTAGTCTGGTCGCAAAATAGACAGAATTTATGGCTCATTGTGACGCTCAAGACCGAAGAGGACGACGGGATTGCGCCCCTGTTCTTCTCATCTGAGCGGCAATTACTGTTCTTCTCATCTGAATGGGGATAACTGTTTTCTTAACTGGGCATGTATTACTATTTTTCATATATCAGCGGGAATTACTGTTTTTCTCATCTGAGCTGGGACTACTGTTCTTACCGTCGGACGGTTGCTTTTGGATCTTGTCTGTATTTCTAGCTTTAGAAAGCTCTGCTGCTTTTTCTCGGCTCGTCACTTCTATCAAAAGGAATTTACAGAGATCATTTACTTTCCACCATGAGCCCAATTCATGCTTACGCTTAAATGCTTTGACTATGTCTTCTGGAATTAGTTGAATTAATACCGGGGAACGTAGCGCGCTGTACAATTCTGTGGGTGGTCCCTAATTTTCAAGGCTTCTCATTTGAATCTAGCAGAGATCATAAAGGTTTCTTAACGCTACTACATCGTGGGACTGCTCAACCGCGGCCATTTTTAATAAATTCTTCATGTGACTGCTAATTATAGATTCCTTGTTGCCGAACTGTTTTTTAAGAAAGTCAATCGCGGTCGAGTAGTTTAAACTAGGGGTTTACAAGCCGGCAATCGTCCTAGCGGCCTGACCTTCAAGATACGAACGTAAATACTTCACTGAGAAATCCAGCTCCATCTTGTCCACGCCTCACGGCCGTCTCGAATTGGTCCCAAAATTCCTGCCATTTAATGGAGTCTCCGTTGAACTTCTTAATTTCTAATTGAGGTTGTTTCACTAGAGGATTGTCAGAGCGGCAGGAGGAACTACAGGTCGATGAGTGGACATCTTCCGTGTCGTCTTTGTCCGACGGCTTGGCTGGTAAGTTTCGTGGCCTTGAACTTACAGGAGATAAGATTTTCGTGGCACTCTTCAGTTCCGATGAACTCAGTTTCTCGTTTGGAATCGTCAATCGCAGCTTGGATGGGGTCGTTCATCGGCAGTAATTTACTTTCTTTTTCTTTCCAATGCATTCTTTTTTCTGGTGCGCATGGTCACGTGATTTTTATTGAGCTTGTCAACGTCTACCATCGACAGGTTGAAATCTCACTAACAGTTATTTTTATTGAACCAAAAATAGTTATATAAAACCCTATTCCCGTGTTTCGGCACCAAAATTGTGAGAGAGCTTACGAACCCGACTTTAGCTTCATTTCCAAATTGCACGTTTTGCGTCATGAATTAATTTTGTCACTGGTTCATTACTGGAAACCCACAATTCAAACCAATTTTTGAAAAGCGTAGTTATTTCATACATTAGAAAATCTTCTAACGAACATTGAGAGATTAATGATCCTTTGACCCCCCCTGGCTACGCAACTGCCGCTAAAAATCCAAACAGTGACGCGCAGGGGCCAGTGCTGTCGCAAGGGGGGACAGCACTGGGGGTCAGCCTCAGAAGGGGTGAAATACACTAACAGTCCAGTAACTATGGCCCAGGGGTAACACCGACCTAAGTAACTCCAATACTTGAGAAACACAGTAATCATGGTAATCCGTAATCTGATTACTCGCGTGAAAACTTCCATAAAACTCCTGTAAACAAACAGTCAAGAAGAAAGAAGTGACGTCGTCACAAGAGTTAGTTCGGTGAACGTGGCTGTAAAGCTTAACGGAAAATCTTATTTGGTAATACAAATCAAAGTTTTTATACATTAATTAACATCAGCTTAAAAACCTGTTTCCTTTAGAAATAATTTGAATATCTCGATTTTCTTAGAAAAATCATGGGTATTAACAGAAATCATAAAAAAAAAATTTAAAGTAGATATATCAGTGAATTTCACAGTAATCTGTTAAAATGATGACTAATCTCCACAATTCTTTGAAATCCATGATATCCAAGAATTCAATCAATAATCACTGGATTTCACGTTTTTAAAACAGGTGACCAGTTTGGTATATAATTGTAACCACCAGCCCCTAAGGAAGTGATCACATATAAGATATATCTTATCTTCAAATAGTTCCTAGTTGTACCAAGTGAGTCATAGCTAACAAAAAGATTAAGGCCAAGTCCAAAGGTCGAGATGAAACTAGGCGACTCTGACAGAGGCAGAACAACGTTCTACGCCACATTGATTAGCTCGGACAATCATAAATTGAACGGATTACTTAAAAATATTATTTGCGGAGCCAACGCCAAGAGACGTCATCGAAAAAAAATATTTCAAGTAAGTCACTAATTGAATTTTGAAAATAGTAATAATAAATGAAATATTCTACTTAAAGTTGGTTGAAGTATTTGCTTTCTCAGAAGGTGTAGTTTGCGCCATCTGGTAATACTATGGGCATTTAGAAATTGTTTGCTAATTAGCGTTACCCCTGTGAAAGTGTGTTCTTCTTTGTATAGGTCTTTCTCTATCCGACAACTTTATTTGGAATACAAGAACCACATTGAACAATTACGTATCGTAATAATAGTGCTTTCATTTTATCTTCTAGAAATGGAGCTTCGAGTAATTGTTGTAATGACCATAGCGGCGCTGCGTTCGTTTCGGAAATGGTCTCTGGAGAATTGTGCTTCTGCCATTACCTCAGCGGCTCTCTGCCCTCAATGTACCCGAGTCTGGGCTGCGTCCGATCCTGTTATGCCCAAGAGAGATTCCACAATCTGTGGCTCCCGCTCGTTCGATGGTGGAGGAAAGGAAAGCGCTTCTACTAAATGCACGAAGATGTCGCCACGGTCTCACTTTCGGAAAGCTACGTCTCACAGTTTGATGTTGCGATTGTTACGCTTTAAATATCTTATTTTTTGTTTTAAAAGTTAATATACTTTGCATCAATAAAAATCAATTTATCAACTTTCCTGGACGTTGGTGTTTGTTGGGTTGCTTTGTTTTTGAAATTTGGAAGAGATTTCGTCCGAAGTTGGAAGTATTTTCAAAGGGGAATAATGACAGGGCTGCCACCAAAATATTAAAAATTATTTGAGGAATAATAGAACTTTTCCCTATCAAAATAAGGAACATTTTTTTTAAATATAGATAAAGTATCACAACTTTGTTTTACATTATATCAAAGTTAAAACAAAGTCTATTATTTTGTAACAAGAGCTTCTAAGCTAGTGGCAATCATTTCTGATGTAAAATGTGGGTAGGAGCATCTAGCGAGAAAATTGCTCAACTGAAAAACTAGTTATCGTTGACCTTTGCCTCGACAGAATTCCTGAAAAGCCCATTTGGACGATGAGTAAAAGAGCAGGTACTAGGCTTAATGATTTGTTCAGAAGTACACCAAAATTACGCGATCAATTTGTAATTGAATCTCTGTAAGAACGCTTAACGTGGAAGGCTGGAAACTAACTCACTACCGGGAAAATGTTATTGTTAATTTAGAGTTTGAACTATTCACCATCGAAATCTATCGCTGCCCCCTCTTTGGGCTTCCATTGAAACACTAGACAGCTAGCATCACGAATTTTTTATGGTACGCGGAGGGTTTTCATGGATGAAATTGAATCTTCTAAAAAGTTCATATTTGCATCACAATATAAATTGAAGGTCAATAAGGACTTCTCGGTAAAGGTATTTGGCAACTTTCTGGAGGGGGGGGGGGGTAATTTGCACAAATCAACAATTCTTTGGGTATGGAGTAGCTTTTGTTTGTATTGTTAATGTTATTGCACAACTTAAACCAACTAATGCAACGGTGTTCGGAAGATAAATTAAAGTCTTTAAAACATAGGGGGATGTTTTAAAAGAAGAGTAAATTTATTTCAAATCCCCACTGCGCACGCCGCCAAACCTGCACTCTCGTCTGCTATGATAGGATAACCCCCAATTTTTTAAATTTGACGCTTTTTGGTTTAATTTTTGGCTCGTATTTTGTTTGTTTTTTTAATTTCGTAATCGAAAATAATTATTTACATACGAAAAAAGGAGAACTTTGTAGAATTGGCTGCCGGTTCATTATTTGAAGTTTATTTTGCTGTATCTGTTCACGTTTGTGGTGTGGACAGTCAACATTAAATTTACAAAGAGGTCAAACTTGAAATTTAATAGAACTTTAATACAAGCACAGCCTCATAGATAATATTGTTTATCTTAAATTTGGTTCTGAAGAAACATAATTTTTTTTTAAAGTAAATTTTTGTAATTTGCGATTTTTCACTTTTGTATTAGATTCTATTACACGAGCTCTTTACGGGGGTAACACTTAACGGTGAATATGGAAAATGGTCAACTCGAAGTTTAATGAAACTTTAATCCTACCACCGCCTTATAGATCGAGCAATTTACCTTAAATTTGGTTTTGGAGAAAATATTATTTCTATATTAACGTGATTTTTAAATTCTTTCTATTCTTCACTGATGCATAAGACTTTATTATAGGACTTCATTACCGGGGTGGAAATAAACATTTCACCTGCTTTGAACTCAAAAGGGGGAAAGCACACCACACCGATTTTATAGAACGCTCTATTGTACGAACCTTTACACAAAAAGAATTTGGTGTACAGAAAAACATCACCTTAAAATTCAGTTTAGAAGAACACAAGTATTTTTTAAAACATAAGTATAAGAACTACAGGAGTCTTATGAATCTTTGCTTCCTTGAAGGTGATTGAAATTTTTCGCAACTAGCCATGACAAAACTGCTTGCACCGGAATAGCCGATACACGGAAAAGACTGTCAGCTCGTGCCCTTCCACAAAAAACTGTTGATAATCAGATCCTCACGCCTTCGGATTTGAATAGAAATGACATTTCATTATGCTGCAAAATCACTCTTTTATTCCAATAAGCAAAACATAAATAAAACATCTCGCCTCTCAGGTGGCCAATCCTTTTTTATAGTTAAGGCATGTGATTAAAACTTAGCAACGGGAATTCAAATACATTATTTTCAGATCTCATTCTTTAGAAAATAATAACGTTAATATTTATAATAACAGATAATTAAATAAAATAAATTAAATTTTCGTGATTGTATCTCTTTATTGCCAAGTTTCACTAATCATCAATTTGTTGAGTGTGATCGCTACAGCATAGCGCTCCAATTTCTGATTCAGAAAATGTGTTAGGATCCGGTGTTCAACTTCTTTTTTGTATACACCATATGCACAAATAAATTGAAATAAATTGAAATAAATTGAAATTATTCGCGCGAAATTACCATAAAGACGTGTTTAAACACAGCCGCGCCCTCTACAGTTGGGTGGTGGAACTACTCAAGAAGAAAGAAGTGACGTCATCCCCAGAACTATTTTGCTAGCTTAATTCTTCCGTTGAGAAATTACATCCTGATTTAGCGCATCATAAAACCCAGTGACCGTGGCTGTAAAACATTACAAAGAATTGATGAAAGCTGGGTCCTCAAATCATCAAATTAAGTGTTCAAAATCAATATTCAAAGTTATTACACGGTTATCCCAATAAATCATATTGAAATCCTGATTCGTTTAGAAATAATTTAAAAAACTCGATTTTATTAAAAATAATTTAAATAATTAAATACATCATTAATATTATCCTTGGAATGCATAACAAAGTAAACACTTGAAAAGTCGAGTTATCCTAAAAATTCTATGTAAATAAGAAATTTTTTAAAAATAATCAATGAAATGATTCTGGAAATTCCCAAATTTCCACGAAATCATGAAAATCTAAAAATTCAGGCAAGTAACGCTGGAAATCACGTTTCTAAAACACGTTATCAGTTTGGCGATAATTTTCAGCCCCCCTCCCCCACCCTCTTGTGGGGACCCGGTGATACTCCGTGATACCAGATTACTAAAATATGTCTTATCTTTGGACTTTATCACAACTCAATTTCATATGGTTTCTAATTGTATCAGGTTTTAGTCGAAAAATGAGTCATAGTTAGCAGAGCGACTGAGGTAAAGTCCAAGAATTAGAATTTTGAAAACCATACTAGGCGAGACTGAACCAGGCAGAACCAAGCTGCAGAACCCTTGCTAAGTTGGGACAGTTCTCGAAAGAAATATTTTAAAATAGTATTTCAGGAACCAAACTCAAAAGAAGTTATTGAAGAGAACAGATTTCATGTAAGTTACTAGTCAAAACTAAATTTTAATAGTCGTACAATGCTTTCAAAATTAAAAGGTTAATTTTTTAAGATCCTTGTGGTTTTTAATTCAAAATTTATAAGTAGTTTCAATAATGTTAAGCTATTTTCAAATACCACAAGTAGAGCCAACTCCAATATTATTGACACGCACTTTTATTTTATCGCAATTGGCCAGGATGGTACTTGGTTGCGAGATTATTTTTAAGAACGCACTGCCTTATTCAGTGCAATTTGTTTGAAACCGACAAATGGTGGTAATGTTATTGAAACAGGAAAATTGCTTAAGCCTTTTTAAATTATGAGGAAGAAGGCTAAAACTCTATATCCTAAATGACCAAATTAAAATGATTTGGTTTGTTCGCCGCGAATAGTTTGTTAATTATTTGGACATTTCATTTGGGACGTTCCAATTTCTCAATAATTTCAAATGTTGGTCTTCTTGGTGCTTATAATTGGACTCCTGAGAACATTTTTATTCACACTCTGTTACCCTCCTCGAACTCATCGCAAAAATTATGAATTTATTAATCCGAATTAGAAACGGCACCTTTTCCCGAGGATTGTGGAAATATCAGCCAAAGTGTCTTCGAGCCACGGAGTTCTACTTCTCCCCGACGCCACAAACCAAAGACCACACGGACAACGGAGAATCAGAATCCAGTAATCCAGAAGCATGGTGAGATTGAAATTTGCTATTAAAATACAAAATTTTAAGAGTGATAATTCCTCAAAAAGTCACGTATGCCATTTTAAAGAGATTAACCAATCTTAAGCAAGGGTGCCGAAAGGGCAATTTGGACCTTAAAAATGAAATGTCGATCTACAAAGCAATGATCCTTAAAATTAGGGAAACCAAGACGGTATCTACATATTTTTAGTGATGGTGGCTCAATTGGGGCAATCCGCGGACGTCAGGGTTGAATTTTCCAACGGCCCACGAAAGAGACGAGAATCATTTCTAGCCGCGTTCGCTTTAAAATCCTTAGAAGAGGTTAGTTTAAGAGAGCAAATGAGATACCAGATTCTTTATGGGAAGGAGCTCATTTTTGAGCAAGAGGGGGATTAGGAGCAACGCTTCAGATCGTCTTAACACGAACTCACTCTCCTTGTGAGTATTTGTGCCGACGTTTCACTGGAAATTCCCGATAGATATTTCTTTTCTTAAACCACGCGAAGTGAAAGCGCCTAAAGACACTTTTTTTTTAAAATAACTTATTTTCTTATGATTAAGCACCTTAATAATCATAGTTTTGAAATAGAGAAGCGCAATTTTGAATACAAGATTTTTTAAACAATCTGGCGGATGAAATCAGTTTATGATATTCATTACGCAATTCAAAGGATTCGTGCCACAAAAATTTAAAGTCGTTTTATAATTCGACTCCTAAGTTTGGCATTCTCCAAATAGCCGATCAATAAATTGTTACAACCCCCAAAACGTCACCAAAATTTCCCTAGTTTGTCTGTTCACATTTTATGGTGAGTCGTTTCCAAAATTATTTCTCTCATTCAACTTCGACCTCCGAATTTTCTGTCGTGATATTACAAGTTTATAATATATGCTTACGTTAGAAGTATCCGTCTAGACTGAAAATGAAGCAGAGTCGACGCGGATTAAAATAGGCTCTTATTTCCAGAATAGAGATATAAATATTTATATTAAAACAATCTTGTTGTATAAGGTCGAATAAGCACGCTTGAGGATAATAACTGGTTCCATTCGCAGGAAACTGATCAGATCAGGAACGCGGATTTTTTCAACTCCCTCTTGAAATCTGGGGCGGTTGAGAAGTCCTCAACCAACGCAACCCACAGATACCATTTACCGGAAGCAAACGAGAGTGACACTACGTTCCGGAAATATCGAACAATGCGCCTGTTGGAGAATTCGTCGTTCAAGATACTGGTCACTTGTGTAGTCAATCCCTTCGAGTTTTACGCTCAACCGCTCTACAACCAAGCCCAATTGTTTAAATTGTCGAACGAATTGAATAAGTACTACCAGCGACCAAAGAACCAAAATCCACAACTCGAGATTGCTTGTGGCAGCCCGTGCGCAGTATACCTGACTACCAACGGCTTTTGGTACAGAGCGGAAGTGTTGACCATCTGCGATCGAAAAGTCAAAGTCAAGTTGGTAGATTACGGAAAGACCCAGCTAGTTCGCAGAGAGAACGTGGCACCTTTGCCGCCCAAATTTCAGCTCCTTCCTCGTCAAGGAATCAAAATGGCGCTATCCAATTGGCGGAGCGGATTGCGAGTCGAGAGTTTGGACGATAAATTCCGGGAAGAGGTCTTCTACAAACGGTTCCTCTCCGAAATCGTCGACGGTCCTTCGGGTCGCGATGCCCTCTACACCGTTCGTTTGTCGGACATCTTCGGATTGACCGATTCGTCAGTCTGGTGGAAAACCATCGCGAATGTGTCCAAGCCGTTCGTCGAGAAGAGCGCGGTGGATGTTGGCGCCAAACTGAAAGTGGTCGTTACGACGGTGGTTTCTCAAATTCACTTTTACTGCCAGATTCCGACAAACGCCTTCAAGAGCGCTTTACTCTCTTTCGAAAACTATTACGATCGCGAGTTGGAGTCGATGGACTTGGAAATGGAGCAGCTGTGTCCAAACACCTTTTGCGCCGCTTGGAGCCCGGAAGATGAAATTTGGTTCCGCGCTCGCGTTGTACACATTACCGGAAACCACGTCACGGTTTTCAACGTTGACACCGGCTGCTTCCGCGAGATTCCTCGTGAAGATTGTCAAATTCTGCTCCAGGAATTCTCCGCCGTTCCTAGGCAAGCCATTCTCTGCCAGTTGAAGCACGCGGATGTGAGTTCCAGCCCCTTGCAATTAGAGGCCGGCACTGAACTGTTGACTGAATTCACCGCTTTTAACGACGGCGTGTACGAAGTTGACGTTCATTATTATGTCAAGTAATTTACTCGAACTTGTGCGAAAACTCTATTCCCCATAATTTTAATCTTTTTCTGTATAAAATGATTTTCCAACTAATATAATATATAAAAATGTATTTAGTTTTAAACATCATAATTAAAGTTTACTATTTCAGAGATAACTTTATTGTAATTTTGCGTAGGAGATAAGTTGAATGGCATTTGATACTTATTTTCTTCGAAATATTTTTTTAACTTTATCCAAATATGTTTCATCCAGTTGTGATTATAAACTGTGTTTTAAAACTAAAAACTTGAATATTGCACAGGATAGGCAATCTATAATTATTGCTTCTTTTCTTTTGTCATTGATCTCCACTAGATTTAAATCCATAAACCCTGCAATTTTCAGAATAAAATGGTAATTTTATATTTAATAAGGTTTTATTTATTAAAAAAAATTGAATTAAATTTTGACGCTACAATAAATACAAATAAAAACGAGGATAAGTAATTTTAGGAACTTTCACATTTTTAGTAAACAAGGGTTTCTAAACTTTTGGAACTTTGTTTCATCCTTCGGATCTTGGTGGCATTTCTGGTAGCTTTTATTGCTTTAATCTTTAAAAGCGAGGAAGCTTCCTTCAGTAAATTCTTCTACAGTTTCTGAATTTCGGTTTTAAGTTTTTCGGTGAATTATTTTCTTAATCGGATCATTGTCACTTTACAAATTTTGCGTCATGAAATGGTCACTGGTTCACCACTGGAAACCCACAATCCAAAGAAATTTTTATTTGGGTTTCGTTATTTGATGCATTACGTAAAAAAATTCTGCTTTATCTTCACAGTTTGCTATCTTGAATAGTTTTTTAGCTTCGTAATTAATCTCCACGAGAAGTGAAGGCTTTTGGTTTCAGAATCAATAATCCTCCCTTATTCAAGTCTTCAGTCCACTTTGTGAAATCGTTGGGATTCAACTTAACACTACTTTTACCTCTTCGAGGGGACAAAGTCGCCTAGGAGGGGTTATACAACCACCGTGTCTGTCTGTGGGTCTGTGGGTCTGTCAGGCCTGCGAACGCATTTTCGGTGCAAAGTGTAATCACTGCGTACGCAGTTTCTCGAGATCTCTGCGTTCGCAGTTTCTCGAAGGGTTGGCAAAACCACCGTGTGACGGTGAGCGTTAGCGGATTCATTTGCGTTTTGGTCTGGATGGTGTTTTTTCGCTCACCGTCGTGACGGTTTGGTGTTTTACGTTTTTGTAGTGTTTATACGTCGGTTGTGAGTGTTGAGTTAGTTGTTTTTGTGTTCTGATGGTTGTGCATGTTGAGTCTGTTGTGTTTATATGGGCGTTTTCTCTCCAACTTCTTCTTAATGACTTTGGGACGGACCGAGTGCTGAGTGTAATGCTACCTCTCAACGTCCAATGGCAGGGTTTCCACCAGTTGTACACGGTATTCGTTTTAGTATCAATTTGCGATCGCATCGGGCGGGATTTGAACCCGAGACCTCCTGCTTGACAGGCGGACGTTCTACCACAGAACCACCGACACTTGTTACGCCTTATTGAAAATTAGACCGAAAATTAGTACGAAATTTTGGTTTAATTGAAATAGAATTGAAATTGAAATTATTGCATCGAAGAAATTCTAATTTAGCGTTTCTCTATTGATTAAAAACAAATGCGCCAACCAGGTTTCGAACCCAGACCATTCGGCTTGGCAGTCGAGCGCTCTACCACAGAACCACCGATAGCTCCTTAGGTTCACTGAAATTAAGACACGCATCGTAAGCATAATAGGTAATAAAGTCTTTTTTTATTAATGAATTTATGAAGGCCTAATCTGGTTTTTTTAAAGGTTAAATCTTGTTTTAGCGCAGTGTCAGCCGAGATAAGAGGGTTAAAGGGTAGACCCTGTGGGTGGTCCACTCTGTTAGTTTTTTGTTATTTATTTACTGGTATTTTTAACGACCTATATATAGTTGTGTTAATTCAAAGGAGATAATTTAACGTTAATTGCTTTAAGAGCTGGCGGTTGGTCAAGTGGCTCTCTGTGCTTTGTTGATGGTAAGGTTTTTGCTTCTTGTAAATATATTTGGTGTGGATATTTGGATATCTACGATTTCTAACGCAGTCAATGATTTCCTGGGTGTGCGAGTCATTATATGATATTGGAAATTGGACGGCATTGGTCTTTTTCATGCGGTATTTGTCACAACGTCAACTGGAAGTATACGAGCGTTGAAATAAAATGAGCGTTAAAGATGCGGCAAGTATTTCGAAAGCGAGAAAAATACAAATGCCATCTGTAGATATTTCTTTCATTAAAATTTGCTTAGTATTATATTCAACTGATAAACATGTACTGTAAAAAGGGTTAAATTCAATTGTGCATTGTTTTAGTAAGTCTAACTCGCTATTGTAACTACTTAATTTATAATATTCTGAATAAATTAAACTCGATTGTTTCGTCTCAATTATTTAAATTAAAATTAAAATTTTATACCGGGCAGGGTTTGAACCGTGAATACGTTTTTCGTAAATAACTCTGAATTGCGGAAATATCTTTGGGGGTCGTGTCGAGAAATTAATACCACTAGGGACCATTCTTCCGAGGAGAGGTATATTTTGGCTCGCCAACTTGTTAGAAAATGATTTTTGCCGTTGCAAATCCCACTATTTTCCGCAACACTTCATTGAAAAATCTTCTTTAAAACATTGAGGTATTAAGAGCACCTATGTACCCCTGGTTACACCACTGCCGCGAAATATCCGTTCGTTACTTCGCCCTCAGGCGCTGGGTGGAGCTACTGAATTTGAAAATTATTATCGACGTAAAAGGTTTAATCTAGTCATTCTTTCTTCAATCTGTGATACCGAAACTATTCCGCAGCATCGCGCAAAGGATCCAACTGCGGAAGTAAAGCAGACAGAGAGCTATGATGAAATATCCAGTGACGCACAGGGGCCAGTAGCGTCCCAAGATGAAACAGTACTGGGTGTCAGTCTCAGAAGCTAGGGGCGACAATCTCATCGAAATACATTTAAAGTCTAGTAACAATGGCCGAGAGGGTGAGACCGACCATAGTGACGCCATCGGAAGAGACACTTGAGATTGGGGAGGGGGCAGGGCCTCTGAAACACTCGGGTCTGGAGGAGAGAAAACCAAATTTTTGGCAGACTTAAACGTTTAAAGTTTATTATTTTTAGGTTCCGAAAATTAACACGCATTTAAGGTGATACAAAAATAATTCTGATTAAATTCTGGTTTTAGTTGGTCTCAATTACAAGGTGAAGTTAGCTAAAATTGGTTAATGATACATCAAATTATAGAAATTTCCAGGTTTGCATTGTAAAAATTTCCAGTTTATGAAATTGCCGCTTTTCTTTTTAAGCTTTTCTAAATTTAACAATTGATTGTAACTTTAATAAAATATGGCTTAGAAATATACAAATATATTTCCGAAATAATCAAGTTGACTTTAAATCTTAAATCTTGTTCTATCACTTTTGGTTCATTAATTATTTGGACATTTCATTTTGGCCTCCACTTTAAATTTTCTAAATTAATTTAAATGTTCGTCTTCTTGGCGAAAATATTTGATAATAGAAATTGGATCGCTAATACTTTACCATAAATCTAGTAATTTCGTTACTTATTTGTTTTATTTTAGTTATTAAATGTGTTTTAGTGACAATCAATCAAAGTGCAATAATATCTTACTTGCTACTAAATTACAAACTTGATTCCAAAAATTTAAATATTTACAAAATCACGTTTTTTATGTGCAAGTCTAGTATTATCGTTTTAATAATTAAGAAACCTATTAAAACGGAAAAAGTACAATTTAATATATGTTAATACTAAAGAAAGCATTTAAAACAAGTTGGCAAGCCATAATATACCTCTCCTCGGAAGCATTGTCCCTAGTGGTATTAATTTTTCGAGATGACCCTCTAAGTTGTATCTCCCCAATTCAGAGTTATTTACTAATAACGTAATCCTGGTTCAATCCCGCCCGGTATAAAATTTTAATTTTAATTATAATAATTGAAACGAAACAACCGAGATTAATTTGTTCAGAATATTATAAATTAAGTAGTTACAACAGTGAGTTAGACGAACTAGAACAACGCACAATTGAATTTAACCCTATTTACAGAAAATTTTTATCAGTTAAATGTAATACGAAGCAAACTTTAATAAAAGAAATATCTACAGAGGGTATTTGTATTTTTATCGCTTACGATATAACAACACAGAAAACCTTCTTTAAACCACTTCACACGAAAAAATGATAATTAAAGCCAACAATACCGCCCAAAAGCTCAACACAATCAAAATTAAAATACAACTAGCGGTATTAATTTCTCGAGATGACCCTCAAAGTTATATCTCCCCAATTCAGAGTTATTTACTAATAACGTAATCCCGGTTCAATCCCGCCCGGTATAAAATTTTAATTTGAATTTAAATAATTGAGACGAAATAACCGAGATTAATTTATTCAGAATATTATAAATTAAGTAGTTACAACAGTGAGTTAGACGTACTAAAACAATGCACAATTGACTTTAACCCTATTTACGGTACAAGTTTAGCAGTTAAATATAATACGAAGCCAATTTTAATGAAAGAAATATCTACAGAGGGTATTTGTATTTTTGTCGCTTACGAAATACTTGCCGCATAGTTAACGCTCATTTTATTTCAACGTTCGCCCGATCAAGATACCGTAGATATCTGGTAGTGGACGACTCGTAGACTGTCGGAACCATCCTGTTGACGTTGTGACACATACCGCATGAAAAAGACCAAAACCGTCCAATTTCCAATATCATATAATGACTCGCACACCCAGGATATCAATGACTGCATTAGGAATCGTAGATATCCAAATATCCACACCACCAAAAAACTTATTAACAAGAAGCGAAAAACTTACCATTCACAAAGCACAGAAAGCCACTTGACTAAACGTATATCAATAAATGACCGTAGAGGGAATAGTTAGGGTTCTTTATAAATAAACACAAACGAACCCAATTGATGAACTGCATTAAACATCTTAATCAGCCGAGAAAACGTTTAAAATAAATTAGGACCGAGATGAAAACCAGACCAACAACATATGTTGTTAATAAATGAATTATTAAGCTTGAAAACCAATACGCTAAACCTAATAGATAAGAATATACGACTGAAAAAACTAAATAAATTACAAAAAACTAACGGGTTCTACCCTTTATCTTCGGCCGTATTCTGCATGACCCCGCAAGTAAGAAGGGAACCGCCTACTTACTTCGGCCCTAGCATTCGACGAGAGCTCACCGATTTCCCTCTTCTTTCCCCTCTTGCTTGGCCAATTGAAGGGTTGCTTTAGTGTGACGTATTACTTGTTTTTAATTCCCAACTTCCGGTTAAAATTTTCCGACATTTTTAATATAATTTGTCAAGTGAATTTTGCTGAAACTGCAATGGGGGTTATTGCTGCTGTCGTGGGAATTGAAACGATAGGCTTAGCGGAAGAAGTAAAATTTTTTAACGAAGGTAGCATGGAATTGAGAATGTTTAGCTAAGCGCATCATTGAAGAAGCAGGTATTTAATATGTACTTTACAATCGTTGAACATAAGGTTATAATTAATTGGCGTTATTTTTTACAGATAAGGCTCTTTTCAACGTGTTTTGTCTAGTAACCACGAAACTGGACTACGTTCAGTAACGCTCATCAACACAAGCGGCTTTCAGGTACAAAATGATAAAATTGAAGAGCCAATGGTACAATACTCTTTGTAAATTACGATTACATTATAAATTTGGAAATACAAATAGTTTTATTTGCAGATGCATACTACCGAATGAACTTAATTAAAAATGCTGAATGTAACAATTATCTCCTCGCATATTACCACTCTTTATATATTCCAGATTTTTCACAGAAAGCCCCTATTCAGATGTAAATACTACAAGGTACTCCTCCGTACGACACTTATTCAATAATATGTACAAGTGTTTTATTTTAAGTGGTTCATTTTTAAGTATGTCTGGATATTATCCGTTACCAGTATTGTTATTTCTTGCATCAGTTTTTAGGTTGTTCCATTGTTTTCATATCAGATGAGGAAATTTTGGGAGCTAGCCAAGCAGATTAACCACGAGTGCAACTGTGTCCCATCGATTATTCTGCTTATAGTTATGAGCACTGCTTTTATGCCGCTGAAGCTCTTCACATTTGGGTTCATTAAGATGGGGAATAGAGGCTTTCACTTCCTCCACAGTATATGAAGGGTCTTCATCACTCATTTTTAAACAATTGCTTAGTGCTTAACAAAATATTTCACAAAATCGAATTGAGTCAAATATTTATTTCACAAATTTCTACACATTTTCCAAACAATATACTAAAAACCTTTATTTATTTTTGTGATTGGGAGAAAAAAACCTGTAGGGATGGCGAATGGTTGAGCAGTTATTTTCATAGGTGGATTTAAGAGCCATCCCTATTTGAATACAGCCAATTATAGCAACATAAAAGGTGTAATTATCACCACCGCCTACATTTGGCTGTTGGAACAGAGCTCCAGCCGCTTAGTAGCTACTGATAATACAATCACTAATTCGCTACTCCTACGGGTTCCTATTTCGATATGGCTTATAGGTGCATAATTTTATATAGACTACAGGTTCATATTTCTTGTTAGAATTTAATTCCATAAAGTAAACAAACTAAAGAATATTCGTCACTTGTTGGAAACTTCACGAAGCTCTTCCGTTTTTCCCGCGCAACTGAGTGGTCAAAGTTGGCTGTACTTTTATGTAAATTTTATTCAATAAATTGTACACTAAAGCTGAATATGTAATAAAAATATTGTAAAAAATAATTATTTTTATTCTGTTTTAATTTCAAACAAGATTCAGATTACTATGGAAGGTTATTTTTAATTATTGTTATTATCATAAAAGATGTTGTTCTAAAGTTAATGAAATTTAAAATAGATGGCATTGTTTTAGGGCTATTACTTTTTTGTTTGTAAGAAGATGGCATTACAAAAAATTTGAATAAAAAATGAAAAATAAACGGCATCGTAAATTATCTCCCCTAAAATAACACTAGATGACACTGTACGCTTAATTTTGGTGTAGGGGGCGTTTTAACGTTATTTCCGGAACATTGGTCGTCAAGAGTCACGTCACACTAGTGACGTCGCTGCAGCCCTTCAATTGGCCAAGCAAGAGGGGAAGAAGAGGGAAATCAGTGAGCTCTCGTCGAATGGTAGCGCCGAAGTAAGTAGGCGTTTCCCTTCTTACTTGCGGGGTCATGCAGAATACGGCCGCTTATCTGCTGACTGCGCTAAAACAAGATTTGACCATTAAATATTTTGAAAATGCGACGTATACACTTTGAAGGTTCCGTCAAAAATTATCCTTTCCCAAACGTAAAGGTTCTCAAAACATTAATACACAAAAAATAAGTAAAAAGGTTCCTCCAAAAAATGAACCATTTTGCGGAAGAAGTAAATAATTTTAAAAGAATAAAAGATAAAACAAATATACAACCGCAAAAATAAAACGTCAAATAATAGAAGAAAAAAATCTTTAACTCCATTCATTAAAAAAACCCTAAACAAAAGTACCAAATTGAAATAAAGCAACTTATTATATTAAACAAGATTAAGTCTTTATAATTTTTTCGTAAAAAAACCACATTAGGCCTTCACAATTTCATTCGTAAAAAAATTCAAGACTTTGTTAACTATTATGCTTACAATGAGTGTCTTATTTGCAGTATAGCTTGAAGTTATCGTTGGTTCTGTGGTAGAGCGCTCGACTGCCTAACTGAACGGCCCGGGTTCGAAACCTGGGTGACGCATTTGTTTTTAATCAAATGAGAAATCGCTAAATTAGAATTTCTTCGATGCAATAATTTAAATCTTCCACGAAATCTTGCTCTATTTCAATTAAACCAAAATTTCATACTCTATTAAATACGCTTTCGATAAAGCTGAAGGTCTAATTTTCAATGAAACGTAATAAGTGTCGGTGGTTCTGTGGTAGAACGTCCGCCTGTCAAACAGGCGGTCTCGGGTTCGAAACCCGCCCGATGCGATCGCAAATTGATACTAAGACGAATACCGTGAACAATTGGTGGACACCCTGCCATTGGATGTTGAGAGGTTGCCGTAACAATCAGCACTCGGTCCTTCCCAAAAGTCAATAAGAAGGAGTTAGAAAAGCACACCCATGACAACCAGCGCGACGTTAACGGAATAAAAAACCAACCAACCATTATCCACCAGATTTCAGTACCAGATTAGGTACAATGCCATTTACGGCGATGCCACTCGGTCCGTCCCAAAAGTCAATAAGAAAAGAGTTGGAGAGATACCACCCGTACATACACACCACAAACGTCATAACAATAACACAACATAACCACCCTACACATAAACATTACAATAGCGAAATATCCAAACCACTGAATTAAACCTGTCGTGACGGCGAGCGTTGACGAAAAAAAACCACCAAACCAACCCCGACTGCAAATTAATCCGTTAACGCTCACCGTCCCACGGTGGTTTTGCAAACACGGTTTTTCGACTTTGTTCCCTAATTACTAGCAACTGCGAACGCAGAGATCTCGAGAAACTGCGTACGCAGTGATTACACTTTGCACCGAAAATGCGAACGCGTTCGCAGGCCAGACAGACCCACCAACAGACCCACAGACAGACACGGTCGTTGTATAACCCCTCCTAGGGGACTTTGTCCCCTCGGAGATGTAAAAATTTTACTTCCATCAAGAAATCGACGAGTTAAGATGATTAGTACAATTGAAAGTCGAATTCCAGCAAATTTAATAATAGCATTATACTCGAAACTACAAATATCTGATCATCAAAAACCAAATGCATGTAACTAACTGAGGCTTAATTTATTGAAAGAAATATTCATAGTTATTTTTAGAAGCACGCTATTTTCAAAAAATTTGTGGTTTAATTAATATTGAAATTAATATTGACTCTCATTAATATTAATAAAAAAAGAGATAAGAATTACGTCGTAGCGAGCTCATCGCTGAAAATAAATAAGTCTGTAAACAATTATATTTCTCATTCACGGTATCTACTGCACCAAATAGTTCAGTCATTAGAGTCAGAAACTTAAGAATATATTCATACCATATGCATGGACTAATTAATTAGTTAATTAGTTAATTAGTCCATGCCATATTCAACTAAAATAAAAGTAGTGCTTGGAAATTTGGTTTCCCCATATCTAGTGAAGAGTTACTATTACGTTCGCCATTCCGAGGAAGCGGAATTGCTAGGCAATAAGAAAGGGAGAAAGGAGATGGGTTTCGTGCACTGCGACAGTAACTTTAACAGTGGTTTAATTGATGAACGGAACAAATTTTATTGACAATATAATTTACACTTTTTTATATTTAATACTCACACAAATCTGGGTCGGCTCCCTTTGTAGTCGGATACATATTAAAATTTTTATAGTTAAGAATTTTTAATTTCGGGGGCGATAATTTACGGACTAGCGTGGTTAAGAGCTGGGGTGAATACGACAAAAATGACGGGAACTCGGGAAGGAGTTTTCTTCGAGGGGTCCGTCACTTCGAGGAATCTCGTACGGACCTTGATTCCGTGATTCCGAATCTCAAGAATCTAATCAGGAATCTTGGGAATATTCGAATCTTCGGAATCTTGGAATCCTACTCGAATCGATGAATCACATTCGAATCACGGAATCTCGTTCGTATCACGGAATCAAAGATTAATCACGGAATCTAATATTGATATAAGGAATCACAGTAATAAGCCTTGGTCTGTCGGTCACACAGCAACTGTCGGCTCTATCATTGCCACCTGTATTATGAAAACTTGAAAAGGACCCTGTTATTAGAGAGGGACATGAATCAATCCGATTCTTCGAAAAAAAGTGACTTGAGTGGAGACCGCGGTGCCATCTATTAATCAAAAATGAAGATAAATTTTAACGTCCACTTTGGATTTTATAATGTGTTCCGCGCGGACTGCGTTTCTCTCCCACTCCCGATGAAAGGCGCCAGTGGTGGCGTTGCGATTCTGGTTGCTAGTTCTCTTCCGACGGTACAGCTTCCTTCCCCAGAATGTGTCGGGATGGAAGTGCTGGCTCTTAAGATCCGCTTTACCACTTTCTGGATTACGCCTTTTAACATCTATGACCCGGGTGGTGTAGCCTCCAGACAATTTTTCGACGATCTTCTCCTTGGAGTTGACACACCAGCCATTATCCTATGCGATTTCAACACACTCTGGGGTAGTAGTCATACGGATCAGCAAGGCCGCCTCATCCAGAGTTGGCTAGAAGCCCAGGACCGTTTGGTCGTCCTCAACACTGGAGACCCAACTCGGGGCCCAGAGGCTGCCCTCGATCTGACTTTCGTAAGCTCCAAATTGGCTATCTCCCTCCCCTGGACAGTCTTAAACCGAGGAACAAATGATCATCTCCCTATTTTTATAGGTGACCCAGCATCATACATGGGCAAACCTCCGGAGGGCTTTGAGGGCCTCATTGAAATTAACGTTAAGCCCTCCATCCCTCCGAAGTTCGCTCCGGAGGTCTGCCCTCGTATGCCCAGCACACACTACACGTTCTACGGCAAGTGGTATGCATTGGCACTATCCAGCGGCGGACAGGAAACGTTTTAGAATCCTTATGGATGACACACTGGGGGACGCTCCGTTATCGGTATACTCTGCGGAAAATATTCTCCGCCAGATTGCCCTGGCTACGATTCCTATCAAAAAGGGCGGGGGGCGCTCGTCTCCTCGTCAGCCTCCATGGTGGGATGAACGCTGTTCTAACAAGGCCTAAGAAGTCCGCCAGACCCGTCGCAGGGACAGCGGTCGGGACTCCTGTTGGACTAGGTAGCTTACATAAGGGAGAAGGTTGTCTAAAAACGACTGATTAGCGACAAGAAGTGTGCTAGTTGGAGGGCCTATTGCGACAGGCTACATGCACACACGCCCCTGCCTCAAGTTTGGAACCAGGTTAGGTGGTGCAAAACAGGGATCCGTCCCAGGAAGCTCATCACGCTCCATAATGGTGCTGAAATACTCACTGACCAGAAAAAGGTTGTGGAGTGTTTGGCATCCTCAGCTGGCGCTGTCATACATCTCCCGCTTTACTATTACTCGCGCGACCTACCACCCTGTACAATGCCCCAATCTCGGCAGAGGAACTATATGGCGTCATCTCCGGGTTACGCAATACGGCTCTGGGCGTGGACAACATTTCTAAACTTGTTATCAAAAATACTACTCCAACGTTCCGCACAGCACTTCTGAGTTTCTACAACAGCCCCAAGACCGATCGAGTTTCCGGAAGGGTCGGTGGGTGACGTACAATGCTTTCCGGTTGACTACGGCGGCACAGTGCGCCCTAGCAACCATCCATCATTGTCTATAAGATGCCTTAGGGAGTGTTCCTTACCACGCGCTCCTCTATAAGTTCCAACGTTGCGGCAGCTTGGTAAGTCGCCTCCTCTTCAGCATCTCGCCTTGCTATGTCGCAAGGCGGTCGACCAAGGTGAACACGCAGATGATATAGTTGCCTCGATATGCGGTCGGAACCTTTAGCATCTATATACGACCATGCAGGTCGTCCTGGACAATGTTTCGTCTTATGGCGGAAGATGGGGTCTAAACTTCCAGCCGCTGAAATGCAAATACATGGTTCTATCCAAGGTCAAACAGATTCCGGACGCTCTTCAAATTCAGCTAGGACGCAATGACCTGTCGAGGGAGACGTCATACAGATATCTAGGGGTTACTTTAAACGACAATCTCTCATGGGCAGCCCACATCGATGGGCTGATCTCGACTTCTCTGTAGCGTCTCAATCTTTTGAGGGCGGTTTTGGTGACTGACTGGGGGGCCAACAGAGCAGTCCTTAGAATGCTTTACACCGATCTCATTCACTCCAGGATGGATTATTCCAGCTCTCCCTATGAGTCGGCTACCTCCACTGCTTTTGCTAAGCTCGGCAAGGTTCACAATGCAGCTCTCAGAGTCATACTTGGCCATTAGTCTCATGGAGGTGGAAGCAGCTCCGTGCGCCGCGGCGGACACTCCTTACTACACCTCCTTTTTTAGGGAAAGATTGTCTTCTCTCGAAACTTTGGAACATCACTTCCCGTTGGGACGTTTACTATTCCTCCTCAGGGCTTGGCGTTTGGCACAGGCCCACAACCTGAGCTGGCTCATCAATACCTCCCATCGCCATTTGTCTTTCAAGGGTTCGCCGTCCTGGCAACCACCCACCGCGACGATTCTCTCGACTTCACTCACTACCGCTAAGGAGGATAACAGTTCAGATATGCTGCGACAACGTTTCCTCTCGGCTCTAGAACCTCACGGAAAGAACGCTACAGTCATCTATACCGACGGCTCGTTGGCTGAGGGCTCGGGTGTGGCGTTTGCGGCTATCGCGATCTCGGCTATCAATGTCGGCGCGACGCGTCTTGTGGATTCCGGTCAACCCATAAATAGGATCGAACTCTTCGCTATTCAAATAGCTTTGTCTGACGCAGCTTCACTCTCATTCTACGGTTCCGGGGGTCACCACCATTCACGACCTTTGTGATGGATACCAGTGGCCCATAACTCCCCTGTGGTGTCCGGCTCATGTTGGAGTTCCGGGAAATGAAATGGCGGACCGTCTGGTGGGAGTTTCTAAGCTTCTACACCCAGTAAAGGAGGACTTCCTCCTCGCGGAGGAAAAGGGAGCCTGCCGCAGGGAAATTTCATCGACATGGACTCAAGAGTGGTCAGTAACTAGGACACAATGGCGTCTTCTGGATGCGAAGCCTTTTCCTGGCTCTCAGCCATTATGCGGATAACTTAAACGCGGCTCCTGTGTGCATGGTGTGAAGGCTTCCAGCCATATTATAAACCAACCTTTTACACTTTATTCTGCCCCCCCCCCCCCATGATAACGTCGTGAGAGAGCCGTTGTTGAGTATTATATTTAAACAACTTATACTCTATTTAGTGGACTTTAACCTAAATTATATATCCCATGTAAAAATATTGTTTATAATTGCTGTAATTTATGTTATTCACCAATTTACAAACGATCCAATCAACGCGAGGTGTACCTATAATTATCGCCTTTTGGGTCAAAATGTAACTTAATTATCTTGTTTTGGTGTCAACGATAGCGACATCTGTTGAAAAAAGATCTAATTGACGTAGAGCCGACACTTTCTTTAAAGCAAGTGTCGGCTCTATCGTTGCCCTCTGTATTTTGGATTGGGTCTATGTAACGAAGATGGCTATGATTGCTTAGATCGTCGGGAATTTGCTTCCATCTATTATCGACTTTCAAAAACGTATTGTCAATTATTTGAAAGTAGACGATTTCGTGATAGAAACACGTGTTGCAGAAAAGCCAATCCAAGCTGAGTTGACTGCGCACGTGATTACGCAAAGCCAATCAAAGGAAGGGGTACCTCGAGGCACTTACTTTTGAGGGAATAATTTGCTTGCTCAACTTGTTTCAATTTCGACTAAACTCGACGTTAGTGACATCTCTCGCTCGGCAATGATACTAAACTTAAAATAGGAGCCGACACTTGCTTTAAGGCCCGAAAACGGTTTTTTAGTGATTTGAAACGGTTTTAAGCGATTTAACCAGAGATAATTTAGAATGTTATATTATAAATTATCTCTGATTTAATTAGGTTCACACTTATGGTCGAAAACGATTTGAAGAGCTTCAAACCTTTTTAGACGAAACGCGTATACAGTATGTGAACGTGGCTATAGTTGAACCGTATTCGTATTACCGAGCGTATTAGCTCGTCGTATTCTCGGGCTTATTACAATCGATTACAATTTGGTTGGCTTGAATTTGGAACTTTGAAGGCGAGGTTTGAATCCCATGCAGGCGGAAAATACAGTGAGCCCCATTACAGGGTGGAAAATAAAGAACTTTTTAAAGTGAACCAGTGAGTGGCAGTTACCATCGACTTAGCCTTCGACCCCGTGCTCTGAAATACCTCAGGTGAATCATATTAGGTATCCGTAGACCAAGTTGAATTAAACATCTCACCGGCCTTCGAATTATTACAATTCCCCGTGCGAAATTGTGACGTAGGGAATGAAAAGTCACCTGCTACTCGATTTTCGGGCTGGAATTTTCAAACACCAGTGAGACCCTTTTTTTAAGTGGTTCAGTGAACCACTGACCCTCAACTGACCACCTTCGATTTAATTTTTAAACTGACCTAGAAAACTTTAACTGGTCATTTGCCTAGTCACACCGCCTTTTCTATAATATTCGAACAGCTAGATTGGTTTTGGTTGCGAATAGATGAATCAAGGAACCTTGTAATAGTGTGTAGCCGAACAAGAATCACGGAATCAAATAAGAATCAAAGAAACAAGAGTGGAATCACGAAATATTAAGGAATCATGGCGGAATCACGGAATCTGGCTAGAATCTAGAATCTTAGCAGAATCAAGAATCTTGATTCCAGATTCCTTGATTCGGAATCTCGTACACGATTCCTCGAAGTGACGGACCCCTCGGTTTTCTTACTTGTTTTATTACAAGAGGTGAGATTTAAGGGCGCATGCTCAAACATTCAAAACGGGGGAGGAGAAACGGAAAATATGTCAACAAAAATGGGGTTTAAAAGATTTGACTTTCTTTAACAACGGTTTTTTAAAAGGGGGAGAGACTCAATTTTTAGGCTGTGCTCGATTTCTAACTCGGTTGAGCAGGGAATATGGAAATGTTCAACTTAAAGTTCGTAGTCGGTGGATTTTATCGGGGATTCTTCTTTACGATATCCCGAAGGCGAGGCTGGCTTTAAACGTCCCTAGAGTTATGGCTATCCGGGTCTACGGGGTTCCGGTTTACGCCTTTCCGGATTATTTTTAGACTTTTCGGTTCTACGGGATTCCGGTTAATCTACGCGTTGTCTGGCTGGATGGCTCTTTGTGGACGATTTATCTTTACCGGATGACATACGAGTTCGTATCGCGTTAATTACAGATACCTGGCTATTAAGCGGTGCGGCGTGCTAATTGCATCTTTTGGGGTTACTATGTTTTTCTAATTATCTTCATTGCGAGTTTTATTTCGAGGTCCGAACTTGGGTTTACTTTGGGGCATTCTAGCCGAGCTTACGTTTCATTCCGACTGTGGAGCCGTCTGCGTACTCTACTCTCTATCCTGTTTTTAATGTCTGAAATTCAATTATCCTCCCTTTTCGCCGTGCGTTCTGGTTTTGTTCTTCTTTCTTTATGGGGGGGGGGGGTTAAAGTCAATCCTGTGTACTTAGGTGCGTCATTACTAGGGGTTGTAATTACGACAAGCGGTCGAGTCTAAGGTACAGGTTCATTGGATGGGAATATTGTCCGCACCAACGACTCTATAATGGGCTTCTCTTTAAATTAGCTAGTCTCTCCTCTCGATATTCTTTGGGTCGACCTGAGGATAGCTTAGTTTTCGTGGGAAAAACCCTAAATTTTAGGTGGGACGCTGGAAAAGGTAAAGTTTTTAACTGTTACTGGGGTTCAGGTGCTCTTTTGGAAGGCTCGGATTTGAATCATATGTGGTGTAATTTGACCTTCAGGTGATTTTCTCTCGTTTCTTTTCCTTCACTGGCGCCGGACGGTGGATCTCTCGACGTTGTATGAGATAGAATACAATGGGTGTTTTCTTTAAGTATAGTCAAACTGGGAATTTAATTTTAAGGCATCAAGTTTAATTTTGATGTTATGGGAGTTTATATATTTTAATAGCTTGGGCTTTCTGGGAATACTTAACTCTACAATTGTAATTTAACTTTATGGAAAAATATACATAATTTACTTGTTTAATTTAATTTGGGTTGTTTTTAAGATTAACTTGGGAGTTCTAAAATCTTCGGAGAGCCAACTTGTATAATATTATTCAATTACCTAAAACACAACATAAGACACAAGACATGATGTTTATAATAATGATAAAGTGTTTAATTATATATATACAGGGTGTTACGGATAAGAGTACCGAAACTTTCTATATGCATTCTATGGGTCTCTATGAGTAAAAAATCTCGAATAAACATGGGTCCTAAAGTGCTTCGTTTCAGAGATATGGGCTCCCAAAAAACTACCCAAAAAAAAACCGGACACAGCCTTAAATCTGGCAAACAATATTCTTCCTTGAACCAAATTGTTTTCATTAAACTATCGATTGTTTTTTATCCGTGAGGCGAAAAAACTTTAATAACAAGTGGCAAAAGTTCTTTTAGAAGTAAAATGAGCCATTTTAATTTATTAAATTTAAAGATATAAATGTTATAAAAATTCTAAAGGAATGGTTTTATAATTGTCTAATTCGTTTTGTAGCTAATATGGCACATTGGTCTAGGAACGCTTATTGCACGGACGGGCTCAAGAAAAATTGGTTAGAAGCTCAAAGATTCAACCAGCAGTAGATTCCTAAAAGACTGGTATAAGATCGACACAAAGTTTAAACATTGTTTTTTTTTGTGATTTTCATGTAAACTGGAGAGAGGTACAAATAATATTTCGACTGGTTTTACCAAATAGACGAACGATTGAATCTTTGAACTTCTAACCCAATAAGCGTTCTCGGACGGGCCATATTAACCACAGAACGAATTAGACAAACTTAAAAGCATTCTTTTAGAAATCTTATGACATTTTATCTTAGTTTTGATAATTAAAATCATTCGTAACGACAAAATGTTTTTATTTTGTCTTCAAACTCATTTTACTTCTAAAAGGACATTAATGAACTTTTGCCACTTGTTATTAAAGTTTCTCGCCTCACGGATAAAAACAATTGATAGTTTAATGAAAACAATTTGGTTCAAGTAAGAGTATTGTTTACCAGATTTAAGCCTGTGTCCGGTTTTTGGGGTAGTTTTTTGGGAGCCCATATCTCTGAAACGAAGCACTTTAGGACCCATGTTTATTAGACATTTTTTACTCATAGAGACCCATAGAATGCATATAGAAAGTTTCGGTACTCTTATCCGTAACACCCTGTAAATAATGTTTTCTTTTGAGGGAAGCCCGTATCCGAGGGGTAACATTACTTCCTCCACGTCATAGATTTGCCTTTTTTGTGCTCAACCAGAAGACGACGGAACACACTGTGTTATGACGTAGTGGAAGTAACTCTTCACCCGATAATGGACCCAAAATATTAAGCAGACTATATTTGAGGAAATACGTTTCTCTCGCCAATATGAAAACCCCAGTTGCGCGAGCTTTATTAGTAGCGAAAGTGTTGCCATCTAACACTAAAAATCAAACAATGGCGATGCCAGTGTTTAACAGGAATTGAAGACATAACCAGTAATTAGGCGAAACAAGCGAAAGCTTCACCAAAGAATATAAAGCCCAGGAACGGAAATATAGATATTTTTGGCCGCTAATCTCTCGGAGTCTCGGTGTGAACGGCACTTCCGGCAAGAGAAAAGTAGCCATCACGTCGTCTGCTGGATCTGTTTCGGGCTATGGGCTAACTTGCTAAGGCTCTCTCGCCATGGAAAACGACAAAACCAAAGGTACACTAACCATTTCTCTTATTTAGATTAATCGAAAAACTAATATTTACGTGATATGTTATTTAAATAGGTTCAAGAGCTTGTGAAATAGCCTTAAATGAAACCATAGATACCATTTCCAGGCCGCATGGCTATGATCATTTAGATCTGAGTGTTTTTCTGAAACAGTTCAGTAACTTAAAAGAAGTGAAATATCAGTTAATTTATTTAGAAGTAAAGAAATTTCTAGATTTAGTTAGGTAAATTGGAACAATAGCCCCGCCACTCCCTTTGTCCCCCTTTCTCGACCCCCCTTAAAGTACTTTTTAAGGAGATTCCAATGGTGCAAAAATTATTCCCCTCAAAGCATTATTAATTAAATTTTCCCAAAGACTATACATTGGCGCCTGACGGCGACAAGCACGCGATTCGCTCGAGCGCTGTTGGGCCGGACCGGTACCCCCCAGCCCCGTTCTTATAATCATCATGGATGCATATATAAACCCCTTTAAATATATCTCCTTAAGTATTAATTCCCGAAAAATAATGTTTCGCATTAAAAACAAAAGGATTACAATAATGCAAAACGTTTTAGCCGCAATTTATTATTTAGAAAAATAAATGTAAAATTGTTACTTGCCATCAATTTTTACCACGGAAAATACGACATTTTTTACGTGTAAATTAAAAGTAAAACTGGACTCGTCATCGAAGTATTGGCGCCGCACACTGACTTCGCTCGAGTGCTGGGGGCGCGCGGCGCCACCCCAGCCCCATTCTTGCTAATCAAGCTGTGCCATCTATAACGCGACCTAGAGGACAGTACCTAGTATAGTCTCTTGTGGTGCGAATTAAACAAGGAAGAGCGACTGAGAGATGAATTGATCCCACGCGAAGGTGTTTTCCCTCCTCTTGAATGCATATATTAACCCCACCTACGGACATCGTTTCCGGTGACATCGTACCTAGTATCTAGCGAATTGAATACGCCGTAAAAAAAAACATTTTCGCTTTGGACACTTTTTAAAAATTTATTAATATCTCGCTGTTAAATGTAATTCGTCATCAGTCCTACCTTATCCAACACGTACAAAAATCTCGAATTTCCCGAGAAAATCTCAAAATATGTCGTATTTTAAGAGGTAAAAATTGTTGGCAAGTAACAATTTTATATTTATCATATCTTTCTAAATAATAAATAGCGGTTAAAACTTTTTGGATTTCTGTAATCCTTGACAAATAATACACCTTAAAAATAATCAAAAACCATCCTTGACAAATAATGCACCTTAAAAAATAAACAAAAACCAAAAGTACCTTTCTTAAAAATAGCCTTAGAATCTTCCGAACTTGCGGAAATACGCGAAAACCCGGAATCGGGCATGGTTAGCGGAAATAGAATCCGTTTTGTGAAATGTTTCTTTTTTGTTTCTGGCACCGTCATTTTAATCCTTAGACCCCACTTCTACTACAGCAGCATATTTCGCTAATATTGTGGTTCAACTGGCGCCATTACCACTCCTAACAAATAAAGAAAGGCCGATTTCCGAAAGGGCATAAACGGCGATATATAGATATTAGGGATGCAACGGTTCGGACTATCTCGGTTCCGGTTCTTAAATTTGCGCTTTGTCGTTTCCGGTTCTGGTTCCTAGCATTTTTCATTGTTCAAAAAAATGATATAGGGTACGTGATGGTACTTAGATAAAACTACATCGAATATCCAGTGGCGGCGCCAGGGGTAGGCTACGCAGGCTACAGCCTGCTTTATTTCGCTTGTAGGGGCGCCGAACAGCCCCCTAAAATGATTTGCGAAACTAGAAATATCAAAATCCGAATTAAAAGCCTGCTGTTTTTAGGTTGCGAACACTGAACAGTGATTTCTAATATTTTTTCGAACGCAGCTTTTATTCGTTGTAGTTGCTAAACTAGCTACTTCAAAAAGTGTTGCATTGTTAGACAGATGATAAATTACGCGGTTTTCCGACTCTCCGAGTCACAATTTCCTAAATAAAGATAAAATAAGAGCCGGGAGTAGTGGCTCACTCCTGTAATCCCAGGCGTCCGGGAGGCAGAGTTTGCGGATGGCCGTGTGAGGACGACCACTAATCCCCCAACGGGTGGTTGTCATACTTCCGCCACGGGTGTCCCAACCCTTTCCCCAAGTATCCCCCCGTTGGCGTGGCCGTAACACATATCTCGCACCTGATTAATCAAATGGACGAGCGGACTGAAATGTCCCACCCGTTACAATCGCTCATAACGAGCTTCTAAAAAAAAAAGAAAGATTAAATAAAGCGTGGCAACTGGCAAGTGTTTTTGCAACAATTGTAAGTGAAAATGGAGAATTCTGTTGGAGGATGTTGCCCATATGTGCATTGTTATGCTCATCGACTAAAAAAATTACTTCCGAGTATATTTAAACAGGCATGTACATTTCTTTTGTAAATTTTTAAAAATAAACCGGTTTTGTCACAGTTTTGTTTAGTTAGTGTATGTAAGGGGGGGGGGCAAATTAAAGAATTAAGTAGCCTACCCATAGTAATATCCTGGCGCCGCCACTGCGAATATCATATTACATGTTACTTTTAAATTGAAACAACCCGTCTCCTTATTAAGCTCTCCAACGTAGAAATGTAACGTAGAGTAAAAACGTGTCCATCGTGTATGCTGCTTTATGAGCTAATTCTAATAAGTAAAACTTTAAGTAAAGTAGAGTAAATCTCGTAACGCGACTAGATAATCTAAAAAGTCTCCGGCGTGTAGCCTGCGTTATGAACTAATTCTTCGAAGAGTAAGTTAAAATGAAGTAGCGTAAAACTCGTAACGCATTTAAATAAACTACTCGTGTTTAAAGACTGAAATACATCAAATTTAAACCAGTCTTTACCTACTTTTGGCGCCAACTATAAAACTTACTCACTTTATAGTCCTCGAAAAAATGCGCCCCCAAACCTTCTGCGTCCCCACGCAGTTGCGTACCCTGCGTACCCTATATCGCCGCCCCTGGTTCCAAATAGCCTTTAGGGATTTGCAAGGACCTAATATCTAGCAAATCGCGAGAGGACTACTTTGTACAAACGCTTAAAATATGCCTCGAAAAATTACTTAATGATAAATTGAAAACCAGTTTTGAAAAAATGACCTCATTTGAAAGCCTGCCATGCCGTTCCAAAAAAATTTGCATCAGCATTTTTTTGCAAGATTTTTTTGGTAAGCTAGTGGTGGAGCTAAGAATCGGAGTTGATGAAGCTGTGTTGAAAAGTACAAAGAAGAAAGATAAAGAAGACAAACTTAGGAGTGAACTAGATTTACCTTCAACTGATAAATATGAAAACAACTCACTAAAGGAACTCCTCGACACGTTACACTACGTCAGCGGGTTTGTTTTAAGAAGGCAAAGTACAAAAAAATGCCCCACAACGATAATAAAAGCTTTGTTGAAAGACGAGACTCCCGAACCAGCGCCTTAGATTACTCGGCCACACTGCCTTCTTTTTGTGTTATATTTCCCAAAATATCGTCCAAATGCTGTGAAATGGTTTTCCCACGTCTCTAAAAACATACCTTCTACAAAATTGAATAATGACAGCGGCGGGATTCGAACCCGCGTCTCCGAAGAGACTGGTGCCTAAAACCAGCGCCTTAGACCACTCGGCCACACTGCCTGCTTCCCGGTATATATTTCCCAAAATATCGTCTAAATGCTGTGAAATGTTTTTCCATGCCTCTAAAAACATACCTTCTACAAAATCAAACAATGACAGCGGCGAGATTCGAACCCGCACCCCCGAAGAGACTGGTGCCTTAAACCAGCGCCTTAGACCACTCGGCCACACTGCCTTCTTCCCGTTGAATATTTCCCAAAATATCGTCTAAATGCTGTGAAATGTTTTTCCCACGTCTCTAAAAACATACCTTTTACAAAATTGAATAATGACAGCGGCGGGATTCGAACCCGCGCCCCCAAAGAGACTGGTGCCTAAAACCAGCGCCTTAGACCACTCGGCCACACTGCCTGCTTCCCGGTTTATATTTCCCAAAATATCGTCTAAATGCTGTGAAATGTTTTTCCATGCCTCTAAAAACATACCTTCTACAAAATCGAACAACGCCAGCGGCGAGATTCGAACCCGCACCCCCGAAGAGACTGGTGCCTTAAACCAGTGCCTTAGACCACTCGGCCACACTGATTTCTTTCCGGTTTATATCCCTTAATATCATCTTAATGCTGTGAAATGGTTTTCCCACGTCTCTAAAAACATACCTTCTACAAAATTGAATAATGACAGCGGTGGGATTCGAACCCGCGCCCCCGAAGAGACTGGTGCCTAAAACCAGCGCCTTAGACCACTCGGCCACACTGCCTGCTACCCGGTATATATTTCCCAAAATACCGTCTAAATGCTGTGAAATGTTTTTCCACGCTTCTAAAAACATACCTTGTACAAAATTGAATAATGACAGCGGCGGGATTCGAACCCGCGCCCCCGAAGAGACTGGTGCCTAAAACCAGCGTCTTTTTTTATTAAGACCAAAAGTATTATTTACATTAAAAAACTTTGAAATAAAACAAAACTCAAGCAGTTATGAAAAATCGAAACACAATAAAACTTTTGACACAAAATAATCAAGCAGTCATAACATTACCATTGAATAAATTCACTTAAAAAGTCCCAATAAAATATTTTTTAACACATTACAATTCTGAGCGGTATCCGGCTTTAAAAGTTTCAACTGGTTAATAGTTTCTTTGCGAACACATGCTTTAATACGACTTGTTAGCACCGGAACCCGTGTTATTTTTACGACACTTTTCAAATTACGACTCCGCCATATTTCGTCTTTAAGGACCGCGGAAAGCAATTTCGCCATCGACCAGAAAATTGGAGGTCTCTTAATGGTGGACGGAACAATCGAAAAAACGATAAACTGGGCACGAGGTTCAGATATAAAACCGAAAATTGATACTGGGAGCTTTAAAATTGTGATAAAAAGCCAGGTCCACCACTCCTGAACTACGGGACACGTTACAAAAAGATGACTGACTGTTTCGCACCGAGAATTACCAAATAAACACATATTGTCCGCGACAAGACCAGCGTGGAGTAACCGTTCTTTAACCGGAAATGCTTGGTGGATGAGACGAAAGTTAATGTCCGCGTACCGCGTGGCCATTAGAGGGCAGGACACTTTTCCCCAATGCACTTGCGCAAGTGGCGCGGAGAAAAAGCCTCTCCAACGTTCTTCGCCTCGAGACTCCATGGAACACGCTTGCTTTACCAAAGAACGGTAAAAGTCGGATGATTTGAGCTCGCTGAAAACGACAGCCTCTTCTTTAGAGTTGATGACCCGAACCAATTCGGAAACCGGTGGCTCATGAACCAGAATATCCAAAGAGTCCACAAAATGAGCCCAGGCCGGTGGAATGAGCCGCAACATCTTATGATAGAGCGAAAGTATTGACCGATCCAGTAAACGCGGTCGAACCGATGAAACCATGTCCAAGATGACGGTATGAGGGAGGAAACCTGGGATGACCTCATACGTTATATCTCTCACGAGAACGAGCCCCGCGCGCGCGAAAGTAACTCTCTCTTGCGCCGACGCGGAAAAACCGGTAACTCGCGGGTTCAGAAAAATCGGCTCAAAGACAGGATTCGCGTGCGGTAAAACAGTCCATTCATTGGCGACAAGTAATCTGTTCCACGCGGTAACAATACTGCGATACCGGGGAACCATCCTTGGTAATAGTTTCTGGTCGAACTGAAGCCGAAAGACTTGAAAGCCAATGCCCTCATAACCGCCATAAAAGGAGAGCAAAAACCGTGGGACGTCCTTCATCGCGGAATCAGAGGAGTCGCCGATAAAGCCCTTAATTTCTTTTAAACGGAACGCGAGGTTTTTCAGCTGGAAATCTACGAGGCCGTACCCCCCCTTCAGATTTCGGACGAATGACTGTTTGGTAATCCACGTGACGCATGCCAGGACCCCAAATAAAATCCATCATCGCCGTTTTAAATCTTTGTGCCCAGGCTAATGGCAAATCTACCGAGCTCAGAGTATGCCAAAGCGTGGAAGCCGCTAGCACGTTAATGACGACAATTTTGCCCGTTAACGTAAGACGACGTTGTTTCCACGAACGTAAAGTGCCGGAGAACTTGTCCATTCGGGGTTTCCAGTTAAGACGGAGCAATTCTTGACCATCGTTCGTTAAATATATCCCCAAAATCTTCAGTGGGGCGCCACTTATGGACACCCCAGAGATCACCATCGGAAGGCGATTGCGATACGACCCAAGCCACTGCGCCTGACATTTCTTTACGTTTAATTTGGCTCCGGACGCTCGACCATACCGCTCGTATTCATGAATAGCCTCGACCATACCATCAGTCGAACTGGTTAGAATCGTATTATCGTCCATACAAAGGTAAGTGGCCGGTACCAAACATCGGGAGCCGTGGAATAGCCGGATTGCGCAACAGCGCAGCGAAAAGTGGTTCTGTCGAAAGAATATAGAGGAGGGAACTAAGCGGGCAACCTTTGCGAACTGAACGGCGCAGGGGGAAAAAATCCGTCAAAAAGCCATTGACCCGGACACATGATTTGGCGTGGACTAGAAAGGCTTGAATCCATTTGAGGAAAAAAGCACCAAAGCCCATACTGCGAAGCACTTCAAACAAAAAGGACCAGTCCACTTGATCAAATGCCTTCTCCAAATCCAGGTTTAACAAAACTCCTGGTGCGTTTGTTGCCGATAAAAGGTCAGACGCATCCAGCAAGAAGCGAGGCGTCTGCGATATGTCCCGGGCTCTCACCGCTCCCGTCTGGCATGGAGAAATTATATCTGGCAAAAGAGGTGCCAGCCTATTAGCAAAGACCTTCGCGAGTATTTTAAAGTCTACATTGAGCAGCGATATAGGACGCCAAGACGACAAAAAGTGAGATCGCCAGACTTAGGGACAAGCAAAATCAGACCCTCAGTCATTGTACGGGCAGTACACCATCCCGAGCCATCGTGGCCAAAACCCGAAGAAAACCTTCCTCGACTAAAGGCAAGAGAAATGACCAAAACTCGACTGTGAAGCCATCGCGGCCAGGGCTTTTCCCCCGCTTCATTGATTTTAAGGCCGTAACAATCTCCAACCAGACAATGGTATTGTCCAGGCTCCGCCGTTTGTCTTCTGATACTCTTCCCTGTACCAAGGAAGAAAAAATCCCGCCAGCTACGGGATCTACCGTTGCCTTAGCATAGAGCCTCGCATAGTATTCAAAAATATTCTGACGAATAGTGGTACCGTCGCGGGTGATCTCGCCACTGGACAATGTAAGCGACTGAATCGTTTTTTTCCTCTGCCGAAAATTTTCGAGGCGCAGAAAAAAAGCAGTAGGTTTTTCGTCGGCTAAAAGGTGCTGGGCTTTCGCACGAACTGCGGCACCAACGAACTCATGGGCGGTAACTTGAGAAAGGGATTCCGTCAAAGCAATAAGTTTGGTTTCTTCATCAACTGACAAATTCCGACGAGCAAGGTAAGCATTAATCTCTATTTACAATTTGGTTTTATGCGCGCGACGATGCGAGGCCAAATGTTTGGAGTAAAAAATAGCGTAATCACGCAAAGATATTTTCAAATCTTCATACCACCGAAAAATATCTTCCCGGTAGTCAAGTGAGGTTTGGCTTCGTTCCACTATACGAGTACAACCAGTGAGAAAGTTATCATTCTCCAACAAAGATGAATTAAAAGCCCAAGTTCCCGGCCCTCTCGGAGAACCAGACAGATCAATTTGCACTATGAGGGCTTTATGATCAGAAAAAGGAGAAACCATGTAAGTGCAACGAGATAAAAGAGCTAGTTCGGGCTGCCGATCGAAAAAGTAGTCTATTCGGGAGAATAAATATCGCCCAAAAACAAATCCAGCCCGCGAATATTCAAATTGCGAAGGATGGTAGTGACGCCAAACATCGACCAATGAAAGTTCGCCAGACATGGTTGGTAACGAATAAAGCGGGTCCCGGCGAAAATTTGCCGGGCGCCGGTCCATTGAAGGGTTCATGACATCATTTAGATCGCCAAAAATAAAATTCCGATGAAGCGTACTACAAATATCGGCGATTTCTTTAAAAAAGGTCGATCGGGAGGCTGCGTCATTTGGAGCGTAAACATTAATATGGTATCATCTATTTCAAATGAGGTCAATAAAAAACACCCCGTATTTTGATGTACCTACCACCCGGCGGGGTAAGACGTCTATTCCTGGCCGTATTAAAGTTGCAACACCGCAAAAACCTCCATTATTTAAATCCAGGTCAATAAAAACTTTACCTCTAAAATACGTTTTAAAAATAGCTACATGTTCCGGGAGCCAGTCTGTTTCTTGTAAAAAAACGAGATCATAGTCCTTTATAAAAGCTATTACATGTTCCATTTTCGTCTTATCACGCAATCCATTAACATTTAGCGATAAAAAACGTTAAGCCATATTAATTATACCATGTTGTGATCTTCCAAAACTCCATCAGACTGCTGCCCTCCAGACCCCATGGGGTCAGAGTCGTCACCAGGAGGCAAATTGGGCGTAGAGGCAAGCTTACCGGTCAGGCGGGAGGACTTAAAAGTAGAGGAACTCTTTCGGCGATACGGAAACGAAATTACGTCACCATCGTCCGTTGAATGATGACGCTTGCTGTTAGGCCTACCGCTCTGTTTAAATTTAGAAGAACGATTTATTATCGCAGCATCCGGTTTACTAACACCCACGTCGGCCGTATCCTGTGGCGCAACGCCCTCTGAATTATCAGCGGAATTATCATTACCAGCCCGCTGATGACAATTACGAACGGTGTGGCCCTGTTGCTCGCAACCGAAACAAACAAACTTAGGACAGTCCTTGTATATGTGATCGGAAGCCAAACAACCGTTACAGACCCGGCCTTGGCGATCATGCTAGACTTCGTAAAAGAACTCCACCCCCATCATGTCCTTAAGTTTAATGCGATAGGGAAGTGACGAAACCCCTTCCGGTAACGCCACCTTCACACGTCTAACTCCCGTGTAAATATTCTTCTTATTCTTCGCCCATACGATCTCTCCCTTTAGCTCACAGCTCATACTTCGCAATTTCTCCATCAAAGCCTCGTCAGCAATAAATCCCGGTAAACCAAAAAAAGAACTAGGCTACCACTACCTTAACAACAACATTCGACACGGCAATAGACTTCTTCATTAATATAAATTCCCTGCAAAACGCAAACCTCGGCGTCCTTGATAGAGACAAACGTGACAAAAAAACCTCCTGTAGTTGGAACCACCGACGAGATGGCCTCCAACCCAAAAGCCAGGTTGATCGCCGTAATAACATCATCTTCTGTTATATCTTGGTTAGCGCAGGTTAAAAAGTTAGAGCGTTTAAAAATATCCATCCTGGATTTCAGACGAAAACCCAGGAGGGCAAGGAAGCCGAAAAAAGAAACTGCGCGGATTAGTAAATTATAAATTTAGCAAACAAAATGTTATGAACTAAAGCTTAGCGAGCGCGCGAGGAGAGCAAAGAAAAACGAACCGCACTCTCCAAAAAACCAAACGCGAATCCAACCAGCGCCTTAGACCACTCGGCCACACTGCCTTCGTTTCGGTTTATATTTCCCAAAATATCGTCTAAATGCTGTAAAACAAATTTCCCACGCCTTTAAAACAAACTTTCTACAAAATTGAAATATGACAGCGGCGGGGTTCGAACCCGCGCCCCCTAAGAGACTGATGCCTAAACCCAGCGCCTTAGACCACTCGGCCACACTGCCTTCGTTTCTGTTTATATTTCCCAAAATATCGTCTAAATGCTGTAAAACAAATTTCCCACGCCTTTAAAACAAACTTTCTACAAAATTGAAATATGACAGCGGCGGGATTGGAACCCGCGCCCCCTAAGAGACTGGTGCCTAAAACCAGCGCCTTATACCACTCGGCCACACTGCCTTCGTTTCGGTATATATTTCCCAAAATATCGTCTAAAGGCTGTAAAACAAATTTCCCACGCCTTTAAAACAAACTTTCTACAAAATTGAAATATGACAGCGGCGGGATTCGAACCCGCGTCCCCTAAGAGACTGGTGCCTAAAACCAGCGCCTTAGACCACTCGGCCACACTGCCTTCATTTTGGTTTATATTTCCCAAAATATCGTCTAAATGCTGTAAAACAAATTTCCCACGCCTTTAAAACAAACTTTCTACAAAATTGAAATATGACAGCGGCGGGATTCGAACCCGCGCCCCCTAAGAGACTGGTGCCTAAAACCAGCGCATTAGACCACTCGGCCACACTGCCTTCGTTTCGGTTTATATTTCCCAAAATATCGTCTAAAGGCTGTAAAACAAATTTCCCACGCCTTTAAAATAAACTTTCTACAAAATTGAAATATGACAGCGGCGGGATTCGAACCCGCGCCCCCTAAGAGACTGGTGCCTAAAACCAGCGCCTTAGACCACTCGGCCACACTGCCTTCGTTTCGGTTTATATTTCCCAAAATATCGTCTAAATGTTGTAAAACAAATTTCCCACGCCTTTAAAACAAACTTTCTACAAAATTGAAATATGACAGCGGCGGGATTCGAACCCGCGCCCCCTAAGAGACTGGTGCCTAAAACCAGCGCATTAGACCACTCGGCCACACTGCCTTCGTTTCGGTTTATATTTCCCAAAATATCGTCTAAAGGCTGTAAAACAAATTTCCCACGCCTTTAAAATAAACTTTCTACAAAATTGAAATATGACAGCGGCGGGATTCGAACCCGCGCCCCCTAAGAGACTGGTGCCTAAAACCAGCGCCTTAGACCACTCGGCCACACTGCCTTCGTTTCGGTTTATATTTCCCAAAATATCGTCTAAATGTTGTAAAACAAATTTCCCACGCCTTTAAAACAAACTTTCTACAAAATTGAAATATGACAGCGGCGGGATTCGAACCCGCGCCCCCTTAGAGACTGGTGCCTAAAACCAGCGCCTTAGACCACTCTGCCACACTGCCTTCGTTGCGGTTCATATTTCCCAAAATATCGTCTAAATGCTGTAAAACAAATTTCCCACGCCTTTAAAACAAACTTTCTACAAAATTGAAATATGACAGCGGCGGGATTGGAACCCGCGCCCCCTAAGAGACTGGTGCCTAAAACCAGCGCCTTATACCACTCGGCCACACTGCCTTCGTTTCGGTATATATTTCCCAAAATATCGTCTAAAGGCTGTAAAACAAATTTCCCACGCCTTTAAAACAAACTTTCTACAAAATTGAAATATGACAGCGGCGGGATTCGAACCCGCGTCCCCTAAGAGACTGGTGCCTAAAACCAGCGCCTTAGACCACTCGGCCACACTGCCTTCATTTTAGAAAGGCTTGAATCCATTTGAGGAAAAAAGCACCAAAGCCCATACTGCGAAGCACTTCAAACAAAAAGGACCAGTCCACTTGATCAAATGCCTTCTCCAAATCCAGGTTTAACAAAACTCCTGGTGCGTTTGTTGCCGATAAAAGGTCAGACGCATCCAGCAAGAAGCGAGGCGTCTGCGATATGTCCCGGGCTCTCACCGCTCCCGTCTGGCATGGAGAAATTATATCTGGCAAAAGAGGTGCCAGCCTATTAGCAAAGACCTTCGCGAGTATTTTAAAGTCTACATTGAGCAGCGATATAGGACGCCAAGACGACAAAAAGTGAGATCGCCAGACTTAGGGACAAGCAAAATCAGACCCTCAGTCATTGTACGGGCAGTACACCATCCCGAGCCATCGTGGCCAAAACCCGAAGAAAACCTTCCTCGACTTAAGGCAAGAGAAATGACCAAAACTCGACTGTGAAGCCATCGCGGCCAGGGCTTTTCCCCCGCTTCATTGATTTTAAGGCCGTAACAATCTCCAACCAGACAATGGTATTGTCCAGGCTCCGCCGTTTGTCTTCTGATACTCTTCCCTGTACCAAGGAAGAAAAAATCCAGCCAGCTACGGGATCTACCGTTGCCTTAGCATAGAGCCTCGCATAGTATTCAAAAATATTCTGACGAATAGTGGTACCGTCGCGGGTGATCTCGCCACTGGACAATGTAAGCGACTGAATCGTTTTTTTCCTCTGCCGAAAATTTTCGAGGCGCAGAAAAAAAGCAGTAGGTTTTTCGTCGGCTAAAAGGTGCTGGGCTTTCGCACGAACTGCGGCACCAACGAACTCATGGGCGGTAACTTGAGAAAGGGATTCCGTCAAAGCAATAAGTTTGGTTTCTTCATCAACTGACAAATTCCGACGAGCAAGGTAAGCATTAATCTCTATTTACAATTTGGTTTTATGCGCGCGACGATGCGAGGCCAAATGTTTGGAGTAAAAAATAGCGTAATCACGCAAAGATATTTTCAAATCTTCATACCACCGAAAAATATCTTCCCGGTAGTCAAGTGAGGTTTGGCTTCGTTCCACTATACGAGTACAACCAGTGAGAAAGTTATCATTCTCCAACAAAGATGAATTAAAAGCCCAAGTTCCCGGCCCTCTCGGAGAACCAGACAGATCAATTTGCACTATGAGGGCTTTATGATCAGAAAAAGGAGAAACCATGTAAGTGCAACGAGATAAAAGAGCTAGTTCGGGCTGCCGATCGAAAAAGTAGTCTATTCGGGAGAATAAATATCGCCCAAAAACAAATCCAGCCCGCGAATATTCAAATTGCGAAGGATGGTAGTGACGCCAAACATCGACCAATGAAAGTTCGCCAGACATGGTTGGTAACGAATAAAGCGGGTCCCGGCGAAAATTTGCCGGGCGCCGGTCCATTGAAGGGTTCATGACATCATTTAGATCGCCAAAAATAAAATTCCGATGAAGCGTACTACAAATATCGGCGATTTCTTTAAAAAAGGTCGATCGGGAGGCTGCGTCATTTGGAGCGTAAACATTAATATGGTATCATCTATTTCAAATGAGGTCAATAAAAAACACCCCGTATTTTGATGTACCTACCACCCGGCGGGGTAAGACGTCTATTCCTGGCCGTATTAAAGTTGCAACACCGCAAAAACCTCCATTATTTAAATCCAGGTCAATAAAAACTTTACCTCTAAAATACGTTTTAAAAATAGCTACATGTTCCGGGAGCCAGTCTGTTTCTTGTAAAAAAACGAGATCATAGTCCTTTATAAAAGCTATTACATGTTCCATTTTCGTCTTATCACGCAATCCATTAACATTTAGCGATAAAAAACGTTAAGCCATATTAATTATACCATGTTGTGATCTTCCAAAACTCCATCAGACTGCTGCCCTCCAGACCCCATGGGGTCAGAGTCGTCACCAGGAGGCAAATTGGGCGTAGAGGCAAGCTTACCGGTCAGGCGGGAGGACTTAAAAGTAGAGGAACTCTTTCGGCGATACGGAAACGAAATTACGTCACCATCGTCCGTTGAATGATGACGCTTGCTGTTAGGCCTACCGCTCTGTTTAAATTTAGAAGAACGATTTATTATCGCAGCATCCGGTTTACTAACACCCACGTCGGCCGTATCCTGTGGCGCAACGCCCTCTGAATTATCAGCGGAATTATCATTACCAGCCCGCTGATGACAATTACGAACGGTGTGGCCCTGTTGCTCGCAACCGAAACAAACAAACTTAGGACAGTCCTTGTATATGTGATCGGAAGCCAAACAACCGTTACAGACCCGGCCTTGGCGATCATGCTAGACTTCGTAAAAGAACTCCACCCCCATCATGTCCTTAAGTTTAATGCGATAGGGAAGTGACGAAACCCCTTCCGGTAACGCCACCTTCACACGTCTAACTCCCGTGTAAATATTCTTCTTATTCTTCGCCCATACGATCTCTCCCTTTAGCTCACAGCTCATACTTCGCAATTTCTCCATCAAAGCCTCGTCAGCAATAAATCCCGGTAAACCAAAAAAAGAACTAGGCTACCACTACCTTAACAACAACATTCGACACGGCAATAGACTTCTTCATTAATATAAATTCCCTGCAAAACGCAAACCTCGGCGTCCTTGATAGAGACAAACGTGACAAAAAAACCTCCTGTAGTTGGAACCACCGACGAGATGGCCTCCAACCCAAAAGCCAGGTTGATCGCCGTAATAACATCATCTTCTGTTATATCTTGGTTAGCGCAGGTTAAAAAGTTAGAGCGTTTAAAAATATCCATCCTGGATTTCAGACGAAAACCCAGGAGGGCAAGGAAGCCGAAAAAAGAAACTGCGCGGATTAGTAAATTATAAATTTAGCAAACAAAATGTTATGAACTAAAGCTTAGCGAGCGCGCGAGGAGAGCAAAGAAAAACGAACCGCACTCTCCAAAAAACCAAACGCGAATCCAACCAGCGCCTTAGACCACTCGGCCACACTGCCTTCGTTTCGGTTTATATTTCCCAAAATATCGTCTAAATGCTGTAAAACAAATTTCCCACGCCTTTAAAACAAACTTTCTACAAAATTGAAATATGACAGCGGCGGGGTTCGAACCCGCGCCCCCTAAGAGACTGATGCCTAAACCCAGCGCCTTAGACCACTCGGCCACACTGCCTTCGTTTCTGTTTATATTTCCCAAAATATCGTCTAAATGCTGTAAAACAAATTTCCCACGCCTTTAAAACAAACTTTCTACAAAATTGAAATATGACAGCGGCGGGATTGGAACCCGCGCCCCCTAAGAGACTGGTGCCTAAAACCAGCGCCTTATACCACTCGGCCACACTGCCTTCGTTTCGGTATATATTTCCCAAAATATCGTCTAAAGGCTGTAAAACAAATTTCCCACGCCTTTAAAACAAACTTTCTACAAAATTGAAATATGACAGCGGCGGGATTCGAACCCGCGTCCCCTAAGAGACTGGTGCCTAAAACCAGCGCCTTAGACCACTCGGCCACACTGCCTTCATTTTGGTTTATATTTCCCAAAATATCGTCTAAATGCTGTAAAACAAATTTCCCACGCCTTTAAAACAAACTTTCTACAAAATTGAAATATGACAGCGGCGGGATTCGAACCCGCGCCCCCTAAGAGACTGGTGCCTAAAACCAGCGCATTAGACCACTCGGCCACACTGCCTTCGTTTCGGTTTATATTTCCCAAAATATCGTCTAAAGGCTGTAAAACAAATTTCCCACGCCTTTAAAATAAACTTTCTACAAAATTGAAATATGACAGCGGCGGGATTCGAACCCGCGCCCCCTAAGAGACTGGTGCCTAAAACCAGCGCCTTAGACCACTCGGCCACACTGCCTTCGTTTCGGTTTATATTTCCCAAAATATCGTCTAAATGTTGTAAAACAAATTTCCCACGCCTTTAAAACAAACTTTCTACAAAATTGAAATATGACAGCGGCGGGATTCGAACCCGCGCCCCCTTAGAGACTGGTGCCTAAAACCAGCGCCTTAGACCACTCTGCCACACTGCCTTCGTTGCGGTTCATATTTCCCAAAATATCGTCTAAATGCTGTAAAACAAATTTCCCACGCCTTTAAAACAAACTTTCTACAAAATTGAAATATGACAGCGGCGGGATTGGAACCCGCGCCCCCTAAGAGACTGGTGCCTAAAACCAGCGCCTTATACCACTCGGCCACACTGCCTTCGTTTCGGTATATATTTCCCAAAATATCGTCTAAAGGCTGTAAAACAAATTTCCCACGCCTTTAAAACAAACTTTCTACAAAATTGAAATATGACAGCGGCGGGATTCGAACCCGCGTCCCCTAAGAGACTGGTGCCTAAAACCAGCGCCTTAGACCACTCGGCCACACTGCCTTCATTTTAGAAAGGCTTGAATCCATTTGAGGAAAAAAGCACCAAAGCCCATACTGCGAAGCACTTCAAACAAAAAGGACCAGTCCACTTGATCAAATGCCTTCTCCAAATCCAGGTTTAACAAAACTCCTGGTGCGTTTGTTGCCGATAAAAGGTCAGACGCATCCAGCAAGAAGCGAGGCGTCTGCGATATGTCCCGGGCTCTCACCGCTCCCGTCTGGCATGGAGAAATTATATCTGGCAAAAGAGGTGCCAGCCTATTAGCAAAGACCTTCGCGAGTATTTTAAAGTCTACATTGAGCAGCGATATAGGACGCCAAGACGACAAAAAGTGAGATCGCCAGACTTAGGGACAAGCAAAATCAGACCCTCAGTCATTGTACGGGCAGTACACCATCCCGAGCCATCGTGGCCAAAACCCGAAGAAAACCTTCCTCGACTTAAGGCAAGAGAAATGACCAAAACTCGACTGTGAAGCCATCGCGGCCAGGGCTTTTCCCCCGCTTCATTGATTTTAAGGCCGTAACAATCTCCAACCAGACAATGGTATTGTCCAGGCTCCGCCGTTTGTCTTCTGATACTCTTCCCTGTACCAAGGAAGAAAAAATCCAGCCAGCTACGGGATCTACCGTTGCCTTAGCATAGAGCCTCGCATAGTATTCAAAAATATTCTGACGAATAGTGGTACCGTCGCGGGTGATCTCGCCACTGGACAATGTAAGCGACTGAATCGTTTTTTTCCTCTGCCGAAAATTTTCGAGGCGCAGAAAAAAAGCAGTAGGTTTTTCGTCGGCTAAAAGGTGCTGGGCTTTCGCACGAACTGCGGCACCAACGAACTCATGGGCGGTAACTTGAGAAAGGGATTCCGTCAAAGCAATAAGTTTGGTTTCTTCATCAACTGACAAATTCCGACGAGCAAGGTAAGCATTAATCTCTATTTACAATTTGGTTTTATGCGCGCGACGATGCGAGGCCAAATGTTTGGAGTAAAAAATAGCGTAATCACGCAAAGATATTTTCAAATCTTCATACCACCGAAAAATATCTTCCCGGTAGTCAAGTGAGGTTTGGCTTCGTTCCACTATACGAGTACAACCAGTGAGAAAGTTATCATTCTCCAACAAAGATGAATTAAAAGCCCAAGTTCCCGGCCCTCTCGGAGAACCAGACAGATCAATTTGCACTATGAGGGCTTTATGATCAGAAAAAGGAGAAACCATGTAAGTGCAACGAGATAAAAGAGCTAGTTCGGGCTGCCGATCGAAAAAGTAGTCTATTCGGGAGAATAAATATCGCCCAAAAACAAATCCAGCCCGCGAATATTCAAATTGCGAAGGATGGTAGTGACGCCAAACATCGACCAATGAAAGTTCGCCAGACATGGTTGGTAACGAATAAAGCGGGTCCCGGCGAAAATTTGCCGGGCGCCGGTCCATTGAAGGGTTCATGACATCATTTAGATCGCCAAAAATAAAATTCCGATGAAGCGTACTACAAATATCGGCGATTTCTTTAAAAAAGGTCGATCGGGAGGCTGCGTCATTTGGAGCGTAAACATTAATATGGTATCATCTATTTCAAATGAGGTCAATAAAAAACACCCCGTATTTTGATGTACCTACCACCCGGCGGGGTAAGACGTCTATTCCTGGCCGTATTAAAGTTGCAACACCGCAAAAACCTCCATTATTTAAATCCAGGTCAATAAAAACTTTACCTCTAAAATACGTTTTAAAAATAGCTACATGTTCCGGGAGCCAGTCTGTTTCTTGTAAAAAAACGAGATCATAGTCCTTTATAAAAGCTATTACATGTTCCATTTTCGTCTTATCACGCAATCCATTAACATTTAGCGATAAAAAACGTTAAGCCATATTAATTATACCATGTTGTGATCTTCCAAAACTCCATCAGACTGCTGCCCTCCAGACCCCATGGGGTCAGAGTCGTCACCAGGAGGCAAATTGGGCGTAGAGGCAAGCTTACCGGTCAGGCGGGAGGACTTAAAAGTAGAGGAACTCTTTCGGCGATACGGAAACGAAATTACGTCACCATCGTCCGTTGAATGATGACGCTTGCTGTTAGGCCTACCGCTCTGTTTAAATTTAGAAGAACGATTTATTATCGCAGCATCCGGTTTACTAACACCCACGTCGGCCGTATCCTGTGGCGCAACGCCCTCTGAATTATCAGCGGAATTATCATTACCAGCCCGCTGATGACAATTACGAACGGTGTGGCCCTGTTGCTCGCAACCGAAACAAACAAACTTAGGACAGTCCTTGTATATGTGATCGGAAGCCAAACAACCGTTACAGACCCGGCCTTGGCGATCATGCTAGACTTCGTAAAAGAACTCCACCCCCATCATGTCCTTAAGTTTAATGCGATAGGGAAGTGACGAAACCCCTTCCGGTAACGCCACCTTCACACGTCTAACTCCCGTGTAAATATTCTTCTTATTCTTCGCCCATACGATCTCTCCCTTTAGCTCACAGCTCATACTTCGCAATTTCTCCATCAAAGCCTCGTCAGCAATAAATCCCGGTAAACCAAAAAAAGAACTAGGCTACCACTACCTTAACAACAACATTCGACACGGCAATAGACTTCTTCATTAATATAAATTCCCTGCAAAACGCAAACCTCGGCGTCCTTGATAGAGACAAACGTGACAAAAAAACCTCCTGTAGTTGGAACCACCGACGAGATGGCCTCCAACCCAAAAGCCAGGTTGATCGCCGTAATAACATCATCTTCTGTTATATCTTGGTTAGCGCAGGTTAAAAAGTTAGAGCGTTTAAAAATATCCATCCTGGATTTCAGACGAAAACCCAGGAGGGCAAGGAAGCCGAAAAAAGAAACTGCGCGGATTAGTAAATTATAAATTTAGCAAACAAAATGTTATGAACTAAAGCTTAGCGAGCGCGCGAGGAGAGCAAAGAAAAACGAACCGCACTCTCCAAAAAACCAAACGCGAATCCAACCAGCGCCTTATACCACTCGGCCACACTGCCTTCGTTTCGGTATATATTTCCCAAAATATCGTCTAAAGGCTGTAAAACAAATTTCCCACGCCTTTAAAACAAACTTTCTACAAAATTGAAATATGACAGCGGCGGGGTTCGAACCCGCGCCCCCTAAGAGACTGATGCCTAAACCCAGCGCCTTAGACCACTCGGCCACACTGCCTTCGTTTCTGTTTATATTTCCCAAAATATCGTCTAAATGCTGTAAAACAAATTTCCCACGCCTTTAAAACAAACTTTCTACAAAATTGAAATATGACAGCGGCGGGATTGGAACCCGCGCCCCCTAAGAGACTGGTGCCTAAAACCAGCGCCTTATACCACTCGGCCACACTGCCTTCGTTTCGGTATATATTTCCCAAAATATCGTCTAAAGGCTGTAAAACAAATTTCCCACGCCTTTAAAACAAACTTTCTACAAAATTGAAATATGACAGCGGCGGGATTCGAACCCGCGTCCCCTAAGAGACTGGTGCCTAAAACCAGCGCCTTAGACCACTCGGGCACACTGCCTTCATTTTGGTTTATATTTCCCAAAATATCGTCTAAATGCTGTAAAACAAATTTCCCACGCCTTTAAAACAAACTTTCTACAAAATTGAAATATGACAGCGGCGGGATTCGAACCCGCGCCCCCTAAGAGACTGGTGCCTAAAACCAGCGCCTTAGACCACTCGGCCACACTGCCTTCGTTTCGGTTTATATTTCCCAAAATATCGTCTAAATGTTGTAAAACAAATTTCCCACGCCTTTAAAACAAACTTTCTACAAAATTGAAATATGACAGCGGCGGGATTGGAACCCGCGCCCCCTAAGAGACTGGTGCCTAAAACCAGCGCCTTATACCACTCGGCCACACTGCCTTCGTTTCGGTATATATTTCCCAAAATATCGTCTAAAGGCTGTAAAACAAATTTCCCACGCCTTTAAAACAAACTTTCTACAAAATTGAATTATGACAGCGGCGGGATTCGAACCCGCGTCCCCTAAGAGACTGGTGCCTAAAACCAGCGCCTTAGACCACTCGGCCACACTGCCTTCATTTTGGTTTATATTTCCCAAAATATCGTCTAAATGCTGTAAAACAAATTTCCCACGCCTTTAAAACAAACTTTCTACAAAATTGAAATATGACAGCGGCGGGATTCGAACCCGCGCCCCCTAAGAGACTGGTGCCTAAAACCAGCGCATTAGACCACTCGGCCACACTGCCTTCGTTTCGGTTTATATTTCCCAAAATATCGTCTAAAGGCTGTAAAACAAATTTCCCACGCCTTTAAAATAAACTTTCTACAAAATTGAAATATGACAGCGGCGGGATTCGAACCCGCGCCCCCTAAGAGACTGGTGCCTAAAACCAGCGCCTTAGACCACTCGGCCACACTGCCTTCGTTTCGGTTTATATTTCCCAAAATATCGTCTAAATGTTGTAAAACAAATTTCCCACGCCTTTAAAACAAACTTTCTACAAAATTGAAATATGACAGCGGCGGGATTCGAACCCGCGCCCCCTTAGAGACTGGTGCCTAAAACCAGCGCCTTAGACCACTCTGCCACACTGCCTTCGTTGCGGTTCATATTTCCCAAAATATCGTCTAAATGCTGTAAAACAAATTTCCCACGCCTTTAAAACAAACTATCTACAAAATTGAAATATGACAGCGGCGGGATTCGAACCCGCGCCCCCTAAGAGACTGGTGCCTAAAACCAGCGCCTTAGACCACTCGGCCACACTGCCTTCGTTTCGGTTTATATTTCCCAAAATATCGTCTAAATGCTGTAAAACAAATTTCCCACGCTTTTAAAACAAACTTTCTACAAAATTGAAATATGACAGCGGCGGGATTCGAACCCGCGCCCCCTAAGAGACTGGTGCCTAAAACCAGCGCCTTAGACCACTCGGCCACACTGCCTGCTTCCCGGTATATATTTCCCAAAATATCGTCTAAATGCTGTGAAATGTTTTTCCATGCCTCTAAAAACAAACTTTCTACAAAATTGAAATATGACAGCGGCGGGATTCGAACCCGCGCCCCCTAAGAGACTGGTGCCTAAAACCAGCGCATTAGACCACTCGGCCACACTGCCTTCGTTTCGGTTTATATTTCCCAAAATATCGTCTAAAGGCTGTAAAACAAATTTCCCACGCCTTTAAAATAAACTTTCTACAAAATTGAAATATGACAGCGGCGGGATTCGAACCCGCGCCCCCTAAGAGACTGGTGCCTAAAACCAGCGCCTTAGACCACTCGGCCACACTGCCTTCGTTTCGGTTTATATTTCCCAAAATATCGTCTAAATGTTGTAAAACAAATTTCCCACGCCTTTAAAACAAACTTTCTACAAAATTGAAATATGACAGCGGCGGGATTCGAACCCGCGCCCCCTTAGAGACTGGTGCCTAAAACCAGCGCCTTAGACCACTCTGCCACACTGCCTTCGTTGCGGTTCATATTTCCCAAAATATCGTCTAAATGCTGTAAAACAAATTTCCCACGCCTTTAAAACAAACTTTCTACAAAATTGAAATATGACAGCGGCGGGATTGGAACCCGCGCCCCCTAAGAGACTGGTGCCTAAAACCAGCGCCTTATACCACTCGGCCACACTGCCTTCGTTTCGGTATATATTTCCCAAAATATCGTCTAAAGGCTGTAAAACAAATTTCCCACGCCTTTAAAACAAACTTTCTACAAAATTGAAATATGACAGCGGCGGGATTCGAACCCGCGTCCCCTAAGAGACTGGTGCCTAAAACCAGCGCCTTAGACCACTCGGCCACACTGCCTTCATTTTAGAAAGGCTTGAATCCATTTGAGGAAAAAAGCACCAAAGCCCATACTGCGAAGCACTTCAAACAAAAAGGACCAGTCCACTTGATCAAATGCCTTCTCCAAATCCAGGTTTAACAAAACTCCTGGTGCGTTTGTTGCCGATAAAAGGTCAGACGCATCCAGCAAGAAGCGAGGCGTCTGCGATATGTCCCGGGCTCTCACCGCTCCCGTCTGGCATGGAGAAATTATATCTGGCAAAAGAGGTGCCAGCCTATTAGCAAAGACCTTCGCGAGTATTTTAAAGTCTACATTGAGCAGCGATATAGGACGCCAAGACGACAAAAAGTGAGATCGCCAGACTTAGGGACAAGCAAAATCAGACCCTCAGTCATTGTACGGGCAGTACACCATCCCGAGCCATCGTGGCCAAAACCCGAAGAAAACCTTCCTCGACTAAAGGCAAGAGAAATGACCAAAACTCGACTGTGAAGCCATCGCGGCCAGGGCTTTTCCCCCGCTTCATTGATTTTAAGGCCGTAACAATCTCCAACCAGACAATGGTATTGTCCAGGCTCCGCCGTTTGTCTTCTGATACTCTTCCCTGTACCAAGGAAGAAAAAATCCCGCCAGCTACGGGATCTACCGTTGCCTTAGCATAGAGCCTCGCATAGTATTCAAAAATATTCTGACGAATAGTGGTACCGTCGCGGGTGATCTCGCCACTGGACAATGTAAGCGACTGAATCGTTTTTTTCCTCTGCCGAAAATTTTCGAGGCGCAGAAAAAAAGCAGTAGGTTTTTCGTCGGCTAAAAGGTGCTGGGCTTTCGCACGAACTGCGGCACCAACGAACTCATGGGCGGTAACTTGAGAAAGGGATTCCGTCAAAGCAATAAGTTTGGTTTCTTCATCAACTGACAAATTCCGACGAGCAAGGTAAGCATTAATCTCTATTTACAATTTGGTTTTATGCGCGCGACGATGCGAGGCCAAATGTTTGGAGTAAAAAATAGCGTAATCACGCAAAGATATTTTCAAATCTTCATACCACCGAAAAATATCTTCCCGGTAGTCAAGTGAGGTTTGGCTTCGTTCCACTATACGAGTACAACCAGTGAGAAAGTTATCATTCTCCAACAAAGATGAATTAAAAGCCCAAGTTCCCGGCCCTCTCGGAGAACCAGACAGATCAATTTGCACTATGAGGGCTTTATGATCAGAAAAAGGAGAAACCATGTAAGTGCAACGAGATAAAAGAGCTAGTTCGGGCTGCCGATCGAAAAAGTAGTCTATTCGGGAGAATAAATATCGCCCAAAAACAAATCCAGCCCGCGAATATTCAAATTGCGAAGGATGGTAGTGACGCCAAACATCGACCAATGAAAGTTCGCCAGACATGGTTGGTAACGAATAAAGCGGGTCCCGGCGAAAATTTGCCGGGCGCCGGTCCATTGAAGGGTTCATGACATCATTTAGATCGCCAAAAATAAAATTCCGATGAAGCGTACTACAAATATCGGCGATTTCTTTAAAAAAGGTCGATCGGGAGGCTGCGTCATTTGGAGCGTAAACATTAATATGGTATCATCTATTTCAAATGAGGTCAATAAAAAACACCCCGTATTTTGATGTACCTACCACCCGGCGGGGTAAGACGTCTATTCCTGGCCGTATTAAAGTTGCAACACCGCAAAAACCTCCATTATTTAAATCCAGGTCAATAAAAACTTTACCTCTAAAATACGTTTTAAAAATAGCTACATGTTCCGGGAGCCAGTCTGTTTCTTGTAAAAAAACGAGATCATAGTCCTTTATAAAAGCTATTACATGTTCCATTTTCGTCTTATCACGCAATCCATTAACATTTAGCGATAAAAAACGTTAAGCCATATTAATTATACCATGTTGTGATCTTCCAAAACTCCATCAGACTGCTGCCCTCCAGACCCCATGGGGTCAGAGTCGTCACCAGGAGGCAAATTGGGCGTAGAGGCAAGCTTACCGGTCAGGCGGGAGGACTTAAAAGTAGAGGAACTCTTTCGGCGATACGGAAACGAAATTACGTCACCATCGTCCGTTGAATGATGACGCTTGCTGTTAGGCCTACCGCTCTGTTTAAATTTAGAAGAACGATTTATTATCGCAGCATCCGGTTTACTAACACCCACGTCGGCCGTATCCTGTGGCGCAACGCCCTCTGAATTATCAGCGGAATTATCATTACCAGCCCGCTGATGACAATTACGAACGGTGTGGCCCTGTTGCTCGCAACCGAAACAAACAAACTTAGGACAGTCCTTGTATATGTGATCGGAAGCCAAACAACCGTTACAGACCCGGCCTTGGCGATCATGCTAGACTTCGTAAAAGAACTCCACCCCCATCATGTCCTTAAGTTTAATGCGATAGGGAAGTGACGAAACCCCTTCCGGTAACGCCACCTTCACACGTCTAACTCCCGTGTAAATATTCTTCTTATTCTTCGCCCATACGATCTCTCCCTTTAGCTCACAGCTCATACTTCGCAATTTCTCCATCAAAGCCTCGTCAGCAATAAATCCCGGTAAACCAAAAAAAGAACTAGGCTACCACTACCTTAACAACAACATTCGACACGGCAATAGACTTCTTCATTAATATAAATTCCCTGCAAAACGCAAACCTCGGCGTCCTTGATAGAGACAAACGTGACAAAAAAACCTCCTGTAGTTGGAACCACCGACGAGATGGCCTCCAACCCAAAAGCCAGGTTGATCGCCGTAATAACATCATCTTCTGTTATATCTTGGTTAGCGCAGGTTAAAAAGTTAGAGCGTTTAAAAATATCCATCCTGGATTTCAGACGAAAACCCAGGAGGGCAAGGAAGCCGAAAAAAGAAACTGCGCGGATTAGTAAATTATAAATTTAGCAAACAAAATGTTATGAACTAAAGCTTAGCGAGCGCGCGAGGAGAGCAAAGAAAAACGAACCGCACTCTCCAAAAAACCAAACGCGAATCCAACCAGCGCCTTAGACCACTCGGCCACACTGCCTTCGTTTCGGTTTATATTTCCCAAAATATCGTCTAAATGCTGTAAAACAAATTTCCCACGCCTTTAAAACAAACTTTCTACAAAATTGAAATATGACAGCGGCGGGGTTCGAACCCGCGCCCCCTAAGAGACTGATGCCTAAACCCAGCGCCTTAGACCACTCGGCCACACTGCCTTCGTTTCTGTTTATATTTCCCAAAATATCGTCTAAATGCTGTAAAACAAATTTCCCACGCCTTTAAAACAAACTTTCTACAAAATTGAAATATGACAGCGGCGGGATTGGAACCCGCGCCCCCTAAGAGACTGGTGCCTAAAACCAGCGCCTTATACCACTCGGCCACACTGCCTTCGTTTCGGTATATATTTCCCAAAATATCGTCTAAAGGCTGTAAAACAAATTTCCCACGCCTTTAAAACAAACTTTCTACAAAATTGAAATATGACAGCGGCGGGATTCGAACCCGCGTCCCCTAAGAGACTGGTGCCTAAAACCAGCGCCTTAGACCACTCGGCCACACTGCCTTCATTTTGGTTTATATTTCCCAAAATATCGTCTAAATGCTGTAAAACAAATTTCCCACGCCTTTAAAACAAACTTTCTACAAAATTGAAATATGACAGCGGCGGGATTCGAACCCGCGCCCCCTAAGAGACTGGTGCCTAAAACCAGCGCATTAGACCACTCGGCCACACTGCCTTCGTTTCGGTTTATATTTCCCAAAATATCGTCTAAAGGCTGTAAAACAAATTTCCCACGCCTTTAAAATAAACTTTCTACAAAATTGAAATATGACAGCGGCGGGATTCGAACCCGCGCCCCCTAAGAGACTGGTGCCTAAAACCAGCGCCTTAGACCACTCGGCCACACTGCCTTCGTTTCGGTTTATATTTCCCAAAATATCGTCTAAATGTTGTAAAACAAATTTCCCACGCCTTTAAAACAAACTTTCTACAAAATTGAAATATGACAGCGGCGGGATTCGAACCCGCGTCCCCTAAGAGACTGGTGCCTAAAACCAGCGCCTTAGACCACTCGGCCACACTGCCTTCGTTTCGGTTTATATTTCCCAAAATATCGTCTAAATGCTGTAAAACAAATTTCCCACGCCTTTAAAACAAACTTTCTACAAAATTGAAATATGACAACGGCGGGATTCGAACCCGCGCCCCCTAAGAGACTGGTGCCTAAAACCAGCGCCTTAGACCACTCGGCCACACTGCCTTCATTTTGGTTTATATTTCCCAAAATATCGTCTAAATGCTGTGAAATGGTTTTCTAACGCCTCTTAAAACATACCTTCTGCAAAATTGAATTAGGACAGCGGCGGGATTCAAACCCGCACCCCCGGAGAGACTGGTGCCTAAAACCAGCTCCTTAGACCACTCGGCCACACTGCCTTCGTTTCGGTTTATATTTCCCAAAATATCGTCTAAATGCTGTAAAACAAATTTCCCACGCCTTTAAAACAAACTTTCTACAAAATTGAAATATGACAGCGGCGGGATTCGAACCCGCGCCCCCTTAGAGACTGGTGCCTAAAACCAGCGCCTTAGACCACTCTGCCACACTGCCTTCGTTGCGGTTCATATTTCCCAAAATATCGTCTAAATGCTGTAAAACAAATTTCCCACGCCTTTAAAACAAACTATCTACAAAATTGAAATATGACAGCGGCGGGATTCGAACCCGCGCCCCCTAAGAGACTGGTGCCTAAAACCAGCGCCTTAGACCACTCGGCCACACTGCCTTCGTTTCGGTTTATATTTCCCAAAATATCGTCTAAATGCTGTAAAACAAATTTCCCACGCTTTTAAAACAAACTTTCTACAAAATTGAAATATGACAGCGGCGGGATTCGAACCCGCGCCCCCTAAGAGACTGGTGCCTAAAACCAGCGCCTTAGACCACTCGGCCACACTGCCTGCTTCCCGGTATATATTTCCCAAAATATCGTCTAAATGCTGTGAAATGTTTTTCCATGCCTCTAAAAACAAACTTTCTACAAAATTGAAATATGACAGCGGCGGGATTCGAACCCGCGCCCCCTAAGAGACTGGTGCCTAAAACCAGCGCCTTAGACCACTCGGCCACACTGCCTTCGTTTCGGTTTATATTTCCCAAAATATCGTCTAAATGCTGTAAAAACAAATTGACCACGCCTTTAAAACAAACTTTCTACAAAATTGAAATATGACAACGGCGGGATTCGAACCCGCGCCCCCTAAGAGACTGGTGCCTAAAACCAGCGCCTTAGACCACTCGGCCACACTGCCTTCATTTTGGTTTATATTTCCCAAAATATCGTCTCAATGCTGTAAAACAAATTTCCCACGCCTTTAAAACAAACTTTCTACAAAATTGAAATATGACAGCGGCGGGATTCGAACCCGCGCCCCCTAGGAGACTGGTGCCTAAAACCAGCGCCTTAGACCACTCGGCCACACTGCCTTCGTTTCGATTTATATTTCCCAAAATATCGTCTAAATGCTGTAAAACAAATTTCCCACGCCTTTAAAACAAACTTTCTACAAAATTGAAATATGACAGCGGCGGGATTCGAACCCGCGCCCCCTAAGAGACTGGTGCCTAAAACCAGCGCCTTAGACCACTCGGCCACACTGCCTTCGTTTCGGTTTATATTTCCCAAAATATCGTCTAAATGCTGTAAAACAAATTTCCCACGCCTTTAAAACAAACTTTTTACAAAATTGAAATATGACAGCGGCGGGATTCGAACCCGCGCCCCCTAGGAGACTGGTGCCTAAAACCAGCGCCTTAGACCACTCGGCCACACTGCCTTCGTTTCGATTTATATTTCCCAAAATTACGTCTAAATGCTGTAAAACAAATTTCCCACGCCTTTAAAACAAACTTTCTACAAAATTGAAATATGACAGCGACGGGATTCGAACCCGCGCCCCCTAAGAGACTGGTGCCTAAAACCAGCGCCTTAGCCCACTCGGCCACACTGCCTTCGCTTCGGTTTATATTTCCCAAAATATCGTCTAAATGCTGTAAAACAAATTTCCCACGCCTTTAAAACAAACTTTCTACAAAATTGAAATATGACAGCGGCGGGATTCGAACACGCGCCCCCTAAGAGACTGGTGCCTAAAACCAGCGCCTTAGACCACTCGGCCACACTGCCTTCGTTTCGGTTTATATTTCCCAAAATATCGTCTAAATGCTGTAAAACAAATTTCCCACGCCTTTAAAACAAACTTTCTACAAAATTGAAATATGACAACGGCGGGATTCGAACCCGCGCCCCCTAAGAGACTGGTGCCTAAAACCAGCGCCTTAGACCACTCGGCCACACTGCCTTCATTTTGGTTTATATTTCCCAAAATATCGTCTAAATGCTGTGAAATGGTTTTCTAACGCCTCTTAAAACATACCTTCTGCAAAATTGAATTAGGACAGCGGCGGGATTCAAACCCGCACCCCCGGAGAGACTGGTGCCTAAAACCAGCTCCTTAGACCACTCGGCCACACTGCCTTCGTTTCGGTTTATATTTCCCAAAATATCGTCTAAATGCTGTAAAACAAATTTCCCACGCCTTTAAAACAAACTTTCTACAAAATTGAAATATGACAGCGGCGGGATTCGAACCCGCGCCCCCTAAGAGACTGGTGCCTAAAACCAGCGCCTTAGACCACTCGGCCACACTGCCTTCGTTTCGGTTAATATTTCCCAAAATATCGTCTAAATGCTGTAAAACAAATTTCCCACGCCTTTAAAACAAACTTTCTACAAAATTGAAATATGACAGCGGCGGGATTCGAACCCGCGCCCCCCAAGTGACTGGTGCCTAAAACCAGCGCCTTAGACCACTCGGCCACACTGCCTTCATTTTGGTTTATATTTCCCAAAATATCGTCTAAATGCTGTGAAATGTTTTTCCATGCCTCTAAAAACAAACTTTCTACAAAATTGAAATATGACAGCGGCGGGATTCGAACCCGCGCCCCCTAAGAGACTGGTGCCTAAAACCAGCGCCTTAGACCACTCGGCCACACTGCCTTCGTTTCGGTTTATATTTCCCAAAATATCGTCTAAATGCTGTAAAAACAAATTGACCACGCCTTTAAAACAAACTTTCTACAAAATTGAAATATGACAGCGGCGGGATTCGAACCCGCGCCCCCTAAGAGACTGGTGCCTAAAACCAGCGCCTTAGACCACTCGGCCACACTGCCTTCATTTTGGTTTATATTTCCCAAAATATCGTCTCAATGCTGTAAAACAAATTTCCCACGCCTTTAAAACAAACTTTCTACAAAATTGAAATATGACAGCGGCGGGATTCGAACCCGCGCCCCCTAGGAGACTGGTGCCTAAAACCAGCGCCTTAGACCACTCGGCCACACTGCCTTCGTTTCGATTTATATTTCCCAAAATATCGTCTAAATGCTGTAAAACAAATTTCCCACGCCTTTAAAACAAACTTTCTACAAAATTGAAATATGATAGCGGCGGGATTCGAACCCGCGCCCCCTAAGAGACTGGTGCCTAAAACCAGCGCCTTAGAACACTCGGCCACACTGCCTTCGTTTCGGTTTATATTTCCCAAAATATCGTCTAAATGCTGTAAAACAAATTTCCCACGCCTTTAAAACAAACTTTTTACAAAATTGAAATATGACAGCGGCGGGATTCGAACCCGCGCCCCCTAGGAGACTGGTGCCTAAAACCAGCGCTTTTTTTTTTTTTTTTTTTTTTAATTATATCATTAAAAAATACACAACGCGTGTAGGTTACAAAGAAGCATTATGCAACAATTGACAGAATATATAAAGAGAAAAATTCACGAGTAATAAATGACAAATCGGTCAGAAAAAAGCAACGAGAATACAAATAAAGATATTGAAGAGATAACAGCGAATAAAAAATGTCATCCTACGACACATCAAAGAAATAATAGGTACAAATCTTGTACGATCATTCATTGCATTCTGGTTTTAGTAATAATAAACGAAAATAGGCAAAAATAAACATCGAACAGCATGTAAATGAGAGAAATAATTGAAAAAAACCGTATTGAAAATAACTAACAAAGAATGATACCCGACATAACAAAGAAAATTCTGTAATACATTCAGAAAAGTGACCATCGTAATTCCGGAACTTATTGCTTAAAACCGTAATCATCCGGGATCACAAAGTCCTTATACAGAGGACTGGTAACAGGCTGACCCTGATACCGACACACCCGGGCGTAATATTCGTTCTCTGAAGATGGAGGCCAGACAACCTCCTTAGGCCACCAATCAGGCCGGCGATGACCCTCGAAAGGGACCAGAGGCATTTTAGAGGGAACTTTCTTTACTTTCGGAGCAGAGCCAGAAGAAGACATTTTCTTTCCGAAATCACCATCACTAGACGACAACGAATGCTTAGCACCCCGACGCGGATCAGACTTGAGACCGGCGCCGACGACTGAAGACTCACCGCCACCAGCCCGGACCGAAGAACCCTGAGGAATAGCGACTGAGACAGGATCAACGACCATCGCGTCACCGTCCGCACCACCGACAGCCGCCGTATCAGAGTCGCGGGACGCCATACGGGGCCAAAGTGGACACTCCCGAACAACATGACCCTGCTTCTCGCACTTGAAGCACTTGAAATCCGGACAATTGCGATAAATATGGTCAGGAGAATAACATTTATTACATATTTTCAACTGAGAATCATGTCGGACAGCGTAAAACTTCTCCCGACCAACAGCATCGGCAACTCGTAAGCGATATGGTAATGATGACAGACTCTCAGGTAAGGTAACACGAACGGTACGAAGTCCGCAATAGAATGATGCCTTTCGATGCCAAACAAGCGGACCCTTGATTTCACAGCCAAGCGACGTTAATTTGGATAAAACGGCTTCATCAGTCACAAACTCAGGTAAGTCCGAAAAGGCGACAGTCACCGTCTTCGCAGAAACGCTTGAAATTTCATATATCTCACCGTCAATATCCAAGCCCGAATCAATAACGCCCTCGACATCGGCCAAAGTCCTCAAGGTGAGAATGTAACCACCCTCATCACAGACAACTAAAGCAGATGCACAATCGAGACCAAAGTTCGCAATCACCGCCGTAGAAACAACTTCAAAACTTGGTAGATTTCGTTTAAAATCAATAAAAACCGATCTCTTGAATGCGTCCATCCTGGGTAGAAACACCCAGGAGGGATTACCAAATTAATAAATTAACAACTATAGATTTAAATGCACGAATAATAACCGAAAGAAAAATAAATTGGGAAAATACCCCGCTTAGGCTTAGCGCGACGAAAACACGGAGCGCAAAATCGAACGACCTGCACTCTCCAAAAGCTCGAACGCAACCATTAGCACGGTGCTCTAACCAACTCCCTAAAACCAGCGCCTTAGACCACTCGGCCACACTGCCTTCGTTTCGATTTATATTTCCCAAAATTACGTCTAAATGCTGTAAAACAAATTTCCCACGCCTTTAAAACAAACTTTCTACAAAATTGAAATATTCAAGCGACGGGATTCGAACCCGCGCCCCCTAAGAGACTGGTGCCTAAAACCAGCGCCTTAGCCCACTCGGCCACACTGCCTTCGCTTCGGTTTATATTTCCCAAAATATCGTCTAAATGCTGTAAAACAAATTTCCCACGCCTTTAAAACAAACTTTCTACAAAATTGAAATATGACAGAGGCGGGATTCGAACACGCGCCCCCTTAGAGACTGGTGCCTAAAACCAGCGCCTTAGACCACTCGGCCACACTGCCTTCGTTTCGGTTTATATTTCCCAAAATATCGTCTAAATGCTGTAAAACAAATTTCCCACGCCTTTAAAACAAACTTTCTACAAAATTGAAATATGACAACGGCGGGATTCGAACCCGCGCCCCCTAAGAGACTGGTGCCTAAAACCAGCGCCTTAGACCACTCGGCCACACTGCCTTCATTTTGGTTTATATTTCCCAAAATATCGTCTAAATGCTGTGAAATGGTTTTCTAACGCCTCTTAAAACATACCTTCTGCAAAATTGAATTAGGACAGCGGCGGGATTCAAACCCGCACCCCCGGAGAGACTGGTGCCTAAAACCAGCTCCTTAGACCACTCGGCCACACTGCCTTCGTTTCGGTTTATATTTCCCAAAATATCGTCTAAATGCTGTAAAACAAATTTCCCACGCCTTTAAAACAAACTTTCTACAAAATTGAAATATGACAGCGGCGGGATTCGAACCTGCGCCCCCTAAGAGACTGGTGCCTAAAACCAGCGCCTTAGACCACTCGGCCACACTGCCTTCGTTTCGGTTAATATTTCCCAAAATATCGTCTAAATGCTGTAAAACAAATTTCCCACGCCTTTAAAACAAACTTTCTACAAAATTGAAATATGACAGCGGCGGGATTCGAACCCGCGCCCCCCAAGTGACTGGTGCCTAAAACCAGCGCCTTAGACCACTCGGCCACACTGCCTTCGTTCCGGTTTATATTTCCCAAAATATCGTCTAAATGCTGTAAAACAAATTTCCCACGCCTTTAAAACAAACTTTCTACAAAATTGAAATATGACAGCGGCGGGATTCGAACCCGCGCCCCCTAAGAGACTGGTGCCTAAAACCAGCGCCTTAGACCACTCGGCCACACTGCCTTCATTTTGGTTTATATTTCCCAAAATATCGTCTAAATGCTGTGAAATGGTTTTCTAACGCCTCTTAAAACATACCTTCTGCAAAATTGAATTAGGACAGCGGCGGGATTCAAACCCGCACCCCCGGAGAGACTGGTGCCTAAAACCAGCTCCTTAGACCACTCGGCCACACTGCCTTCGTTTCGGTTTATATTTCTCAAAATATCGTCTAAATGCTGTAAAACAAATTTCCCACGCCTTTAAAACAAACTTTCTACAAAATTGAAATATGACAGCGGCGGGATTCGAACCCGCGCCCCCTAAGAGACTGGTGCCTAAAACCAGCGCCTTAGACCACTCGGCCACACTGCCTTCGTTTTGGTTTATATTTCCCAAAATATCGTCTAAATGCTGTGAAATGGTTTTCTAACGCCTCTTAAAACATACCTTCTGCAAAATTGAATTAGGACAGCGGCGGGATTCAAACCCGCACCCCCGGAGAGACTGGTGCCTAAAACCAGCTCCTTAGACCACTCGGCCACACTGCCTTCGTTTCGGTTTATATTTCCCAAAATATCGTCTAAATGCTGTAAAACAAATTTCCCACGCCTTTAAAACAAACTTTCTACAAAATTGAAATATGACAGCGGCGGGATTCGAACCCGCGCCCCCTAAGTGACTGGTGCCTAAAACCAGCGCCTTAGACCACTCGGCCACACTGCCTTCGTTTCGGTTTATATTTCCCAAAATATCGTCTAAATGCTGTAAAACAAATTTCCCACGCCTTTAAAACAAACTTTCCACAAAATTGAAATATGACAGCGGCGGGATTCGAACCCGCGCCCCCTAAGAGACTGGTGCCTAAAACCAGCGCCTTAGACCACTCGGCCACACGGCCTTCATTATGGTTTATATTTCCCAAAATATCGTCTAAATGCTGTGAAATGGTTTTCTAACGCCTCTTAAAACATACCTTCTGCAAAATTGAATTAGGACAGTGGCGGGATTCAAACCCGCACCCCCGAAGAGACTGGTGCCTAAAACCAGCATCTTAGACCACTCGGCCACACTGCCTTCTTTTTAGTTTATATTTCCGAAAATATTGTGTAAATGCTGTAAAAAAGTTTTCTCACGCCTCTAAAAACATACCTTCTACAAAATTTAATAATGACAGCGGCTGGATTCCAATCCACGCCCTCGAAGAGACTGGTGCCTTAAACCAGCGCCTTAGACCCACGGCCACACTGCCTTCTTTTTGGTTTATTTTTCCCAAAATATCGTCTAAATGCAGTAAAAACGTTTTGCCACGCCTTTAAAACATACCTTCAACAAAATTGAATTAGGACAGCGGCGGGATTCAAACCCGCACCCCCGAAGAGACTGGTGCCTAAAACCAGCGCCTTAGACAATTCGGCCACACTGTCTACACCAATAAATGAGGTACGTTTATGTTTTTTTTATAGCCGAGTACCCGTGTGGACTCAGCTTTGGACCTGGGAACGTCAGTTGAAGCCGAAACAATGGTTTGTAAAACTTACAATTTGAGTAAGCGTTACTCATCATTAGAAGTTGGTATTATACGTACTCATTCGTGAGAATCGTGACCAATGCAAAGTTACTAGAAATAATAAGAGATGGCGCTAAAGCATGATATTGGCTGATATTCCTATTGACCATCGGAATAAAGCTTGTGGTCCACCTGAGGTTACGTAACCGTATCGTAACCGTATGTAGAACGTAAAATAACCGAAAGAGGGCGTCAATTACTGTTGCTGACAATCTGCGTCTACGTATTGGCATATACGGTCGCGAGCGAGTTTCGCGCGCGATAGTATACTATTTTCCACCACACTCCCCCTTTTCGCCTTTCCGTTGCTATGCAACGCGTTTTGAAATTTTTAATGCTTAGGCTTAGTACCTCTTTTAGATATAACAGTCGCCAGCCAGATTTCCCGCATGGTATTGATGAGTTCCAAATAGAACGAAACTGGTTTACCGTTTTAATGTCTGGCTTTTTTTTAGTTTTTATTTAGTTTATTACTCGAAGATCTAATTGATCCGAGATTAACATCTTTTTGTTTGCTCGAAGACCTATTGGTACGAGTTATTAGAAGTTTTTTAATTTCTTCAAATTTGATTAGGGTTTAGCTTTTTTATCCTTTTTAATTATGGACTACACTCCTCCAATTACAAACACGATATAACACGGAAATCTCGCATTTAATACCGTTTTAAAGGTCTAGGATTTCTTTTGCCAGTTTTTCTTTTCCGCAACGCAAATATCCTGGTGGTAGGCCAACCGCAGAGCACGTTGGCCCACCACCAGGGTTATATGCGCTGCGGAAAAACAAAACTGGAAGAAAAAATCCAAAGCCTTTAAGGAATAGGTAATTTGGACACGAGGAGTTTCAGGCCCTGGAAATTACGCGGGTGAAACGACCGAAGAAGTAAAGATATATCATATGGACCGGGCTTACAGCTAGGTGAGTATCTTACGTTCGGGTGGAGAAAGAAGACTAAATTAAAATACTTCTTTAAAGTTTAAAGGTCGTGCCCAGTGCTCGGAATTGTTTATTCATTATTAAAAAATTTTCCGATTTATTTAACAAAAGTTGGTAAAAAGAATATCATTTTGATTTATTTAATTATGTTTTTTACGCAACCAAGAATTTATTTGAAAAAAAAAGTTGTATTTATTTAAATAATAGGCTTATTCACTTATTTAAACATTTTAACATTTTTATTCATTTAAAAGTGTTAAAAAGCGTCGCAATTAATTTTTATTAATGGTCAATGTTACTGAAAATTTTCAACACACTTTTTACAATGAAAATATATTACATATTATTTTGCGGTTTTAAATTGGATTTGAATCTAACAATAAATAGCTGTATTCCCGTATTACGAGTAAAGCTGCCACGTGTTTGAGTGTAATACTACACCTACGGTATCTAGTAATATTACCAGTTACCGAAAACATTCTTTCAATGTCCGCGGAACTTGCAGGAATTGATAAGTACCTTTTTGCTAATCATCGTAACTAGTGAAATACCTATTTAGATAATCACTGAGATAAAGTTAAGTTATAAACGTGTTTTGAAATAAAATATCTTCATGTAGGTTAACTTAGCTTTATGTTAAAAATCGATTTTAACCGTATTTAGAAGGATAATGATAGGTTTAAAAATCCTATTAATTCTTCCAAAAATGCACCTATATTTTTTATTGAAGAGATTATATTTTTTACCCGGTTTGATTGATAGTTCTCCACACGGTGGCGCTATATTATTACTTTGATTTAATTTCCGCGGGAGTTTTGAATAATTATCCTTTTTCTAAGCGTTATTAAAAGGTAACAATGAACTACTTTTTGTGTTTTAACGAAATTTTGTTAAGAATTTAACAAAACAAAAAACCGTACCAAAGAAAAAACAAACAAAGTTCAATAAACAATATATACAGATATTGTATTAATCCGTTTAGTAAAAAAACCCGCCTAATTATAATGGTTTTAATATTTTCCCTAAGGAAGTCAATGGCTCGGAGTTGAACTATCCGCATTGTTACAATGCGACCCGAGTTCAATTCCTGATCACGATCAAATTTTACATTAAAATACTAAAATATTTAATTAAATATAAGATTAATATAATCTATAAATATTTAATTAAATATAAAATTAATATAATTTATAAATATTTAATTAAATATAAGATTAATATAATTTATAAATATTTCATTAAATACAAGATAAATATAATTTCTAAATATTTAATTAAATATAAGATTAATATAATTTATAAATATTTCATTAAATATAAGATTAAAATAATTTATTAATATTTAAAATGATTTAGAATAAATTATAGTACCTAACATTCGCCAAAGCTGTTTTTTAGAAAAACACCGTAAATTGACAAGCGTTGGTGGCTGAGTGGTTAGAGTAAATCTCTTGCACGAGGCAGCTCTTGGTTCGATTCCCGGCCGGCGCGAATAATTCGCGAATTAATATTAAGACCAATACCGTGTATAATTGGTGGGAACCCTGCCATTGGACGTTGAGAGGTTGCATAACACTCAGCAATCGGTCGGTCCCAAAGTCATTAAGAAGATGATAGAGAGAAAACGCCCATACAAACACAACAGACTCAACATCCACAACCAATCTAACACAAACAAAACAAACTCAACACCCACAACCGTCATAACACGAACTTAACATCCACAACCATCATAACACAAAAACAACAAACCCCACACCCCAACCGTCATAACACGAACTCAACATTACAATAACTAAATACCCAATCAAACTGAGTTAAAACCGTCACGACGGTGGGCGTTAACGAAAAACCACCATCTAAACCAAACCCATCCTCAAAGTAATCCGTTAACGTTCACCGTCACACGGTGGTTTTACCAACACTACGAAAAACTGCGAACGCAGAGATTTCGAGACATTGCGTACATTGATTAACCTTTGCACGGAATATGCGAACGAGTTCGCAGGGCAGACACACAGACAGAACGGTGAATGTATAACCCCTCCTAGGGGAGAGGTAAAAAGAATAGTTGTTCTGACCCTTTCATAGCTAGTTACTCCTTTTATACTGATATGGTTTTACGTCCTCTGACGTTTCTACCTAAAAATATGCATCGTTTTTTATTCACTTCAAATTCTAGAAAACGGGAAGATGCAAGATTATTTTTTATAAATTTTGAACTTTAACTTTTTTAACTTTATTTATAAAAGAACGATGTTTGCTACTTCATACAGCATAACAATCGCGGTAGTTAGAGGGTAAACACTAGTGTGTTTCAAGGTGTTGTAGATTATGATTTGGACGTGTTATATCGTGTTTGTAATTGGAGGAGTGTATTCCATAATTAAAAAGGATCAAAAAGCTAAACCCTAATCAAATTTGAAGAAATTAAAAAACTTCTAATAACTCGTACCAATAGGTCTTCGAGCAAACAAAAAGATGTTAATCTCGGATCAATTAGATCTTCGAGTAATAAACTAAATAAAAACTAAAAAAAAGCCAGACATTAAAACGGTAAACCAGTTTCGTTCTATTTGGAACTCATCAATACCGTGCGCGAAATCTGGCTGGCGACTGTTATATCTAAAAGAGGTACTAAGCCTAAGCATTAAAAATTTCAAAACGCGTTGCATAGCAACGGAAAGGCGAAATGGGGGAGTGTGGTGGAAAATAGTATACTATCGCGCGCGAAACTCGCTCGCGACCGTATATGCCAATACGTAGACGCAGATTGTCAACAACAGTAATTGACGCCCTCTTTCGGTTACTTTACGTTCTACATACGGTTACGATACGGTTACGTAACCTCAGGTGGACCACAAGCTTTATTCCGATGGTCAATAGGAATATCAGCCAATATCATGCTTTAGCGCCATCTCTTATTATTTCTAGTAACTTTGCATTGGTCACGATTCTCACGAATGAGTACGTATAATACCAACTTCTAATGATGAGTAACGCTTACTCAAATTGTAAGTTTTACAAACCATTGTTTCGGCTTCAACTGACGTTCCCAGGTCCAAAGCTGAGTCCACACGGGTACTCGGCTATAAAAAAAACATAAACGTACCTCATTTATTGGTGTAGACAGTGTGGCCGAATTGTCTAAGGCGCTGGTTTTAGGCACCAGTCTCTTCGGGGGTGCGGGTTTGAATCCCGCCGCTGTCCTAATTCAATTTTGTTGAAGGTATGTTTTAAAGGCGTGGCAAAACGTTTTTACTGCATTTAGACGATATTTTGGGAAAAATAAACCAAAAAGAAGGCAGTGTGGCCGTGGGTCTAAGGCGGTGGTTTAAGGCATCAGTCACTTCGGGGGTGCGGGTTTGAATCCCGCCGCTGTCCTAATTCAATTTTGCAGAAGGTATGTTTTAAGAGGCGTTAGAAAACCATTTCACAGCATTTAGACGATATTTTGGGAAATATAAACCAAAATGAAGGCAGTGTGGCCGAGTGGTCTAAGGCGCTGGTTTTAGGCACCAGTCTCATAGGGGGCGCGGGTTCGAATCCCGCCGCTGTCATATTTCAATTTTGTAGAAAGTTTGTTTTAAAGGCGTGGGAAATTTGTTTTACAGCATTTAGACGATATTTTGGGAAATATAAACCGAAACGAAGGCAGTGTGGCCGAGTGGTCTAAGGCGCTGGTTTAAGGCACCAGTCTCTTAGGGGGCGCGGGTTTGAATCCCACCGCTGTCCTAATTCAATTTTGCAGAAGGTATGTTTTAAGAGGCGTGGGAAATTTGTTTTACAGCATTTAGACGATATTTTGGGAAATATAAACCGAAACGAAGGCAGTGTGGCCGAGTGGTCTAAGGCGCTGGTTTTAGGCACCAGTCTCTTAAGGGGCGCGGGTTCGAATCCCGCCGCTGTCATATTTCATTTTATAGAAGGTATGTTTTAAGAGGCGTTAGAAAACCATTTCACAGCATTTAGACGATATTTTGGGAAATATAAACCAAAATGAAGGCATTGTGGCCGAGTGGTCTAAGGCGCTGGTTTTAGGCACCAGTCTCTTAGGGGGCGCGGGTTCGAATCCCGCCGCTGTCATATTTCAATTTTGCAGAAGTTATGTTTTAAGAGGCGTTAGAAAACCATTTCACAGCATTTAGACGATATTTTGGGAAATATAAACCAAAATGAAGGCAGTGTGGCCGAGTGGTCTAAGGCGCTGGTTTTAGGCACCAGTCTCTTAGGGGGCGCGGGTTCGAATCCCGCCGCTGTCATATTTCAATTTTGTAGAAGGTATGTTTTAAGAGGCGTGGGAAATTTGTTTTACAGCATTTAGACGATATTTTGGGAAATATAAACCGAAACGAAGGCAGTGTGGCCGAGTGGTCTAAGGCGCTGGTTTTAGGCACCAGTCTCTTAGGGGGTGCGGGTTTGAATCCCGCCGCTGTCCTAATTCAATTTTGCAGAAGGTATGTTTTAAGAGGCGTTAGAAAACCATTTCACAGCATTTAGACGATATTTTGGGAAATATAAACGAAAATGAAGGCAGTGTGGCCGAGTGGTCTAAGGCGCTGGTTTTAGGCACCAGTCTCTTAGGGGGCGCGGGTTCGAATCCCGCCGCTGTCATATTTCAATTTTGTAGAAAGTTTGTTTTAAAGGCGTGGGAAATTTGTTTTACAGCATTTAGACGATATTTTGGGAAATATAAACCGAAACGAAGGCAGTGTGGCCGAGTGGTCTAAGGCGCTGGTTTAAGGCACCAGTCTCTTAGGGGGCGCGGGTTCGAATCCCGCCGCTGTCATATTTCAATTTTGTAGAAGGTATGTTTCAAGAGGCGTGGGAAATTTGTTTTACAGCATTTAGACGATATTTCGGGAAATATAAACCGAAACGAAGGCAGTGTGGCCGAGTGGTCTAAGGCGCTGGTTTTAGGCACCAGTCTCTTAGGGGGCGCGGTTTTGAGTCCCGCCGCTGTCCTAATTCAATTTTGCAGAAGGTATGTTTTAAGAGGCGTTAGAAAACAATTTCACAGCATTTAGACGATATTTTGGGAAATATAAACCAAAATGAAGGCAGTGTGGCCGAGTGGTCTAAGGCGCTGGTTTTAGGCACCAATCTCTTAGGGGGCGCGGGTTCGAATCCCGCCGCTGTCATATTTCAATTTTGTAGAAAGTTTGTTTTAAAGGCGTGGGAAATTTGTTTTACAGCATTTAGACGATATTTTGGGAAATATAAACCGAAACGAAGGCAGTGTGGCCGAGTGGTCTAAGGCGCTGGTTTTAGGCACCAGTCTCTTAGGGGGCGCGGGTTTGAATCCCGCCGCTGTCCTAATTCAATTTTGCAGAAAGTTTGTTTTAAAGGCGTGGGAAATTTGTTTTACAGCATTTAGACGATATTTTGGGAAATATAAACCGAAACGAAGGCAGTGTGGCCGAGTGGTCTAAGGCGCTGGTTTTAGGCACCAGTCTCTTAGGGGGCGCGGGTTCGAATCCCGCCGCTGTCATATTTCAATTTTGTAGAAAGTTTGTTTTAAAGGCGTGGGAAATTTGTTTTACAGCATTTAGACGATATTTTGGGAAATATAATCCGAAACGAAGGCAGTGTGGCCGAGTGGTCTAAGGCGCTGGTTTTTTGGCACCAGTCTCTTAGGGGGTGCGGGTTTGAATCCCGCCGCTGTCCTAATTCAATTTTGCAGAAGGTATGTTTTAAGAGGCGTTAGAAAACCATTTCACAGCATTTAGACGATATTTTGGGAAATATAAACCAAAATGAAGGCAGTGTGGCCGAGTGGTCTAAGGCGCTGGTTTTAGGCACCAGTCTCTTAGGGGGCGCGGGTTCGAATCCCGCCGCTGTCATATTTCAATTTTGTAGAAAGTTTGTTTTAAAGGCGTGGGAAATTTGTTTTACAGCATTTAGACGATATTTTGGGAAATATAAACCAAAACGAAGGCAGTGTGGCCGAGTGGTCTAAGGCGCTGGTTTTAGGCACCAGTCTCTTAGGGGAGCGGGTTCGAATCCCGCCGCTGTCATATTTCAATTTTGTAGAAAGTTTGTTTTAAAGGCGTGGGAAATTTGTTTTACAGCATTTAGACGATATTTTGGGAAATATAAACCGAAACGAAGGCAGTGTGACCGAGTGGTCTAAGGCGCTGGTTTTAGGCACCAGTCTCTTAGGGGGCGCGGGTTCGAATCCCGCCGCTGTCATATTTCAATTTTGTAGAAAGTTTGTTTTAAAGGCGTGGGAAATTTGTTTTACAGCATTTAGACGATATTTTGGGAAATATAAACCGAAACGAAGGCAGTGTGACCGAGTGGTCTAAGGCGCTGGTTTTAGGCACCAGTCTCTTAGGGGGCGCGGGTTCGAATCCCGCCGCTGTCATATTTCAATTTTGTAGAAAGTTTGTTTTAAAGGCGTGGGAAATTTGTTTTACAGCATTTAGACGATATTTTGGGAAATATAAACCGAAACGAAGGCAGTGTGGCCGAGTGGTCTAAGGCGCTGGTTTTAGGCACCAGTCTCTTAGGGGGCGCGGGTTCGAATCCCGCCGCTGTCATGTTTCAATTTTGTAGAAAGTTTGTTTTAAAGGCGTGGGAAATTTGTTTTACAGCATTTAGACGATATTTTTGGGAAATATAAACCGAAACGAAGGCAGTGTGGCCGAGTGGTCTAAGGCGCTGGTTTTTAGGCACCAGTCTCTTAGGGGGCGCGGGTTGAGTTGCGTTCGAGCTTTTGGAGAGTGCAGGTCGTTCGATTTTGCACTCCGTGTTTTCGTCGCGCTAAGCCTAAGCGGGGTATTTTGCCAATTTATTTTTCTTTCGGTTATTATTCGTGCATTTAATTCAATAGTTGTTAATTTATTAATTTGGTAATCCCTCCTGGGTGTTTCTACCCAGGATGGACGCATTCAAAAGATCGGTTTTTATTGATTTTAAACGAAATCTACCAAGTTTTGAAGTTGTGTCTACGGCGGTGATTGCGAACTTTGGTCTGGATTGTGCTTCTGCTTTAGTTGTCTGTGATGAGGGTGGTTACATTCTCACCTTGAAGACTTTGGCCGATGTCGAGGGCGTTATAGATTCGGGCTTGGATATTGATGGTGAGATATATGAAATTTCAAGCGTTTCTGCGAAGACTGTGACTGTCGCCTTTTCGGACTTACCTGAGTTTGTGACTGATGAAGCCGTTTTATCCAAATTAACGTCGCTTGGCTGTGAAATCAAGGGTCCGCTTGTTTGGCATAAAAAGGCATCATTCTATTGCGGACTTCGTACCGTTCGTGTTACCTTACCTGAGAGTCTGTCATCATTACCATATCGCTTACGAGTTGCCGATGCTGTTGGTCGAGAGAAGTTTTACGCTGTCCGACATGATTCTCAGTTGAAAATTTGTAATAAGTGTTATTCTCCTGACCATATTTATCGCCATTGTCCTGATTTCAAGTGCTTTAAGTGCCAGAAGCAGGGACATGTTGTTCGGGAGTGTCCTATATGGCCCCGGATGGCATCCCGCGATTTAGAAGCGGCGTCGGGCGGTGGTGGTGACGGTGAAGCGATGGTCGTCGATCCTGCCTCAGTCGCTATTCCTCAAGGTTCTCCGGTCCGGGCCGGTAGTGGTGAATCTTCCATCGTCGATGCTGGTGTCAAGTCTGATCCGCGTCGGAGTGCTAAGCATTCGCTGTCGTCAAGCGATGGCGATGTCGGTAAGAAGCTGTCTTCTTCTTCTGGCTCTGCTACGAAAGTTCAAAGGGTTCCCGTTGCTATGCGTCTGCTCCCTTTCAAGGGTCATCGCCGGCCTGAGTGGTGGCCTAAGGAGGTTGCTTGGCCGCCATCTTCAGAGAACGAATATTTTGCTCGGGTGTGTCGGTATCAGGGTCAGCCTGTTACCAGTCCTCTGTATAAGGACTTTGTGATCCCGGATGATTACGGTTTCAACGTATAAGTTACAAATTAATGGTGATGGATTTTCTTAATGTTTTGCGGCCTTTTCTGTGTTCTGTCGGTTCTAAGCCTTTGCTTCTCATTTTCAATAAGGAGTTTTTTTTTCGTTAATTTATTTCTTCTTAATCGTCTTTAATGCTGTTTATTATCTAATTTAGCCTATTTTTGTTCATGAATTCTTTCTACAACATGTACTGCCTAATAGTGTTTGATACGTTGCTTAATTTTTTTATTTCTCACTATTGTTTAATCAATATTATCTAATCGTTTTTCTTTCTTTATCGCTGTTCATTTTCGCGACCGATTTTTCAAATGTTACTTCGTATTTTTTTCTTGTTCTATTATCTTGTTGCATTTCGCTTTTTGTACCATACACGCGTCGTGTATTTTTTTAATGATATAATTAAAAAAAAAAAAAAAAAAAGGCGCTGGTTTTAGGCACCAGTCTCTTAGGGGGCGCGGGTTCGAATCCCGCCGCTGTCATATTTCAATTTTGTAGAAAGTTTGTTTTAAAGGCGTGGGAAATTTGTTTTACAGCATTTAGACGATATTTTGGGAAATATAAACCGAAACGAAGGCAGTGTGGCCGAGTGGTCTAAGGCGCTGGTTTTAGGCACCAGTCTCTTAGGGGGCGCGGGTTCGAATCCCGCCTCTGTCATATTTCAATTTTGTAGAAAGTTTGTTTTAAAGGCGTGGGAAATTTGTTTTACAGCATTTAGACGATATTTTGGGAAATATAAACCGAAACGAAGGCAGTGTGACCGAGTGGTCTAAGGCGCTGGTTTTAGGCACCAGTCTCTTAGGGGGCGCGGGTTCGAATCCCGCCGCTGTCATATTTCAATTTTGTAGAAAGTTTGTTTTAAAGGCGTGGGAAATTTGTTTTACAGCATTTAGACGATATTTTGGGAAATATAAACCGAAACGAAGGCAGTGAGGCCGAGTGGTCTAAGGCGCTGGTTTTAGGCACCAGTCTCTTAGGGGGCGCGGGTTCGAATCCCGCCGCTGTCATATTTCAATTTTGTAGAAAGTTTGTTTTAAAGGCGTGGGAAATTTGTTTTACAGCATTTAGACGATATTTTGGGAAATATAAACCGAAACGAAGGCAGTGTGGCCGAGTGGTCTAAGGCGCTGGTTTTAGGCACCAGTCTCTTAGGGGGCGCGGGTTGGAATCCCGCCGCTGTCATATTTCAATTTTGTAGAAAGTTTGTTTTAAAGGCGTGGGAAATTTGTTTTACAGCATTTAGACGATATTTTGGGAAATATAAACCGAAACGAAGGCAGTGTGGCCGAGTGGTCTAAGGCGCTGGTTTTAAGCACCAGTCTCTTAGGGGGCGCGGGTTTGAATCCCGCCGCTGTCCTAATTCAATTTTGCAGAAGGTATGTTTTAAGAGGCGTCAGAAAACCATTTCACAGCATTTAGACGATATTTTGGGAAATATAAACCAAAATGAAGGCATTGTGGCCGAGTGGTCTAAGGTGCTGGTTTTAGGCACCAGTCTCTTAGGGGGCGCGGGTTCGAATCCCGCCGCTGTCATATTTCAATTTTGTAGAAAGTTTGTTTTAAAGGCGTGGGAAATTTGTTTTACAGCATTTAGACGATATTTTGGGAAATATAAACCGAAACGAAGGCAGTGTGGCCGAGTGGTCTAAGGCGCTGGTTTTAGGCACCAGTCTCTTAGGGGGCGCGGGTTCGAATCCCGCCGCTGTCATATTTCAATTTTGTAGAAGGTATGTTTTAAGAGGCGTGGGAAATTTGTTTTACAGCATTTAGACGATATTTTGGGAAATATAAACCGAAACGAAGGCAGTGTGGCCGAGTGGTCTAAGGCGCTGGTTTTAGGCACCAGTCTCTTAGGGGGTGCCGGTTTGAATCCCGCCGCTGTCCTAATTCAATTTTGCAGAAGGTATGTTTTAAGAGGCGTTAGAAAACCATTTCACAGCATTTAGACGATATTTTGGGAAATATAAACCAAAATGAAGGCAGTGTGGCCGAGTGGTCTAAGGCGCTGGTTTTAGGCACCAGTCTCTTAGGGGGCGCGGGTTCGAATCCCGCCGCTGTCATATTTCAATTTTGTAAAAAGTTTGTTTTAAGAGGCGTGGGAAATTTGTTTTACAGCATTTAGACGATATTTTGGGAAATATAATCCGAAACGAAGGCAGTGTGGCCGAGTGGTCTAAGGCGCTGGTTTTTTGGCACCAGTCTCTTAGGGGGTGCGGGTTTGAATCCCGCCGCTGTCCTAATTCAATTTTGCAGAAGGTATGTTTTAAGAGGCGTTAGAAAACCATTTAACAGCATTTAGACGATATTTTGGGAAATACAAACCGAAACGAAGGCAGTGTGACCGAGTGGTCTAAGGCGCTGGTTTTAGGCACCAGTCTCTTAGGGGGCGCGGGTTCGAATCCCGCCGCTGTCATATTTCAATTTTGTAGAAAGTTTGTTTTAAAGGCGTGGTAAATTTGCTTTACAGCATTTAGACGATATTTTGGGAAATACAAACCGAAACGAAGGCAGTGTGGCCGAGTGGTCTAAGCCGCTGGTTTTAGGCACCAGTCTCTTAGGGGGCGCGGGTTCGAATCCCGCCGCTGTCATATTTCAATTTTGTAGAAAGTTTGTTTTAAAGGCGTGGTAAATTTGCTTTACAGCATTTAGACGATATTTTGGGAAATACAAACCGAAACGAAGGCAGTGTGGCCGAGTGGTCTAAGCCGCTGGTTTTAGGCACCAGTCTCTTAGGGGGCGCGGGTTCGAATCCCGCCGCTGTCATATTTCAATTTTGTAGAAAGTTTGTTTTAAAGGCGTGGGAAATTTGTTTTACAGCATTTAGACGATATTTTGGGAAATATAAACCGAAACGAAGGCAGTGTGGCCGAGTGGTCTAAGGCGCTGGTTTTAGGAACCAGTCTCTTAGGAGGCGCGGGTTCGAATCCCGCCGCTGTCATATTTCAATTTTGTAGAAAGTTTGTTTTAAAGGCGTGGGAAATTTGTTTTACAGCATTTAGACGATATTTTGGGAAATATAAACCGAAACGAAGGCAGTGTGGCCGAGTGGTCTAAGGCGCTGGTTTTAGGCACCAGTCTCTTAGGGGGCGCGGGTTCGAATCCCGCCGCTGTCATTATTCAATTTTGTAAAAGGTATGTTTTTAGAGACGTGGGAAAAACATTTCACAGCATTTAGACGATATTTTGGGAAATATTAAACGGGAAGAAGGCAGTGTGGCCGAGTGGTCTAAGGCGCTGGTTTTAGGCACCAGTCTCTTCGGAGACGCGGGTTCGAATCCCGCCGCTGTCATTATTCAATTTTGTAGAAGGTATGTTTTTAGAGACGTGGGAAAACCATTTCACAGCATTTGGACGATATTTTGGGAAATATAACACAAAAAGAAGGCAGTGTGGCTGAGTAATCTAAGGCGCTGGTTCGGGAGTCTCGTCTTTCAACAAAGCTTTTATTATCGTTGTGGGGCATTTTTTTGTACTTTGCCTTCTTAAAACAAACCCGCTGACGTAGTGTAACGTGTCGAGGAGTTCCTTTAGTGAGTTGTTTTCATATTTATCAGTTGAAGGTAAATCTAGTTCACTCCTAAGTTTGTCTTCTTTATCTTTCTTCTTTGTACTTTTCAACACAGCTTCATCAACTCCGATTCTTAGCTCCACCACTAGCTTACCAAAAAAATCTTGCAAAAAAATGCTGATGCAAATTTTTTTGGAACGGTATGGCAGGCTTTCAAATGAGGTCATTTTTTCAAAACTGGTTTTCAATTTATCATTAAGTAATTTGTCGAGGCATATTTTAAGCGTTTATACAAAGTAGTCCTCTCGCGATTTGCTAGATATTAGGTCCTTGCAAATCCCTAAAGGCTATTTGGAACCAGGGGCGGCGATATAGGGTACGCAGGGTACGCAACTGCGTGGGGACGCAGAAGGTTTGGGGGCGCATTTTTTCGAGGACTATAAAGTGAGTAAGTTTTATAGTTGGCGCCAAAAGTAGGTAAAGACTGGTTTAAATTTGATGTATTTCAGTCTTTAAACACGAGTAGTTTATTTAAATGCGTTACGAGTTTTACGCTACTTCATTTTAACTTACTCTTCGAAGAATTAGTTCATAACGCAGGCTACACGCCGGAGACTTTTTAGATTATGTAGTCGCGTTACGAGATTTACTCTACTTTACTTAAAGTTTTACTTATTAGAATTAGCTCATAAAGCAGCATACACGATGGACACGTTTTTACTCTACGTTACATTTCTACGTTGGAGAGTTTAATAAGGAAACGGGTTGTTTAAATTTAAAAGTAACATGTAATATGATATTCGCAGTGGCGGCGCCAGGATATTACTATGGGTAGGCTACTTAATTCTTTAATTTGCCCCCCCCCCCTTACATACACTAACTAAACAAAACTGTGACAAAACCGGTTTATTTTTAATAATTTACAAAAGAAATGTACATGCCTGTTTAAATGTACTCGGAAGTAATTTTTTTAGTCGATGAGCATAACAATGCACATATGGGCAACATCCTCCAACAGAATTCTCCATTTTCACTTACAATTGTTGCAAAAACACTTGCCAGTTGCCACGCTTTATTTTATCTTTCTTTTTTTTTTTTAGAAGCTCGTTATGAGCGATTGTAACGGGTGGGACATTTCAGTCCGCTCGTCCATTTGATTAATCAGGTGCGAGATATGTGTTACGGCCACGCCAACGGGGGCATACTTGGGAATAGGGTTGGGACACCCGTGGCGGAAGTATGACAACCACCCGTTGGGGGATTAGTGGTCGTCCTCACACGGCCATCCGCAAACTCTGCCTCCCGGACGCCTGGGATTACAGGAGTGAGCCACTACTCCCGGCTCTTATTTTATCTTTATTTAGGAAATTGTGACTCGGAGAGTCGGAAAACCGCGTAATTTATCATCTGTCTAACAATGCAACACTTTTTGAAGTAGCTATTTTAGCAACTACAACGAATAAAGGCTGCGTTCGAAAAAATATTAGAAATCACTGTTCAGTGTTCGCAACCTAAAAACAGCAGGCTTTTAATTCGGATTTTGATATTTCTAGTTTCGCAAATCATTTTAGGGGGCTGTTCGGCACCCCTTCATCTAGATTTGGGGCCCCTACAAGCGAAATAAAGCAGGCTGTAGCCTGCGTAGCCTACCCCTGGCGCCGCCACTGGATATTCGATGTAGTTTTATCTAAGTACCATCACGTACCCTATATCATTTTTTTGAACAATGAAAAATGCTAGGAACCAGAACCGGAAACGACAAAGCGCAAATTTAAGAACCGGAACCGAGATAGTCCGAACCGTTGCATCCCTAATATCTATATATCGCCGTTTTTGCCCTTTCGGAAATCGGCCTTTCTTTATTTGTTAGGAGTGGTAATGGCGCCAGTTGAACCACAATATTAGCGAAAAATGCTGCTGTAGTAGAAGTGGGGTCTAAGGATTAAAATGACGGTGCCAGAAACAAAAAAGAAACATTTCACAAAACGGATTCTATTTCCGCTAACCATGCCCGATTCCGGGTCTTCGCGTATTTCCGCAAGTTCGGAAGATTCTAAGGCTATTTTTAAGAAAGATGCTTTTGGTTTTTGTTTATTTTTTAAGGTGCATTATTTGTCAAGGATGGTTTTTGATTATTTTTAAGGTGTATTATTTGTCAAGGATTACAGAAATCCAAAAAGTTTTAACCGCTATTTATTATTTAGAAAGATATGATAAATATAAAATTGTTACTTGCCAGCAATTTTTACCTCTTAATATACGACATATTTTGAGATTTTCTCGGGAAATTCGAGATTTTTGTACCTGTTAGATAAGGTAGGACTGATGACGAATTACATTTAACAGCGAGATATTAATAAATTTTTAAAAAGTGTCCAAAGCGAAAATGTTTTTTTACGGCGCATTCAATTCGCTAGATACTAGGTACGATGTCACCGGAAACGATGTCCGTAGGTGGGGTTAATATATGCATTCAAGAGGAGGGAAAACACCTTCGCGTGGGATCAATTCATATCTCAGTCGCTCTTCCTTGTTTAATTCGCACCACAAGAGACTATACTAGGTACTGTCCTCTAGGTCGCGTTATAGATGGCACAGCTTGATTAGCAAGAATGTGGCTGGGGTGGCGCCGCGCGCCCCCAGCACTCGAGCGAAGTCAGTGTGCGGCGCCGTGAGGCGCCAATACTTCGATGACGAGTCCAGTTTTACTTTTAATTTACACGTAAAAAATGTCGTATTTTCCGTGGTAAAAATTGATGGCAAGTAACAATTTTACATTTATTTTTCTAAATAATAAATTGCGGCTAAAACGTTTTGCATTATTGTAATCCTTTTGTTTTTAATGCAAAACATTATTTTTCGGGAATTAATACTTAAGGAGATATATTTAAAGGGGTCAAAAAAGCTACCTGTCTAAAAGGAAACACTAATTGCATACCGTTCAAGTTAAAATTGCTATATTAGTAAGTGGCTTCGTAATGACGACTCTTTAGTTAAATTAAACCATGAATATATATTGAGTACACGTGTTACATTTACATAGCGTCTGGATGACTATCCACAAGTGAAGACCACGTTCTCGAATCATCTAGGTCAGAGGGGGCTTTGACTAATATTTACTTAATATTACATTATTATAAATCTTCCTTTATTATTTATTAATAAGTTGAGTTTCCTTTCAAAATTCGACATGAACGAGATGTGCGAATGACTGGTTGATGGTCGGAAACACTGGTGGGCTGCTGAAAACGTAACTCGCTGTGGTCTGTGGTTCGTGGAATGTCTGGACGGTGAGTTCTGGATACTCTTTAGTTATGAGTTGGGGTTTGGGATAGTTCATTCGTTGTCGTTTCTGCTCACGAGTTGTTTTATCAGGTAGTCGAACTAGAGGAAATCTGTTCCGTCGAATGATACCATGGGCTTTTGATGTCACGTACGGGATCTTGCGGGTTGTCTGTACCTTGAATTCTCATATTGACCAGCCACCCGTTTTTCTGGGTTTAAGGAGCGTAAATCCTTTGTTCCTTGTCGGCAATCAAATTTAACTTTTTGCGTCATCCTTCCAGAGATCCTGCTAGTCACTGCGCTTATAGAGATATGAAACTCTCACGAAAATGCGTCAAGAAAAATTCAAGCATCAAATGGCCGGGAGTAAAGCCATTTTTGCTTAGGGCATTGCAATAGTTTTCTCCCAGACGTCAAGGGGCGCCACCGTCGGCAAAAAAAAATAGAGGGTCGCTGTGGGTATTGGGAGTTTCATATCTCTATAAGCGCAGGATCTCCGATCCTACTCTTCTCTTTCAATTGATAAACTTGCTTTTTGTGTTGAATTTTCGATTCTAACCATTCTGGCGTAGCTAGGACGGTAGTACGAAGTTGTCGATTCATAAAGGGTTCTGCGGGACTGAAGCCCTTTTCTTAAAGGTGTTTCTCGGTTAGCTTACTTGGGGATTAATGGAGGTATTTGTATTAATTACGGAAAACTCATGAGGCGATTTGGATTTAATTAAAATTGATTTAACAAAATGAAAATTAAAAACAAACATTTTAAAAACGTGATGTTTGAATCAACGTCCGACACTACGTTTCGGGTCCTACAAGATCCTTTGTCAATTGTGAAGATTTAGTTGAAAACATGCTTATTTATAGATTTTTTACATTAGGTATAATGACGTCATATTTCTACACTTTATTACAAGAGAGGTTATATTATTATTTTTTATTTAGGTAAATGTAGATGGAGGGACGATGAGACAATTTTCGATATCCCATATCGGGGAAATTTCGCCCTCTTTATCTAAATTTAAGTTTCCGAATTTTTGCATAAGGATTTTTTCTGTAAATTTACGTTTGAAATTATGTTTTTCAGTGTGGAGGATTTTTTTTAATTATAGGAAAAAGCTCATCTACGCTGAGGAAAAAGGAGATATATAAGTAACCCTGGGCATTTTACTGCGGCTAAGAAGGGACAGGTATTGAAAAAGCCCTAACTGGCATTCCACCTAATGACGTGGCATCGTACCAAGGGACATTGCCCTAAGTAGAATCGTACCTAGTGGCATCGCCGTAAATGGTATAGTACCTAGTGACATCGCACTAAACGGAATCGTACCAAATGGCATCGCCCTAAGTGGCATTGTACCTAATCTGGTACTGAAATCTGGTGGAGATTGGTTGGTTGGTTTTTTATTCCGTTAACGTCGCGCTGGTTGTCATGGGTGTGCTTTTCTAACTCCTTCTTATTGACTTTTGGGAAGGACCGAGTGCTGATTGTTACGGCAACCTCTCAACGTCCAATGGCCGGGTTTCCACCATTTGTTCACGGTATTCGTCTTAGTACCAATTTGCGTTCACATCGGGCGGGTTTCGAACCCGAGACCGCCTGCTTGACAGGCGGACGTTCTACCACTGAACCACCGACACTCATTACGCTTCATCGAAAATTAGACCTTCAGCTTTATCGGAAGCGTATATAATAGAGTATGAAATTTTGGTTTAATTGATATAGAACAAGATTTCGTGTAAGATTTAAATTATTGCACCGAATAAATTATAATTTAGCGATTTCTCTATTGATTAAAAACAAATGCGCCACCCAGGTTTTGAACCCGAGCCGTTCAGTTAGGCAGTTGAGCGCTCTACCACAGAACCAACGATAACTCCTCTGCTATACTGCAAATAAGACACTCATCGTAAGCATAATAGTTAATAAAGTCTTGAATTTTTATACGAATAAAATTATGAAGGCCTAATCTGGTTTTTTTACGATTGAAATTATGAAGGCCTAATGTGGTTTTTTTACGATTAGAATGAAATTATGAAGACTTAATCTGGTCTTATCGACTTAGATAAAGTTGTATTAATGTGGTGGCGTTGGTTTAACGTTTATTGATATACGAGCTGTCGTTTAGGTAAGGTTTTTGCTTCTTGTTTTGTTTTGCTTACTTAACTCGTGACTTCGTAATTTATTTTACGTGTTTTCTTATCGGCTTTAAATGTATGATACCAGGGCCGGACTGGCTAGTAGTCGGCCCCACCGGCTATGCAATCGTGTTGGCCTCATTTCCCATTAATGCCAAATTTTTCCCAATTTTTTCCCAATCGCCGGTCAGATCGGGGCCAATCTGGGCCTGTGTGATACATTTTCATTAATGTGGTTACGTTGGTTTTATTTATTTTGAGGCAAATTCTTCCGAGGAGAGGAATATTTTGGCAAGCTTGCCAACTTGTTTCATTAGAACAATTTTTAGAAATGAAACGAAAGGCACCTTGGAACTATTAATATAACCAAAGGAAGGCGTGTAACATTTTAAACGAACACTAAAATACATATATTTTGATTGTTGAAATCGCACATATGTCCCAATAAAAGCCTCTGTTAAACTCCAATGCGAGAGTCTGTAAAATAAAAGACAACGCTTTTCATGTTGCGGTGTAATTGATAAATTTCTTTAGTTTGCTTCCCTGATGGTGGGAATTAGAAATTCAGACAGTCAAAAGACAAAACCAAGAATGTATTTATTTATATTTAGGAAGAATGATTATGTTGCGACAATCGCCGGGCACGTTGAACCCCTTTCGGGGGGAAAGACAAAACGTCACCGGCGATTGATTTCCATCGCGTTAGGTGACGTAAATTTTAAGCAGCCAATGAAATACCGGGACTATTCGTTTTATTTTAAGCGGAGGAGCGTTCTGGGGGGACCAACGGGTGGTATGAGAGAAAGGCTAAAAACCGTCTCGACATAGACATTCTCCCTAGGTAAAAATAAATACATTCTTGACAAAACAAACAGTTGTAATAAGGAATTGTCCCCAAGGTATAATAATATGACCGGCTTTTAATGCATGGTAGGCTAAGCTATTGTGAGGGTCAAGGTTTTTCACTGCGCGTTGATGTTCTTTAATGCGAGTTTGTATTGGTCTCATCGTCTCTCCAACGTATTTATCTGTACATGCGCCACAAGAGATTTGGTAAATCACGCCATCTGGGTAAGATTTATGGTTTTCTGAGTTTTCCGTAATTAATACAAATACCTCCATTATTACTACACCATGACAAAAATCAGTAACTTTATTTACTTGTGGATTCTTTTAATCACATAGTGCAAGAGCTAACTGTATCTTCGAAATCCGTAGAAAAATCCTGTGTGTGTTCTCTACATTTTGTGATTACAAGATCTATAATTCTATATGATGGATCTTCGTGATAATTTTGTGTCATTGACTGTTTGGTATTAGAAGTCGACATCCAAGCATTAGAAATTCCTTCGATATAGTAATGTCCTGACAATTACGAAAACATTCAATATACTAACGGTATTTTCGATTTTTCGGGCCGTTCACTTGTAGTGTACTTACGAATTCGGTTCATGGTTTTGTATAGAAGTTGTGACTCTAAAATTCGCCAAATTTGGCATCTGTTGCTGGCAACATCGATGTGATGAGTTGAACATGCGCTGAGAGTTCATCTTGAAGTTCGATTGCTTCGACGACCTCTAACGGTTTCCTTGAAAAAACGTCAGCTTTAAGCAGGTCCTTCCTGGAATATGTATCACTATAGAAGTATCGCATCCGGCAAACTATTCATCGCTGGAGTCTTGGTGTCAAGTCATCTAGCTAATTCTCAAGTTATGTGGAGACCAAGAATATACATTTTAACTTATCACACGTCCATGCAAGTGCTTGTTGAAATAATGGAAATATGTCACCTGTAAATAGGACGTCGTGTTTTTGCTAAGCCTTCATATGTCAAAAAAAGCTACCTGGTTAAAAGGAAACACTTTTTGCGTACCGTGCCCGTGAAAAGTTTCCTTTATTTCAACAAGCACTATAATAACGGTCACATTCAGGTCCTGTCCTCGGATGTATTACTTCTTGGCAATTTCGTTGAAGATGGTTTATTGAAGCGGCTAATGGGAACGATTACACGAAGAAAGGCGGATGGGGCGTGGTTTATCTTCTAGAAATCACTAGCCAATTAGAGTACCACTCACAAATTACCTCTTATTATTATCATAAGTAACAAAATAACCAGAAGTATGACACTACCTTTTCACCCAATGCATTTTTTATGATTGTCAGTTTCGCCAATCACAACGTAAACCACTACGTACCGACGGACTTATCAGACTGAAAACTCTCCACGAACGGTTCCTAGTATTTGGAGGATGCCCTGAAAATCGCAGACGGTCCGCCGGCAGCCTTTTCAAAAGTGTAAATAACGCTTACTTTTGGAAAATAATGATAAATTATTGAATCGGAAGATAAAAACAAGAATGTATTTATTTATACTCAGGGAGAATTAATATGTCGAGACTATCGACGGACACGTTGAGCCCCTAACCCCGTCACGTTAAGGGGGTGGGGAGGAAAAAGAGAGGCGGTCTTATTTTTTGCGTCCTCGCTGCAGCGTTAATCGCGTCGAAAAACGTAATTTTTAAGAACCAATGAGATTGCAGTATTATTTGATTTTATTAAATAGGAAGAGCATACCGGGGGGCCCAACGGGTGGAATTGGAGAAACGCTAAAAATAATCTCGACATATTCATTTTCCCTGAGTATAAATAAATACATTCTTGATAAAAATAAGTATTATAAACACTGGCTCAATTTCAGAAGTTAGTTATTTTTGAATTTCAAACTTAAACGCCTGTACGCTCGTTTTTATCGCCATCAAACTAACCAACTATTTTACCAACGGAAAGAGTAGGAAGGGACAAGTTTCCTGTTCGGAAACTTCCTATTTCGCAATATCTCTACGACAGAAAATCATTAACCGAATTCGTTCTGTGCCATACTTGTGTTAATTATGTTACTTATGTTATTATTATCAAAAATAAATAGACATAATCAGAAAGTCTCGCATTAGTGATATTCTGTACCTTTCAACAAACAATTATTTACGTCCTTCGGCATCCCCATATGGTCGCGTTGGATAGTTTGTAGGAATGGGAAGTAGTTAGCGAAAGGCCAAAAGAGGGATCCAACGTGTTTCCATTGTTACTACTCTGCTAAAAGGAACCTCTATAGATGCCCGAAATTGCCCTCCTGTCAACCCAGGCACTGATTTATAGTTTTACGATCGTCTTGAGAATCGACGGTGAATAGCGTATAGTGTGCATGCCACGTGTATTTATTATTGAACTCGAACCTTTGCCAGATTTTCTCGACCAATGCTTACAATTATAGTAGTGCGCCTCGATATTATTGTTTGGTGTAATTGTCACCGAATGTGTGCGCGTCTTGTGATCTCAAGAAAGTGAAACACATGTGAAACACATGGGCGCTTGAAATAAAGCCCTACGTTGAAATTTGGTGATTGGTCAAACCATAGTGTCCCTCCACGTGACAGCCCGTCATAGTAATTCGATTGGGTAACGAAAAAACCAGGATGGACCCAAAAAGTCACGTGGCCTATACAACAAAACTGGAAAACAAGAAGAAGAATGGAAGAAGAGGACCCGTATCTCCGGACCGAAAGGAAAGGATGATCTTAAACACCCCGCTCCGGATGACCTTAATAGAAGGAACATAGTTTTCGCGCTGGTCGCAATCTATGGATGTCTCCAGCCAATTGATCAGTTATCGCCGGACCATGGTTTTCCTCTGCCGATCACCACCACGACATCGTAGACGATAGTAGTAGCCTCACCTTATCTCCAACGTCTCAAGCCTTCAACTCGTCTCTTCAACTCTACGAACTCTCTCCTCGCATCTACCTTTTTCATTTTATTTTCAAGTCTCGAGACCGACGATAATCAAGAATATTGATGAGTACTTTTTATATGGCGCAATTAGTGTATATAGTAGACCGCGAATTTTTAGTAGTCTGGCATTGGTCGAGTGCATGCTGCATGTAGTTATTTTGGGGGTCATGTATATTAATCTAGTAGTATTTTATTTGTTAGCGGTATTGTTTGGTTTTTATTTAGTAGTTCGTTTCGAAATGTTTGTCAATAGTAATTTTAGAAGTTGATCATTAAATCAGAATCTGGGTATGGCAAAACAACTTGTCCTTATTTAATAATTCATTAGCGTCCTTACGAACCATTTTAATCTAGTAGCATAGTGGTAGTATATGTCAACGCTAGGCACCTATAGGCCTATAGTAGTAGTAGAAAAGCGTTACATGTTTCGCGATGCTAAACACCCTGGAGAGATTTCCTACAAGCTCTTTAGGTCGGCCGCTTATTTTTCAGTTCTAGATGACTGGAAAAATAAATCCCAGCTCAATTGGAATTAATGTCTAAAAACCAGACAAGTTAATTTAATTTTTACGTAAAAGAGTTGTTTAGGACTGGAGTTTAAACTGAACTAGTTGAAAGGGAAAACAAGGAAGACATTTGAAAAAAAAGCAAAGCGTTAGAAGATTTAGATAAGTTAGACCTAGGCTTAGTGGCTGAATCTGTTGTTCTCCTCCTCATATTTTTCTTTCAACAATGTAAATTGAGAAACGATATCTTCATTGTGAAAAAATCGTCTACAGCATATTTCTTAACAATGATTTCTGTAACTCCTAGAATTTTCCATTACTATAACACAACTAAAACATTAAGTTTTGGTACACACGTGCCCGTGGAGGCAACGAACTTATAGATGCTAGCTATTTCGCGGAGAGCGACAATTTTATGACCAGTTTTCGCATGTACCTCGTGCAATACCCTAAATTTGTAATCGCAGAAAGGGGATAAAGTAGTTTCTCAGATTACACGGCGCGAACTTGGCCTCCAATGCCAGACTTTCTGTTTATATCTATTTATATTTGTTATTATTATATTATCTTTTAGCACGAATACATTTTTGGTATTATTCTTGGGAAATCTGTACTTTAGCTCAGCTAAAAACATAATCAGCTAGGCTAATACCGAAGGCACCACCTTAGGCTTAAAGCATCAAGCGACATTTTAAAGCCTTTAATTCAGGTGGCTAGGTTACAATGCGTGAGAAATATTTCTGATTCGTGGCGACAATAATCACTCCCACAGCAAGAGCGTGTTTGGAAGTGGGAGTCTGTCATTGGGGAGATAACCTTTGCTTAAGATCAGTGTTCACCGCAAGGTTTACAAATATGTTTAAAGGTTTCCGCTCTAAAAATACGTTTTTACACGGATCGTACTTTAGATCCAGACATGGGCAAAATCACGAGTGATTATTAAGTATTCACTCTCACTCTTGAGGGAGAGTGGTGGAAAAAAATTATAGACCACTCCCGCTCAAGAGTGAGTGTGGCAAAAAACATTTTTAGTCCACTCTCGCTGAAAAGTGAGAGTGGCGAAAACAATTCTAGTCCACTCCTGCTTAAGAGAGAGAGAGCGGCGAAAACAATTCTAGTCCACTACCGCTCAAGAGTGAGAGTGGCGAAAACAATTCTAGTCCACTACCGCTCAAGAGTGAGAGTGGCGAAAACAATTCTAGTCCACTCCTGCTTAAGAGAGAGAGAGCGGCGAAAACAATTCTAGTCCACTACCGCTCAAGAGTGAGAGTGGCGAAAACAATTCTAGTCCACTCCTGCTTAAGAGAGAGAGAGCGGCGAAAACAATTCTAGTCCACTACCGCTCAAGAGTGAGAGTGGCGAAAACAATTCTAGTCCGGGAATAACTCCCGCAATAGAGCGAGAAAACCATTTTCTGCTACTATCACTCTTTTCCCACCCTTAAGTAGTTCACTCGGTGAAAGAGTTAAATAAATCAAGGCGATCACTTACACAATTTTTCTGGGCGGAAAATTTGAAATTTCCAGCGCTTTATTCGAATTTTGTATAAAAACTTTAAAGGTAAGGCACTATGGTCTACTTTAAGATTTAGTTACCTTTTAGCCATGGTGATATGATTCAGTAGACCAATTGTTTTAAGTCATGGCTTAAATGGGTATTTTAAGGTTTGTTTCCCGATTTTCTCATTCATTGAGAAATTACTACTCGTAATTGAGCGTTATTGTTACACGATTGAAGAACTGGCTGACATTCATTTTACGTATGGAATAGCGGATAGTAATGCAGATGCTGCTTCACAAATTTACCGTGAAAGGTATCCAAACAGTGTATACCGATCCCACGAGCTTTCGTAAATGTTCATCGTCGATTACGTGAAACAGGCGCAACAGAGGTAAGATTTGGTCTGAACCCACTAGACTTTTTCCTGTGGGGATGGATGAAAGATCTTGTCTACGTAACTCCACTCGAATCAGAGGTAGATTTATTGGCAAGAATGCACGCCGCTGCGGAACACATTCGTACCACACCTATAGTGTTCCAGGACGTATGTTCAACTCTTATTTGCCGCTGCGGCCTTCGTCTAAGAGTTGGAGGACGACATTTTGAGCATTTGCTTTAAAGAAATAAAATTGCGTTTCGCACGCGAAAATGTTTTGCGTCTTTCTTTTGTAAAGTCCAATTTTCCTCCTAAAACTAAAATGGGCTTTCCTATCTGGGTCCTTGTTTTCTTGTGGTTGAGTACAATAAGGCATATTTAACACAAACTTGAAAACTCTCTGACGTTTGTCCAATTCGTCACAGAGGATCGCGATGATTAACAAGTTGGCAAGCCAAAATATACCTCTCCTCGGAAGAATTGTCCCTAGCGGTATTAATTTCGAGATAACCCTCAAAGATATATCTCCCCAATTCAGAGTTATTTACTAAAAACGTAATCCCGGTTCAATCCCGCCCGGTATAAAATTTTAATTATAATTAAAATAATTGAGACGAAACAACCGAGAATAATTTATTCAGAATATTATAAATTAAGTAGTTACAACAGTAAGTTAGACGTACTAAAACAATGCACAATTGAATTTAACCCTATTTACGGTACAAGTTTAGCAGTTAAATATAATACGAAGCCAATTTTAATGAAAGAAATATCTACAGAGGGTATTTGTATTTTTCTCGCTTACGAAATATTTGCCGCATCGTTAACGCTCATTTTATTTCAACGTTCGCCCTTGATGAAGATACCGTAGAATATCGATATCTGGTAGTGGACGACTCGTAGACGTCCTGTTGACGTTGTGACACATACCGCATGAAAACGACCAATACCATCCAATTTCCAATATCATATAATGACTCGCACACCCAGGAAATCAATGACTGCATTAGGAATCGTAGATATCCAAATATCCACACCAACAAAAAATTTATTAACAAGAAGCGAAACACTTACCATTCACAAAGCACAGAAAGTCACTTGACTAAACGTATATCAACATATGACCGAAGACGGAATAGTTAAGGTTCTTTATAAATAAACACAAACGAACCCAATTGTTGAACAGGTCGGTGAAGTTGGCCCCCCCTATCGCCATTTTGATAAATTAACTATTTGATTAAAATGCACCCATTACGCACCATTATGCACTACCAATACCGCATTATGCACCCATTGGGCTCGGAAGGAAAAAGCCACTCTAAAGGGGGGGGTAACTTTACCATAGCCCCCCCACTTTGACTTTTCACAATAACAAGTTAACCAATCAAAGGCACTCATTATGCACCGTTATGCACCACACGCCAATCATTACGAACCAGTATCATAATAGAGTTATTTAAAATTTTAAATGGGGGGGGGCAGGTTTACCTCAGCCCCCCCCCTTTCACCAATCGCGCCAAAAACGGTGTTATTCTAACGCACCCATTACGCACCATTATGCACCACATTCGATATATTATGCACCATACTAGTTAATGGAAATTTTTATTTTTTACATTTTGGTCTATCCAAAATTTTTTTAAACAGACGGAGCAGATTTGAATTTACCTCAGCCTCCCCCATTCAATAATTAAGATAAAAATGGTGCCAATATAACGTAAGCTCTAGCGTAGAATTATCTTCCGTACTCAAATTATTAGGCACCATCACATTATATCATTATTTAATTATTAAATCTAATGAAATGCTCTGCAAAAGAATAACAGTATTTACCTGGATAGCTTTTTCCGCAAACTCCCGGATTACAATTAATTATAATTTCGCATCACACTTACAATTTGTTCGCTGTTCAAAATATAATATAAATAATAAAATAGAAATTTATAAATAAAAATTTGTGGGTAGTCAAAATTGTTAATGAAAATTGTCAATATACTTATTGCACATACCCTTTTTGTATGGGGTAAAATAAACCGCTACAAATGTGTGACAAAAACAGACGCGATAAACATGAAATAGCCCACAAGGCCCTAATTAAGATTTAAGGCCGAAATAATCGGTAAATAAATATACACATTTGCGGTAAAAATAGCCACTTTGTACAGGAGCTATTCACCAATCCCCCTAAAAATTGTGTCTTGCATTATGCACCACAGTTGATTTATTATAAACCATACTAGTTAGCGGAAATAATTAATTTTTTAAATTTAGACTTTAAATTTTCAATTTTAGCGGGAAATGATTTTCGTCTAACCGACCTGAAATTGGTTCCATTCAATTGCACTCATTACGCACCATTATGCACCACAGTCAATTTATTATGCACTATACTAGTTAGCGGAAATAATTAATTTTTAAATTTAGGCTTTATATTTTCAATTTTTAGCAGGGGAAAAATTACGTCTGCCCGCCCCACTTTTACTAATCCTCCTAAAAATGGTTCCATTCAATTGCACCCATTACGCACCATTATGCACCACAGTCGATTTATTATAAACCATACTAGTTAGCGGAAATAATTAATTTTTAAAATTTAGACTTTAAATTTTCAATTTTAGCGGGAAATGATTTTCGTCTAACCGACCTGAAATTGGTTCCATTCAATTGGACTCATTACGCACCATTATGCACCACAGTCGATTTATTATAAACCATACTAGTTAGCGGAAATAATTAATTTTTAAAATTTAGACTTTAAATTTTCAATTTTAGCGGGAAATGATTTTCGTCTAACCGACCTGAAATTGGTTCCATTTAATTGCACTCATTACGCACCATTATGCACGACAGTCGATTTATTGTGCACCATACTAGTTAGCGGAAATAATCAATTTTTAAATTTAGGCTTTATATTTTCAATTTTTAGCAGGGGAAAAATTACGTCTGCCCGCCCCACTTTTACTAATCCTCCTAAAAATGGTTCCATTCAATTGCACACATTACGCACCATTATGCACCACAGTCGATTTATTATAAACCATACTCGTTAGCGGAAATAATTAATTTTAAAAATTTAGACTTTAAATTTTCAATTTTAGCGGTAAATTATTTTCGTCTAACCGACCTGAAATTGGTTCCATTCAATTGCACTCATTACGCACCATTATGCACCACAGTCGATTTCTTATAAACCATACTAGTTAGCGGAAATAATTAATTTTTAAATTTAGGCTTTATATTTTAAATTTTTAGCAGGGGAAAAATTACGTCTGCCCGCCCCACTTTTACTGATCCTCCTAAAAATGGTTCCATTCAATTGCACCCATTACGCACCATTATGCACTACAGTCGAATCATTACGCACCATACTAGTTAAGGAAATAACTTATTTTTAAATTTTGGACTTTCACATTTTCAAATTAAAAAAGTGGGGGCTAGGTTAACCCCAACCCCCCCCCCTTTCACCATAAGCATAGAAAATGGTGCCGTTTAAACGCACCCATTACGTACCATTATGCACCACAGTCGATTTATTACGCACCATACTAGTTAGCGGAAATAATTAATTTTTAAATTTAGGCTTTATATTTTCAATTTTTAGCAGGGGAAAAATTACGTCTGCCCGCCCCACTTTTACTAATACTTCTAAAAATGGTTCCATTCAATTGCACCCATTACGCACCATTATGCACCACAGTCGAATCATTACGCACCATACTAGTTAAGGAAATAACTTATTTTTTAATTTTGGACTTTCACATTTTCGAATTAAAAAAGTGGGGGCTAGGTTAACCCCACCCCCCCCCCTTTCACCATAAGCATCGAAAATGGTGCCATTTAAACGCACCCATTACGCACCATTATGCACCACAGTCGATTTATTACGCACCATACTAGTTAGCGGAAATAATTAATTTTTAAATTTAGGCTTTATATTTTCAATTTTTAGCAGGGGAAAAATTACGTCTGCCCGCCCCACTTTTACTAATACTTCTAAAAATGGTTCCATTCAATTGCACCCATTACGCACCATTATGCACCACAGTCGAATCATTACGCACCATACTAGTTAAGGAAATTTATAATTTTTTTAATTTTGGACTTTCAAATTTTCTAATTAAAAAAAGGGGGGGCTAGGTTAACCTTGGATGTCGTTACTTTAACAATACGGGATATGTTGATTTGATGTTTTTCGGCTGTTAAATGCTGTCATTTTACACGTAATCCTTTACAATTTGAAATTTTCTCAGTTTACTGTTACAATTTCAAGGCTCAAATTTAAGGGAAGGGTTTTAAAATATATAAAAGGTGAGGAAAACCGATGGAAATTATTTTAGAAATATAATTTGCTTTTGAAAATTCCAAAAACAAAACTCTTTAAACCTAAAACATTTTCAATATCTGCGCCTTCATAGATCTCAGCTACTCCCCCTTAATTCAACCTTTCAACTGCTTTGATTAAAGCATTTTTTATTTAATATACTTATGGCTTCAATCTCAAATTCATCGATCTATTATTTCCGGTGGGCGGATTAAATCATGATTCTGTTAGATTACAATCACACCTGTATCTTTGATTTAAAATGATTTAATCATGATTAGATTTTTATCATGTTTATTAGGACACTTCGATACTAAGTGACCTACCCCGAGATTATTTCATTAGTTACCGCCTCAGGAAGAAATCATTACTAACACAATAAAACAAACCCCAGAAGCATTTCGTGGGTAAACCCTAGTTCAGAAATTCAGAATCGAAACCATTTGAGTGATGGCTGTATATTTTACAATTTCTCCAAGGACTAGAGCAGAACATGGTAAATTTAAAAGATACTGTAGTCTTTTAAACATTTTTACACACAATCCCTATGTATATAGGAAGTGTAGTGTATTAGTTTCAAGTACAGTGTAGGTGCCCACCGCCGTTCGTTTGATTAATCTCGAACCGTTTGCGACACAAAATCCAACGATACGTCAATCGATTAGGAATAGAAAACCCTCGTCGTCATTGTTAATTATTTTAAAATAGGACGTCAAGAAGTTGGTCATTTGCCCAGTTTTTTTATACCGCCGTTTTTTTTCAAATTGGAATGAATTTTGAGCTTTAACTCTCGAACCGATTGCATTGTAATATCAAACGATACATCAATCGATCGATAACGTTAAACCCTAAATCGATGAACTAGAAGTTGGTCATTTATACTTTTCAAATTTACAGCAAAACAGAAGAAGAGAAAAAATTGGACTGGACATATTCTATGATGAGTATTTTCGAAGGAAAATGCTTGGACAGGGTGAATGTATTATTTCGGACGGTATTCTTAACACATCAGCGGGATTGTGTGTACGGAAATGTCCGTCACATCTTGTTTACACGATATTTGTGGTTGTATTTTATAAAGATTTTACTCCTTAATCTTCAAGTAAGCTGTAGTTTTCTACAATTACCTATAACAACACCACTACACAGACCCCGACTAAAATCGCACCCCGTGCCGAAAAACATCAAATCAACATATCCCGTATTGTTAAAGTAACGACATCCAAGGTTAACCTAGCCCCCCCTTTTTTAATTAGAAAATTTGAAAGTCCAAAATTAAAAAAATTAAGTTATTTCCTTAACTAGTATGGTGCGTAATGATTCGACTGTGGTGCATAATGGTGCGTAATGGGTGCATTTGAATGGCACCATTTTCGATGCTTATGGTGAAAGGGGGGGCTGGGGTTAACCTAGCCCCCACTTTTTTAATTCGAAAATGTGAAAGTGCAAAATAAAAAAATAAGTTATTTCCTTAACTAGTATGGTGCGTAATGATTCGACTGTGGTGCATAATGGTGCGTAATGGGTGCAATTGAATGGAACCATTTTTAGGAGGATTAGTAAAAGTGGGGCGGGCAGACGTAATTTTTCCCCTGCTAAAAATTTAAAATATAAAGCCTAAATTTAAAAATTAATTATTTCCGCTAACTAGTATGGTGCATAATAAATCGACTGTCGTGAATAATGGTGCGTAATAAGTGCAATTGAATGGAACCAATTTCAGGTCGGTTGGACGAAAATCATTTCCCGCTAAAATTAAAAATTTAAAGTCTAAATTTTAAAAATTAATTATTTCCGCTAACTAGTATGGTTTATAATAAATCGACTGTGGTGCATAATGGTGCGTTATGGGTGCAATTGAATGGAACCATTTTTAGGAGGATTAGTAAAAGTGGGGCGGGCAGACGTAATTTTTCCCCTGCTAAAAATTTAAAATATAAAGCCTAAATTTAAAAATTAATTATTTCCGCTAACTAGTATGGTGCATAATAAATCGACTGTCGTGCATAATGGTGCGTAATGAGTGCAATTGAATGGAACCAATTTCAGGTCGGTTGGACGAAAATCATTTCCCGCTAAAATTGAAAATTTAAAGTCTAAATTTTAAAAATTAATTATTTCCGCTAACTAGTATGGTTTATAAGAAATCGATTGTGGTGCATAATGGTGCGTAATGAGTGCAATTGAATGGAACCATTTTTAGGAGGATTAGTAAAAGTTGGGCGGTTAGACGTAATTTTCCCCTGCTAAAAATTTAAAATATAAAGGCTAAATTTAAAAATTAATTATTTCCGCTAACTAGTATGGTGCATAATAAATCGACTGTCGTGCATAATGGTGCGTAATGAGTGCAATTGAATGGAACCAATTTCAGGTCGGTTGGACGAAAATCATTTCCCGCTAAAATTGAAAATTTAAAGTCTAAATTTTAAAAATTAATTATTTCCGCTAACTAGTATGGTGCATAATAAATCGACTGTGGTGCATAATGGTGCGTAATGAGTGCAATTGAATGGAACCAATTTCAGGTCGGTTAGACGAAAATCATTTCCCGCTAAAATTGAAAATTTAAAGTCTAAATTTTAAAAATTAATTATTTCCGCTAACTAGTATGGTTTATAATAAATCGACTGTGGTGCATAATGGTGCGTAATGAGTGCAATTGAATGGAACCATTTTTAGGAGGATTAGTAAAAGTTGGGCGGTTAGACGTAATTTTCCCCTGCTAAAAATTTAAAATATAAAGCCTAAATTTAAAAATTAATTATTTCCGCTAACTAGTATGGTGCATAATAAATCGACTGTCGTGCAAAATGCTGCGTAATGAGGGCAATTGAATGGAACCAATTTCAGGTCGGTTTAACGAAAATCATTTCCCGCTAAAATTGAAAATTTAAAGTCTAAATTTTAAAAATTAATTATTTCCGCTAACTAGTATGGTGCATAATAAATCGACTGTGGTGCATAATGGTGCGTAATGAGTGCAATTGAATGGAACCAATTTCAGGTCGGTTAGACGAAAATCATTTCCCGCTAAAATTGAAAATTTAAAGTCTAAATTTTAAAAATTAATTATTTCCGCTAACTAGTATGGTTTATAATAAATCGACTGCGGTGCATAATGGTGCGTAAAGGGTGCAATTGAATGGAACCATTTTTAGGAGGATTAGTAAAAGTGGGGCGGGCAGACGTAATTTTCCCCTGCTAAAAATTTAAAATATAAAGGCTAAATTTAAAAATTAATTATTTCCGCTAACTAATATGGTGCATAATAAATCGACTGTCGTGCATAATGGTGCGTAATGAGTGCAATTGAATGGAACCAATTTCAGGTCGGTTGGACGAAAATCATTTCCCGCTAAAATTAAAAATTTAAAGTCTAAATTTTAAAAATTAATTATTTCCGCTAACTAGTATGGTTTATAATAAATCGACTGTGGTGCATAATGGTGCGTTATGGGTGCAATTGAATGGAACCATTTTTAGGAGGATTAGTAAAAGTGGGGCGGGCAGACGTAATTTTTCCCCTGCTAAAAATTTAAAATATAAAGCCTAAATTTAAAAATTAATTATTTCCGCTAACTAGTATGGTGCATAATAAATCGACTGTGGTGCATAATGGTGCGTAATGAGTGCAATTGAATGGAACCAATTTCAGGTCGGTTAGACGAAAATCATTTCCCGCTAAAATTGAAAATTTAAAGTCTAAATTTTAAAAATTAATTATTTCCGCTAACTAGTATGGTGCATAATAAATCGACTGTGGTGCATAATGGTGCGTAATGAGTGCAATTGAATGGAACCAATTTCAGGTCGCTTGGACGAAAATCATTTCCCGCTAAAATTGAAAATTTAAAGTCTAAATTTTAAAAATTAATTATTTCCGCTAACTAGTATGGTGCATAATAAATCGACTGTGGTGCATAATGGTGCGTAATGAGTGCAATTGAATGGAACCAATTTCAGGTCGGTTAAACAAAAATCATTTCCCGCTAAAATTGAAAATTTAAAGTCTAAATTTTAAAAATTAATTATTTCCGCTAACTAGTATGGTGCATAATAAATCGACTGTGGTGCATAATGGTGCGTAATGAGTGCAATTGAATGGAACCAATTTCAGGTCGGTTAGACGAAAATCATTTCCCGCTAAGATTGAAAATTTAAAGTCTAAATTTTAAAAATTAATTATTTCCGCTAACTAGTATGGTGCATAATAAATCGACTGTGGTGCATAATGGTGCGTAATGAGTGCAATTGAATGGAACCAATTTCAGGTCGGTTAAACGAAAATCATTTCCCGCTAAAATTGAAAATTTAAAGTCTAAATTTTAAAAATTAATTATTTCCGCTAACTAGTATGGTGCATAATAAATCGACTGTGGTGCATAATGGTGCGTAATGAGTGCAATTGAATGGAACCAATTTCAGGTCGGTTAAACGAAAATCATTTCCCGCTAAAATTGAAAATTTAAAGTCTAAATTTTAAAAATTAATTATTTCCGCTAACTAGTATGGTTTATAATAAATCGACTGTGGTGCATAATGGTGCGTAATGAGTGCAATTGAATGGAACCAATTTCAGGTCGGTTAAACGAAAATCATTTCCCGCTAAAATTGAAAATTTAAAGTCTAAATTTTAAAAATTAATTATTTCCGCTAACTAGTATGGTGCATAATAAATCGACTCTGGTGCATAATGGTGCGTAATGAGTGCAATTGAATGGAACCAATTTCAGGTCGGTTAAACGAAAATCATTTCCCGCTAAAATTGAAAATTTAAAGTCTAAATTTTAAAAATTAATTATTTCCGCTAACTAGTATGGTTTATAATAAATCGACTGTGGTGCATAATGGTGCGTAATGGGTGCAATTGAATGGAACCATTTTTAGGAGGATTAGTAAAAGTGGGGTGGGCAGACGTAATTTTCCCCTGCTAAAAATTTAAAATATAAAGGCTAAATTTAAAAATTAATTATTTCCGCTAACTAGTATGGTGCATAATAAATCGACTGTCGTGCATAATGGTGCGTAATGAGTGCAATTGAATGGAACCAATTTCAGGTCGGTTGGACGAAAATCATTTCCCGCTAAAATTGAAAATTTAAAGTCTAAATTTTAAAAATTAATTATTTCCGCTAACTAGTATGGTTTATAAGAAATCGACTGTGGTGCATAATGGTGCGTAATGAGTGCAATTGAATGCAACCATTTTTAGGAGGATTAGTAAAAGTGGGGCGGTTAGACGTAATTTTCCCCTGCTAAAAATTTAAAATATAAAGCCTAAATTTAAAAATTAATTATTTCCGCTAACTAGTATGGTGCATAATAAATCGACTGTCGTGCAAAATGCTGCGTAATGAGGGCAATTGAATGGAACCAATTTCAGGTCGGTTGGACGAAAATCATTTCCCGCTAAAATTGAAAATTTAAAGTCTAAATTTTAAAAATTAATTATTTCCGCTAACTAGTATGGTGCATAATAAATCGACTGTGGTGCATAATGGTGCGTAATGAGTGCAATTGAATGGAACCAATTTCAGGTCGGTTAAACGAAAATCATTTCCCGCTAAAATTGAAAATTTACGGTCTACATTTTAAAAATTAATTATTTCCGCTAACTAGTATGGTGCATAATAAATCGACTGTGGTGCATAATGGTGCGTAATGAGTGCAATTGAATGGAACCAATTTCAGGTCGGTTAGACGAAAATCATTTCCCGCTAAAATTGAAAATTTAAAGTCTAAATTTTAAAAATTAATTATTTCCGCTAACTAGTATGGTGCATAATAAATCGACTGTGGTGCATAATGGTGCGTAATGAGTGCAATTGAATGGAACCAATTTCAGGTCGGTTAAACGAAAATCATTTCCCGCTAAAATTGAAAATTTAAAGTCTAAATTTTAAAAATTAATTATTTCCGCTAACTAGTATGGTGCATAATAAATCGACTGTGGTGCATAATGGTGCGTAATGAGTGCAATTGAATGGAACCAATTTCAGGTCGGTTAAACGAAAATCATTTCCCGCTAAAATTGAAAATTTAAAGTCTAAATTTAAAAAATTAATTATTTCCGCTAACTAGTATGGTTTATAATAAATCAACTGTGGTGCATAATGCAAGACACAATTTTTAGGGGGATTGGTGAATAGCTCCTGTACAAAGTGGCTATTTTTACCGCAAATGTGTATATTTATTTACCGATTATTTCGGCCTTAAATCTTAATTAGGGCCTTGTGGGCTATTTCATGTTTATCGCGTCTGTTTTTGTCACACATTTGTAGCGGTTTATTTTACCCCATACAAAAAGGGTATGTGCAATAAGTATATTGACAATTTTCATTAACAATTTTGACTACCCACAAATTTTTATTTATAAATTTCTATTTTATTATTTATATTATATTTTGAACAGCGAACAAATTGTAAGTGTGATGCGAAATTATAATTAATTGTAATCCGGGAGTTTGCGGAAAAAGCTATCCAGGTAAATACTGTTATTCTTTTGCAGAGCATTTCATTAGATTTAATAATTAAATAATGATATAATGTGATGGTGCCTAATAATTTGAGTACGGAAGATAATTCTACGCTAGAGCTTACGTTATATTGGCACCATTTTTATCTTAATTATTGAATGGGGGAGGCTGAGGTAAATTCAAATCTGCTCCGTCTGTTTAAAAAAATTTTGGATAGACCAAAATGTAAAAAATAAAAATTTCCATTAACTAGTATGGTGCATAATATATCGAATGTGGTGCATAATGGTGCGTAATGGGTGCGTTAGAATAACACCGTTTTTGGCGCGATTGGTGAAAGGGGGGGGGCTGAGGTAAACCTGCCCCCCCCCCATTTAAAATTTTAAATAACTCTATTATGATACTGGTTCGTAATGATTGGCGTGTGGTGCATAACGGTGCATAATGAGTGCCTTTGATTGGTTAACTTGTTATTGTGAAAAGTCAAAGTGGGGGGGCTATGGTAAAGTTACCCCCCCCCCTTTAGAGTGGCTTTTTCCTTCCGAGCCCAATGGGTGCATAATGCGGTATTGGTGGTGCATAATGGTGCGTAATGGGTGTATTTTAATCAAATAGTTAATTTATCAAAATGGCGATAGGGGGGCCAACTTCACCGACCTTGAACTGCATTAAACATCTTAATCAGTCGAGAAAACGTTTAAAATAAATTACGAAGTAATGACTACCGAGTAGAAAACCAGAGCAACTCAATATTTTCTTCATAAATGAACTATTAAGCTTGAAAACAAATACGCTAAACACAATAGATAAGAATATACGAAGTTCTGAAAAAACTAAATAAATTAGAAAAACTAACGGGTTCTACCCTTTATCTTATCTACTGACTGCGCTAAAACAAGATTTGACCTTTAAATTTTCATACGTAAAAAATGTAGACTTTAAAAACAAAATAAACATCTACGTAACGTGTTTATAATCTACCCACCCAAACAAATATTACGTTTATTTTTATCCCGGTTTTACTAGTATTTAAACTTAAGCGATGTAATTGTCAATGGCTCATCGGTAAAACGTCCGCGTTCTAAGAGAGTGCCCCGGGATCGACTCCTGACGACGATCGTATTTAACTACAAATTGATCAATTTCCACAATTGAAAATTTTATACATATCAAAAAAATACAAGTCGGTCAAGCCCGTAATATTACCTCTCCTCGGAGGATATATCCAGGTGTCGTCACGCACCACTATATCTGCATTTATTAACTATTATGCTTTCAATGAGTTATCATTGGTTCTGTGGTAGAGCGCTCAACTGCCTGACTGAACGGCCCGGGTTCAAAACCTGGGTGGCACATTCGTTTTTAATCAATAGAGAAATCGCTAAATTAGAATTTCTTCGATGCAATAACTTAAATCTTACACGAAATCTTGTTCTATATCAATTAAACCAAAATTTCATACTCTATTAAATACGCTTCCGATAAGCTGAAGGTCTAATTTTCGATGAAGCATAATGAGTGTCGGTGGTTCTGTGGTAGAACGTCCCGATGCGATCGCAAATTGGTGCTAAAACGAATACCGTGAACAATTGGTGGAAACCCTGCCGTTGGATGTTGATAGGTTGCCATAACACTCAGCACTCAGTCCGTCCCAAAAGTCAATAAGGAGTTGGAAAATACACACCCATGACAACCGGCGCGACGGTAGGCGTTAACGAAAAAAAAAAACCAACCAAACTCAAGCGTTGGTGGCTGAGTGGTTAGAGTAAATCTCTTGTACGAGGCAGACCCGGGTTCGATTCCCGGCCCGGCGCTAGTGAATCGCAAATTGATACTAATACGAATACCGTGTACAATTGGTGGAAAACCTGGCATCGGACGTTGAGAGGTTGCATAACACTCAGGACTCGGTCCGTCCCAAAGTCATAAAGAAGAAGTTGGAGAGAAAACGCCCATATTAATACAACAGACTCAACATCTACAACAAACATCTACAACCATCATCTGACAAACTCAACACCCACAACATTCACAACACGAATTCAACATTTACAACCTACACATAAACATTACAATAACGAAATATCCAATAAAACTGAATTAGAACTGTCACACGGTGGTTTTGCCAACCCTTCGAGAAACTGCGTAATGATTACCCCTTGCCCCGAAAATGCGAACGCGTTCGCAGGCCTGACAGACAGACACGGTGATTGTATAACCCCTCCTAGGGAGAGGTAATGAGCGTTAAAGATGCAGCAAGTATTTCGTAAGCGAGAAAAATACAAATAGATATTTATTTCATTAAAATTTGCTTCGTATTATATTTAACTGATAAACTTGTTCTGTAAATAGGGTTAAATTCAATTGTGCCTTGTTTTAGTACGTCTAACTCGCGGTTGTAACTACTTAATTTATATTATTCTGAATAAATTAAACTCGGTTGTTTCGTCTCAATTATTTAAATTAAAATTAAAATTTTATACCGGGCGGAATAGAACCGGGATTACGTTTTTAGTAAATAACTCTGAGTTGCGGAGATATCTTTAAGGGTCGTCCAGTGGCGTAACTAAGCCCTGCAGACCCCGCGACCGCGGGGGGGGGGGGGGGGGCATGACATTTTACCAAATAGGGGGCCCTTTCGTTTTAAGTATTGATTTTAATTTCTTTAAATTTTTAAATGATTAAAAAAATTATGTTTTAACTATTGGTAAAAATGTAGAAATCTGGCACGTATCCCCAATATTTTCAGAGAACTTGAAAAAATGGGGGAAATAAAAAAATTGTTTATTTATATAAAGGGCCCTTTTGATATCCTGCGGGGGAGCCCAAATTTGGTCGTTACGCCACTGGGGTCGTCTCGAGAAATTAATACCACTAGGGACCATTCTTCCGAGGAGAGGTATATTTTGGCTTGCCAACTTGTTTCAAAATAAAAGCGAAGTTGTTTGTTTGGCGTTGGCGTCGGCGTTGTGGAAAGCGACTACACGGTAGATGGAGCGGCGAAAAATAAATTAAATTTATTGCCGACACCGGGCTTCGAACCCAGATTTCTCGCCGCGTAGTTTCCAAAACCAACGCCTAAAACAAGTGAGCCACGCCGTCCTCTTCGGATGCCATGCTTGAACTTTAAGCCTTGAACACTTTTGTAGTTTGTTTAGTTGATCCAGAGATTTTCCGCCCCCTCACGCGTGCCGTTAATATCCGCTCCCACCGACCAACTCCCTTAAAGGGAAAGTTACCGAATAACACAAGTTGATCTCATTCGATAGCACTCTTTGACGCGCACGCAGTGCCTTTAATTTCCGCCCCCTCCGACCAGCCCCCTTAAAGGGAGAGTGACCGAAAAACACAAGTGGATCTCATTCGATAGCACTCTTTGACGCGCACGCAGTGCCGTTAATTTCCGCCCCCTCCGACCAGCCCCCTTAAAGGGAGAGTGACCGAAAAACACAAGTTGATCTCATTCGATAGCACTCTTTGACGCGCACGCAGTGCCGTTAATTTCCGCCCCCTACAACCAACCCCCTTAAAGGGAGAGTCACTGAATGGTACGATATCGTACGCCATGAAAATTGTAATACGGCCGAAAAATTGCGATGAAATCATCGCACTGACGCGTCTTCAACTGATTTCCTATCTACTGATTTCCATATTCTTAGTACATAAATGCATTCATGAAATAATATGATTCATGCAGTTGTTAATAATCCATGTTAAATATCTGCCCTAAGAAAATACCAATTTAATCACCCAGATAATATAAAATTCGAAAATGACATATTCTATTAATTTCTGTTCCGACAAATAAATTCATGGGTATTTTTTTATGAATTTTCGAATTTACATGACTTTTGGTGCCTAAACTTCCCAAATGTTTGATATAAATTTCCTAAAATAAACACATTTGAATCCCAGTTTAAGAATTTCTTTAAATCATATTTCCACTAATTTCAATAATTTAAAAGAATTATGTTCGTCGTGTTTTGCTTACCTATTTCACCTTTGATACTTTCCGTCTGTCTAACGATAAGAAATAGGATGGTATTTTATAAATCTAACGATAGGTAATCACATAACCTCAACAGCTTCTATATTGGTTTGCCCACCCGCGTATCCTGAGGGTGGGCGGCATCCACGCTTTAACTTAGGATGGCAATTTATATATCAAACGATAGGAAATCACATAGCCTCAACAGCTTTTGTATTAGTTAACCTACCTGTGTCTACTAAGTATGTATGGGTTTGCCCACCCGAATACGCCGATGTGGAACTAATATTACGGCCTGGGCCGACTTGTTTATAACGGTCTCCCAAAGGATATTGTCGCAATTTTAATCCGCTATGAATTAAACATTCTATTTGTTTTCTATCCCCAACAGTTTGCTGGACACAGCCTAATTGTCTACTATATGCACAATGAAAAGTTACGCGTGTCGACGTCAAACAAACTTGAAGAGGTTTCGGCGGGTCATTCAACGGAAAATGCATGTTATTGCTGTTCAAAATTTGTTACTCTATGCGAGTGTTTTTGGAACTTTTGTTTTCTATAAACAGGACTTACCCGTTTTTTTAAGCAAAACAAATTACCTAATTAGTAACTCGAAATGGAAATTCGAGGGGGGAAATCGCGACTTTACTGGAGAACGTGGTGCCATCTATTAATGGCAAAGGAAGCTTAAATTCAAAATAGCCAAATGATAACGCCGCTATAGAGCCATGATTGTAGAGCATAATAGTTAGACAGCTTATACTCTATTTAGTGGACTTTTAACCTAAATGAATTATCCCGGGTAAAAATATTGTTTATAATTGCTGTAATTTAGGTTATTTACCAATTAACAAACGATCCAATCAACGCGAGGGGCAAGTAACGAATTTTTGATTTCAACGCCAGCGACATCTATTGAAAAAAGAGCTACTTCACTCCGAGCCGCCACTTGCTTGAACATTTTAATGAATTTGTTCAACATGTAGTTTTTCAAAAAGAAGAATGCGATCGAACCAAACCTCTTTCAATTTTAGAGAGTGCTGTTCTTTTTGCAGTAACGAAGTGGATGGCGAAATGGATAATAAGAAGTGCGAGGAGCTTCGTTGAATTATAAGGCGTGTTTCAACAATTGTTTTAAAGAAAATGTCATGAAAGAAGAGTCGAACGGGTAAAACTGTTACAAACCGCATATCTTTGAAACGGATTTAACTGATGCCAAATATCAGCACAGTGACCAGAGAAAAGCAAACGGGTCTCCCTCTGGACAGAGATGGGCAAAAGCCGAATTTCTCCTTTTTTTGCCCGAGGGTGCAGTTCGCGCTCAAAATTAGCTCTCGCACTCTTTGGAGCTCAGAGCGCGCCCATCTAGGCCTCTGGATGGAACAATTACCAACAATTATATAACAAATTCAGGCGATCGCGGAGGGGACTGGCGGCCGAATATTTAATCCAGGAAGGCGCCAAATTGTAAACTCCGTTTCGGGTACAACGTTCAAACTGCAAGTGCGCAACGAAATTTTTCATAAAACCGTTTTTGTAGTAAATAGCCGGGGCCTAAAGGACGTAATTAGGTTAATAGCCGTAGATACAATACATTCGGAGATATTACCAAAAAAAAAACAGTTTTGTGCTCCTTTTTTCCGCCATAAAAAATTGTGCTCGCAACCAAATGATGAATATTTTCGACACTTGATAAGTTGATAATGACCTAATGAAGGTACATGCAAAAAATTTTCCCGGTAGCAATTTTTCCGATGTTTGCCCAATATTGTGACTTAAGTTATTGAACTAATAGCTTAACGAAATATTTCTTAGTTATTACTTTAAAACCAACGTTAACGTATTTTAATACCCTCATTTTTTTGGAAATATTATATCTTCTGTATGGTATTAGTTAAATTATGGACTCTAGCTAGAAAAATAGATTTTTGTCCAAAGATTCTTCCATTATGGTTTTGGGAATCCATTTTCCCAAAATTTCACCCAAGGTTGTTATTCCTCGTTGTGTTCCCCTAGGTGAGCCGTCCAGATTTGAAATGGTGCATAATTACGCAAACCAATCATTCAGTCGGAAACTGGTTGACGAATTTCAGCTAGACTACTAGCTCCAAGTGGTTTTGCCACAGCACCCAAACTTAAATATTTCCAAGGGCATGTGGCATTTGGATAATTTAAAACGCGCCACTAAAAGTCTCAATCTCGAATAAAATCGTCAATTCAAATCAAAATATATGAATATCTTATCCTACAAAATAATACGGCACTACTAAATATTCCAAACTGATCGACACTAATATCGACAAGTAACATCATCACTAAATTTTTATATCATCAAATTTGCACTTTCTTCAATACCAAAAGTCGTCACGGGCTCCAATGGTTTGAATGATCATCACTTCCACGAATTAAAATCGGAGCTACTCGAAATTTAAGTACCACAAAATATTAACGCCACGGATAAAGAACGTCAATAATTAAAAATATGAAATTTTTAATGTGAATATTGGTAACATACAGTAAATTGCTTTTTTTTGCAATATATTTGTGTTTAATATTATGTTGAGTGATAAAACATTAAAAACAAAGAGAAGGTTTTGAAAATGATTAAATGATCAAGTCCTTTTACAAGAAAAGTGAAATATCCATCGTGTAATGGTTCAGAGCAGATAAATTTAAATGGCTATTTGATACTGAGCTAAATTATATAGAATGCGTTTACCAAGAAGAACCGCAGGGTGGTCTTCATCTAATAACACTTTAAATATATTATGTGATTTCAACAGTGATTCGAATGCGTGTTTTACTTTTCCAATTTTAGAGTACAATTGAGATATTTTACTCCACAAAATTCCATGTTCATGGTGATTTTCCCCGTAGTAAAATGTGTGGACTTTCAGAAGTTCGAGTCCCATAGAAATGCCATCTTCCGCAAGGTTCAGATTAAAACAGCACTGAAAAGCTACTTTAAGAAGGCGGAATCGACAAATGTGGTATTCGCCCAAGACAGTCTCTTGCTTTTTGATAAGCGCCACGCATTCCTTCAGAGTCGCTCTTAACTCACCGTCAGACTCGGAATTTTTGCGAATTGTTACACGTTGATCGTAAAATGCTTCAGACAGAGCGACCACGTTTAAGTCGGTGGCATTCTGGGCGTCCAGTATTTGGAATCTGGCAGCTTCCTTCTCGTCATTCAAACAACAGTGACAGTGGCAAGTGAAGTAAAACTGGCGCCTTAAAATGTCTCGTCTTTGGGCTTTTGGCAGGGCAATGTCCAGGTATGAAATGCTTATTCTCCTGACGTCATCATGCGGAATGTCTTTGATAGCTTTAACTACCAAGGTTTTGCCGTTGAAGGACCAGTACGCATCAGGGTCGCAACTGTGATCAAAAATTGAGAAACCCAAATACAAGCCACATCCAACTTTATCAAATCCATCGTCAAAGATTTCATTCCCATTAACGGACAATTTGCAAAAAACATCGAAGAGCAGCATCCTGTCGGCTTCGCTGTTGGGGTCATAAAGGTCAGGGAAGAACATCTCCAACTTTACTCCCTGCATCATCTCAAAATACAACATCTTTAGTAAATTTTGGGAGATTTCTTCGTGGTGTCCCATCAAATCATCGCACGACCTGCTATAGCAGCTGACAGTTTCTCGTAATAAGCTTCTTCCACTTTTTCCAGCCATCTTTATCTTCGTGTAGAGTCTGGCCATGACTAGTTCTTTGCCTTCCAGCGGAAACTTCTTCAAACGGGCGCATTCCAGCTTGTGGAAATCTGACCAGGCCTTTCTTTGGCAATGGACGTCGCAGAAATAAAGCAGTTGGCATTGACTACAGCGTTGTGGCTTTGGTCTAGTTTGTAATGGCTGCAAAAACTCATTTCCTTTGAACACGGGTTCGTTGCTATTTCTTAGACAATAGTCGCAAAATATTCCCTTTTCGCTTTTGATAACGGCAAACACCAGTGGTTCGGATCTGCAAATAACGTCTCCTCGACTAAATCCCATCTTTATATCTAAAAAACTTTAAAGTAATTTATGTTGAGATGTCTGTATTTATGCACTTATCACCTTTAATGAGTTTGTTGGGAAAGCTTTTTACGAGCACAAAATAAAAATTTCCACCAAGAGTTATAGCTTTTAAAAAATGTCGCTAATTTCAAAACACCGAAACGACTACAGTGCCATCTGACGCAATCTTTTAAACTAACAAGTGGGCTGGGGGAGTGCACTAGCAGTTACATGTGTTTTTAGTTGTCTTTAACGATTCGACATTTGAAAACTAGACATATTTGTTTATTCTCCACCCCCCCCCCGTGTTGAAAAAAGTACAAAATCGTGTCTCCTAAAAATTTATAATTAATAGATTACGAAAATCAATGTGTAAAAATTACATTACATAATTTGGTGTTCAAACGTCTTATTTTCAACTCTACCAAGCCACTGCCCACTATTACCATGGAAGAAAGATAAGGAGAGCCGGCTCCGGGCTTTTTTGGATAAGTGCATGGGCGCCCTGCTGACTGCAGCGCCTCTATCCGTCGTTAGATAACAAATATGGTGGCGCCCGTGGAGGCTTATACCGCGTGATGACTGACGCAGGGCTGAAGACCAAAATAAATCAAATCGTCGTTTCTACGGTCGTTCGAGCTGTTCCTTTTTAAATTGTTGTAATGCTCAAGGGAAATTAAATTAAGGGATATATTTTTTCCACTACCCTAAAGATCAACAAAAGTCAGTAAATATATAAAAATTAAACATTACATCTTAAATTTCCTGTGCTAAACGCTAATGATTGTACCGTATGACGGCCAGGTGGCGATAAAATCGTAATTCCAAAACCGCCTTTGTTACATAAAAGACAGAGTTAGCTGTCAGCTCTCCTTGTGACCTTATCTTTCCATCATGCTATTACACTATTACGTAAAGTAAGCCAAGATATGGGGATTGAAACTCTTTAGGATCGCTATATAGGTTAAAATCAATCACAATTAATAATCAAAAGAGGGTTTTTTCTTAATAATTATACTCGAAATTCAACTTACAAATAATATTCGAAATTGTCCAGTCCGCAGACCAAAGGGAATTACTACTAACGAGTTATCGTCATCGACAGAAAATGGAACTAAAACTAATTACAGGTGAGGGAGAAGCCACAATGAAAAATTATGCAGGGCTAGAAATAAGAGCCCGATTTTTTTATATACATTTTAACATATCTGATGCTCCCGCGTAAATAAACCGATGTTCCTTTTAAATTGCATTCGTTTTTATAAAACTTGGGAAATAACCTAAATAAATTTAATATGAACCAAACCTGTTGTCGTAAACAGAAAAAATTGAGTTTTTACTGGCACAAAAAATTACAAAGCCTCAGGCGGCCATTAACAAATTTATGGTGATACTAAAGTCACGGTCACACAATATCGTTTAAAGGGGTACAACCCCTCTTGTGTGGTAGGGTGCACTTAGACTGTACCGAGTAGCTTCCACAAGCCTTCCTAGCGAGGGGCGGGAAGGAGTTAGTTTGTTCAGGTTTTACCCCCAAATTCCAAAAAAGGTTATACACCCTAACCAATCAAGACGGATTATACTCCCTTTAAATACAGTTTTGACGCTGAATTTATCACAAGTTTTATTGAAACTGGGATTCAAACCAACTTACACTGGGTTTCAAAGTGTATAAGACCGTAGCCTTGGCATATTATCTTAAAAATCATCAACGGGTTTGCGGTTAAAGTCTTACTCCTAGGTTTAGTACAAAGTGGTGCGAGGGGACTTTAATTACACCAGAGGTAATAGGGGAAAGGGGCATAGAAATCGCATAAATAACTTATATGTAGAGCTGTGCTAGGTATTTGCCACTATTTGATTCGACCAATTTATTTTGCAAAATTTTAGGACAAGCTAACTTTAAATATAAGGAATGACATGATGTGGAAGATTTTATTGTTGGTAGAAGAGTGAAATTGCTCTAAAACTATATTGTGCCATAAATTGGTATAGTTAATTTTTTATCTATTGAAAAACTAACTTAATACCGAAATTATTGTGGTATATGCATGGTAAGAGGTAAATAATGAATAACTCTTATTATAAGTCAAACTGAAGTGTTAAAATTAAGTGTGATAAAATGGTGATACATGCTAAAAAGTCAGCACTGAGCTGTGATAATTTACCATAAGCTTATCATAAGGTCCCCTAAGTAAAGGTCTAGCATAGGGCCCCATGTTAACGTTATTGTCCGTGTGAGAAGAAAATTGACGCCGAATGATAGGACAAAAGCACCATCTTCGTTTTCAAAATTTCTACATCTAAAATTATATTATTATCTTGCTTGTTAGAGCAGCCACGCTAGGGCTGATAAATGTACACAGTGACAAAACACGTCTAGATCTCAAATTTTAAAAATAAATACCTTTAGAAACACAACTTTTATTTCTAATTACTATATTTACTTTCTGATGAATTATATTGGAAAGCGATAAAATAATTTGATGAAAATTTTGAATATACCTTTATGCGCATCATAATGCATTTCGCGAAATACTGTTCAGAAAAGGGTAGTGGAGGACGTGGCCACTAAGAGTTGCTAGTTTTAACGCGTGTGTGCTCGATGCCTAAGAGTTCTAGACGTTTACTTAGGGGAACCTTATCGACTTATGATTTTACTTATATTGATATATAAAATAGTTTCGGCCTTGTTTTATCTATTGTCTGATATATTTGATGTTAATAATTATAATTATAATAAAAAGCTTCATTTTTGATATTCTTCTTCGGATAGAGTACGTTTTACAAATTATTCCTAATTTTTTCACACATTTATTAACACGTTTTCCTTTCTGATAGAATCTGCATCACATCAAAATTTGATATTTGGTAGAATTTATATTTTGTTCAAATTTTCAAACCTCGCGGTATTTGGTCGAATTAATTGGTCATTTTAATAATTTGATTTGACTGTTGGTTTTCAATATCCGAAGTATTTGATAGTTGCCCAGAATCTTTCCTACTAGAATCTTGTCGTCTATGGCTGGGCCTGTCGCCTGCTCAAAAGGGGCCGTTCTGCCAATGAGCAGTGTTGCCAATGTTTGAAAGACGAAATTCCCATTGATGGTTAGTAACTTTGTAACAAATTCACACTTCTTTAATAAGCCCCACCCACAACGAAAACTCAACAGAAAACATGCCATAATTTTTGGAAAATTAACTTTTTAAAAATTAAATTTTATTGAAATTACAATTTTTAAAAATTTTGGTTATTAGGGCTATGCATTGATTGATTGTAGTATTAGGATGATAAAATTAGCGAATAAGTAGATTACTCCATTAAGAAAATTGATCATAAAGCTAAACCCTGTACAAACTTGAAGAAATTTAAATACTTATAAATAGCTCGTACCGATAGGTGGTTTCTTCTAACTTAACATTTCGTATATGCTATTCTCCACCACTTTCCCCCTATTCGGCTATCCGTTGCTACGCAACGCGTTTTGAAATTTTTAAGGTTTAGGCTAAGTTTCTAAGTTTGCTTTCTAATACGCGGGTTCACAACGCAAACTTTACCTAGACGATTATCTACATGGCGAGTTAAAAATATTATTTTTGAATGTTAGAAAGCGATAAACGATTTTTCAAGACGATTTTATATTACATTTATGACACGCAGCGCCTCTCGTGGTGAGATCACGCGTGACTTGGTTAAAAGTTTTTACCCGCCCTATTGAAATTAATGTAAAGTTGGTGATAATTAAACGTTAATTAACCTACCAAATGGTATACGAAATATTCCACTGACAATTTTTTCCGTTTATATGAACTTAAACGTAATATAAAATCGTCTTAAAAATCCTTTATTGCTTTATAGCGTTCAAAAATAATATTTTTAACGCACCATTTAGATAATCGAACATCTGCTCGTTTAGGTAAAGTTTGCGTTTTCAACCCGCGTATTAGAAAGCCAAATGAGATTTTAGAAAGTACGTTGTAATTCGGAACGATATTAATACTTTTCGCGAATTTTGTCATCAGTGAATTATAAATATGACTTGAACTAAGTTTCAAGGTTTATTTAAAAGCTAGTTTCATAACTTTTCATAAATTGGTTCGTTCGCAATGTATCTTTAAAGTAGACGAAAATTTGAAGGCGGTGACTCTTGCCCAGCCTTAAGCCTCGGTTTAATCTACCGCGTATTTTGAAACTCAAAAACCCGAGTACTATCTTTAAATGATGGCGAACGTTAATTGTAATACGAAACAAATAACGAAATGCGAGGGATTTTTGGCGTTAAATGGACTTAGAACATATTTCGATATTTGTTTCTTATTACAAGGAGCGTTCAGGTTTTTCCGTTTGAAAATACGCGGCAGATTAAACCAAGGCTTAGTACTGGGCAAGATTCACTGCCTTTCATTTGCTTTCTAATACGCGGGTTGACAACTTTACCTAGACACGGCCCACTGCGCATGCGCTCGCGTTCTCTCGCCCCATAGCGGCCCGCTCAATCAGCCCAAAATAGAGAATGCCATTTGTGGCCGCTACGTAGGCTGGAGCGCTATAATCTGACCCCTCTTTAACATTGAATCCTACGGAGATATGTGGTTTTTTGATTTATTATGAAAAAGATTAAGAATTAATAGGCATTTTCAAGGAAATGAAAGGTAAATCAACTCTTTTTATACGTTTTAATCACTTTTTCAAAATTTTTACGTTTGTTTTTCCCGCCGAAAATAATATTTTAAAATCACCAGATGTCAGATGCTCTCGCTACTGAGTCAGCTGTTACAGTTGACAACACGTCGATGAAAAAGACTGCTGGGATAATCACAATTAACGCTTGTAGCTAAGCCAATAGCAAATATTTTAATAACTGGGAAATGGAAAGTAAGTTATTATTTAAATATTTACAATCCATAATGTGGAGAAGTTTAAACAAAGTTATTATTTATCTGTTTCCAGGAATGACTGCCGTAAATGTTGTATTGGACGTTTCACATTTGGAGAAACTTTATTTTGAGGCTTAAAACTAAGTTCTTTAAGTTTCTCGTACCAGCCTGAAATTTAACCGTGTTATATTATCAACTAAAGGTGGAATTATTTTGTCACAGATAAATTTTGCAGAAGTTGGAAGCATGAGTGTCATTGCAATCACACTGTAAAAGAGGACATTTAGAAAGCTTCGGCAAATTGTTACAAATTCCAGGAGTTTCTCGTAAATATGGAATCGCTCCCTCTATGAAGGTCAAAACAATTGAGATAATCAAACAAACTTCTGCTTTGGATATTTTAAACCACCTCTGTCTGATAGTTAAATTAAATCAAGGAGCGGAGAGTAGTAAATCCCAATTCGAAATTTGATTTGTTTAATCAATAAATCTAATATTTGTTTGAATTTGGTTACTTGATTTTAAGAGGCAAGAAAATGACTAAACATTATTTACATTTTTGAGGGACTACTAATTTTTAATTTCAGGTCAGTATATCCCACCCCCAAGGGTCTAGAGACGCCAGTGCATTTATAACCAAATTGTTTACAGGTTCTTTGAAAATGTCAAGCCCCACAATTGTCTGTTAGAGATGAATTCTGTACCTTTATCTGTGTCACTAAAGTGTAAACTGCATACTACACTTGATGCTGATGTGTCATTTATTTTGTAATTATCACGTGATGCGATATGATTTTCAGCCATCTTTCTCACAGAATTTCATCACTTTTTTAGATTTGCAATAAGGAACGCAAAAGCATTTTTAATCTTGTTAAGTAAGGGTAACTAAATTGTTGAATAAAAATTACTTAATTTCTAATTACCTGTAAACTGTATTATTACATTTCAATAGTTTGTATAATCTAGTGAATCCATTGACTTATTGATAAATGAAATTCGAAACCATATAAATATATGTTGGAACTTATTCTTAAAAGGGTTTCAAACAATGTAAATCTTAGAACATGTTTATAATAAAAATGAACAAATTCCACCTAAATAAACATTTTATTTTCTTTAGAAGATAATGAAAATTATATAGTTATATCAGAAATGCATGTATTTCTGGTTATATGTATGGAAAAATGGCTACAAGACAAGGTAAAAGTTGTAAATAAAACTAAATAGGATTAACTTTCTTGCTAAACAATTTGAAAAAAACTGAATTATAACCTAATTTTTTAAATTATAAATGGAAACATAACTTTCAATTACAAAATAAAAATGAAAAAAATTAGCTTTAAGAATATTTAGGTACTTTTTAGCAGCACGTACTCATCAGTTGTTGAGTTTCCCACCATAGAGTATGATGTTAAATCTGTTGTAAAAAGACGCGTTTTTAGGGTTGGGACGAAGCGCTCCCGGCGGACAACGATGACACTAATCGCTAAACTTTTGATTCGCGCCAATACATGGATTTGAAATTCTTTGAGCGGGCCGCTATGGGGCGAGAGAACGCGAGCGCATGCGCAGTGGGCCGTGACCTAGACCAGCAGATGTTCGATTATCTACATGGAGCGGGGAAAAATATTAATTTTAAATGTTATAAAGCGATAAACGATTTTTCAAGACGATTGTATATTACATTTAAGTTCATATAAACCGGAAAAATTGTCAGTGGAATATTTCTTATATCATTTGGTTGGTTAATTAACGTTTAATTATCTCCAACTTTACATTAATTTCAATGGGGGCGGGAAAAAACTTTTAACCAAGTTACGCGCGAGCTCGCCCGTAGAGGCGCTGCGCGTCAGTCACTCGTACTCTATTCGGCTTTCCGTTGCTACGGCCACTGCCTTCTATAATACTAGGCCTAGAAGTAAGAAAAAAAAGGGGGTGGCGGTAACGATTTTGAAATATCCGATAGAGGTCGCTTTTTTGGGTAGGGAAAGTGCGGGAAATTCAAACTTACGCGAAAAATTTAAATATTAATAGAGAAAATACACTATAATGTCAACATTCAATTTATAGGACTTTAATTTCTCTTAACAAATAATGAAATAGATTTAGTAAAAAAAACTATTTAAAAATAAGCTTGGATCTTCTACACGTTTTTTAATCCATTAAAAATAATACAATGTAATATCACATTTTGATATGTTTGCGTGAAATTGGTTTAGTGTTCAATTTCTTTACCCGTTGTTTTAAATCAGTTAGATCTTTGGCATAGTTATCTAATAAAGGTCTAACAAATTTAGTTAGAAGGATTTCAGATAATTTTATGTAATTATCACAGTTGCACTTTAAGGATTTTGTAAAATAAGGCTGAATTATGTATAAGAATATCTTTAATGATCCATGTTTGTATACCCACATCGTGTGTTTCATTTCTTTGGTATGCTTCATTTGGAAAGACGAGGCAATGGTTGAGATCAAGGGGTGAGCAATTCATTAAAATGTTCTTTATCAAAATTAGTGGTTGTATGAGTATCACGAATATCTTTCATCACATTTGCAGCTTTCCTTTTGTAATTTTTTGGAGATAAAAAGTCTACCATGACTTTTGATTTTTTGTTGAAGTCGGACTGATATTTAGTTCAGCGGTCTCAATTAAATTTTCAAGAAATAATCTCTTTCTTGATATATTTCCATTAATGAACTGCTGGCTTTTCACGCTTGTTGCCATTTTTCCCGCAGTGACTTATTCTTGGGAATAGAATGAAGACTTGCTGTTGGGCATGTATTTGAACTTTCATCATTTAATTTAGATTTGTTAGTTGAACCATCTTTTATTACGCAGGAATTCACCATTATTAATCTTTAATTTCTTTATGACTAGAAAATCCTTTGGGGAAAAAAACGATTGTTATGACCAAGGCTATGTATAAAACTTTCTTTAAATGATTATTGGTAATTATTGAATCGGAGAAAATTATATTTATGTATCGTAAGCTTGAAATGGGTTTCAATATATCACTAACCAAAATCATATGTATTAAGTTTAAAATAATAAAAGGATAAATACCTGACTTTTTTAGGCATTTAATGTTTTGAAGCCACCAGTGGGAGGAGACTGCTGATTGGCCGCAGCCGTTTAACCTTTTTTACCCCAACCAAAAAAACCCAAAAGAGCGACATCTAGCGCGAAAATCATGTCAGTTTGAAAATGCCACTTAAAAAATCGACGTAGCTACCATTTCTAGGCCTAGTATTATAGAAGGCAGTGCTACGGCACTCGTTTTTAAATTTTTAATGTTTAGGCTTAGTTTCTCTTTTCGGTGTAATAGTCGCAAGCCAGATTTCCCGCAAGGTACTGACGAGTCCTAAATAGGACGAAACTGGTCTACCGTTGGAATTTCTTGCTATTTTATTTAATTTAATTTATTACTCGAAAATCTATTTGGTTCGAGTTTCGCGTATTTTTGTTTACTCGAAGACCTATCGGTACGAGCCTATCTGATTTGCCTAGCTATTTGTAAGTATTTAAATTTCTTCAAATTTGTTCCGGGTTTAGCTTTTTGATCCCTTTTCTTAATGGACTAATCTACTTATTCGCTAATTTTATCATCCTTTGCATTACAATCCATTGGTGGTTCCTTTCAACTTAACATTTCGTATTAGGAGGTGCCTCCTTTATTTTTTTTTATAAAATCCCAAGAATCACGATAATTCACTGCTCTAGATAATTTTGGGCTTTTTTTTTAGTCGATTGTGACGTGTGGGACAATTCAGTCCTCTCGTCCATTTGAGTAATCAGGGCGAGATATGTGTAAAGGCCGCGCCAACGGGGGGATACGTGGGGACAGGGGTGAGGACACCCGTGGCGGAAGTATTCCAACCACCCGTTGGGGGATTGGTGGTCTTCCTCAAACGGCCATACACAAACTCTGCCTCCCGGACGCTTGGGATTACAGGAGTACGCCACTACTCCCGGCCTAATTTTGGGCTTTCAATTTATAATCAAATTAAAAAATCAACGGATAAATACCCGCAGATATGAAAATTCCCATAAAATCAACGTTTTGGAACAAAAAATACCATTTTCCCACCGAGCCAAAATAAACCCCAAAAATTCCCACAATATGGAAAAATTTTCACAATCTGGCAACACTGCCAATTAGAGGTGTTTTTACACGGGCGCCATAGCGGCCAGCTCATTCTTTGAAGTTTGTATGTTAACCTACGAATAAAAATATATATCGGAAAATTATTTTTAGATTAGTTTTTGCATTGAAGGCAATATAAAAACGAGCGTGGCGCTGCCGGCCAAGAGTTTATAGCATGGTTTAAAGCGGGAAAGTCCTTGTTCGTGAAATTTCGGCCAATGGGCGGGCCGGTATGGCGCGAGTGTCAAAGCTGGCCGTGGTTTCAGCTAGGAGCAACAAACACAAGGAGAACGCAGCTAGCCTTTAAACACGCTAACGAAGGGTTGTATATGAATTTCATTGGACGAGCGTCACGAGCCTTCACGCTGAACGTTTTACGGGCGGGGGTAAGACAATTTCCGAATTTTCCCCTTCCGACGGCAGCAGGGGCTAAGGCGTCTAGCCAATGAATATCCACGACTTTTTGTTGCCGTCTCCTTGTGTGGGGTGCTGTGTTTGTTGCTCCTAGGTCTCAGTGACTACGCTTCGCCCGACGCGTCATCTCTCGGCGGATAAATATGAAAGCGGCAGACGACGCTTTCGATAGACAAGCTCGGGGAATTTCCATAGGATTATGCTGGAAAAATAACGTAATTATACCGGTAAATATATCAAGTGTATTATTATTTTTTAAACATGTTTAAATAAGGAACATTTGGAGCGATTTGGAAGAATATAGATTCGTTTGAACGGTTTCTTTCGTTGGTCAAATTTGAGTGTTCCCACCTCCAATCACATATAGATGGCAAGGCGTTTCCTATAACCATGGGCCAAATAATGATAAATCCAGGACATGCCTCTTGTACCTTCATACGTGCTAAATCGGTCGTCCACCAAAAGTAACGGGCGGCCATTTTAGTAGGCGGGGAAAAAGTGCAAATAAAAAAAATTGGGAGCAAAATCAAGCAGAAATTTCCGGTTTCCCGAACGCCATCTTGTGTTGACTAAGTCGAAATTCGGAAATAAGTGGTGTTTGTAATTCGAAAATCCTGCCATATTGGGCCCTTATTTTTAGATTGATGTTAACGATTCTAGGAAAGTATATGTTTAATATTATATAATTATATATATTATACTAATTATGAACCTAGTACGTAAGAAAAAAGTACTTACATTATAACCACACTAGATATGATAACCGTGAATAAATATTCCAGGATATTTACTACGACGACCACGTGTATTATTTTTGAAAACTGCCCCTAAAACATTTGCCCCCAAAATGACGTAGGTCCGCGATCGCGCATTTTTCCCAATAGGGGGCAATAGTGGTCGGGTGTTAGCGCATTGGAGGGGTTTTCGCATAGAGTCATGTCCTGGATTTATCATTATTTGGCCCATGCTATAACTAGGGTTTAATTACTTAGGGCAAAGCACTTGTTAATCCCGTATAATTACTTTTAGTTCCTAAAGTTATCTTTCATATTTCCCCGAATAGAAATAGCGTTTCCAGATTGTGACCTGATGGCAGTAGGTGACCGGAGGGGTGGTAATTTTATTTTTTCTGAATGAAACATCCTTTGATAGTCAATCCATGCTGTAACTGACCCTAAATTCTTCTATAATTTCTGAAAAGGTTCTTTAAAGCCCTATATATTTCAGCATAAAATAAATAAATACTTTTTAACGAAGCAGAATAATTCGTCCCCGAAACCTGGTATAGTTACTCCCGCTGGTGGTTTACGTTGGAAGTAATCGTCGTATTAATATTCAGCTTAACTTTAAAATTATCTTTTCTAGTATTCTAGTGAGAATTATGTTAATGCTAAGTAAAATACTTAACTTAAACATACCTTAAATTATTTGTTTTGAATATTCTTTGTATATTTTTATTCTATAATATTGTATATTTGAGGCCTAATAGCTTTATATACTCCTATATTTGAGAAAATTAGCTCCCAAATTTTCAAACGCTCGTTTCATTAAACAATTGGCGTCGAAATCCGATGAAATCCTAAAACATTACGAGCGTTTGGAAATCTGAGATTAAGCTGGTTCATGTTAAAATTGCCCATGTTAACAACTAGTTTTAACCTTGTATTTGGCTCAAAGTACGTGTTAATATTATGAATTACAATTTTCATAATCAGGTTCATACGCTATTGATTTAACTATAGTTTGGAAAACCGGTCACTCACTATCGTAAAGGTTATCCTTTAGCCGCGAATTGATGTAGTTATTACCAGAGTTGGCAAGTTTTAAACTAAATGTTTCGGTTTGAAACAAGTGTCTTAAACCAATCTTTTAAACAAAACATTATACGTTTAAAACGTTCTAAACAAACTGTTTTAAACATGATTTTTATCAAGGAAGATTTTACATACTCTTAGAAGTTTTTTTTAAGTAATGAGGTTAATTAGAGAAAAAATGGCTCGATTGAGGGTTAGGGGCGTATGAACCAGCCGAGGGGGAGGGAGAATGCCCTTCCCTAGAATTTTGCTGGAAGGGGCAACTAATGTTATTGCCCCCTCCAACGTTTTGGTCAGCTGAAATCTTCAAAAGGCTCCAATTATCATTTTAAAAGCATATAAAGCTTTGAAGAACCACAACATGCAACGAACGTTAACAGTAAATAATGTTTTACCCATTTACCTACGGGAAATAATATCTAATTTATTTTATTTCCCAATCCACAAGCTATAAAATACTTTTCTTACATTGCCTTTTTTCAACTGGTGATAAGAAATGAATCATCTTTTTAAAGTTTTCAAAAAACGAAAAATAAATAAATTTAGAAACGTTTTTGCTAACAGGCGATAAAATTTGTTTATCGCGATTGGTAGACTGGCTGTCGTGTAGATTGAATTATTGCTTCTGACATCATCAACAACTAAGCCCTCATGGCATCTGGAGTGTTTTTCGAGTATCTCGGCATTGACAATAATTGATGGTAAATATTTCAAATTTTTTAAGTATGACGCTAATAGCCCGAACACCGTAGTTGCCAAATGCATTCTTGGCCAACCAAAGGAAATATCTATAAAAGGACAGGTCACATCATCGTCGAATTTCAAATACCATGTTAAACGTTAACATGGCGACAAGTCGTTTAACGAGTTCGTCCTCCATTAATCAAAACAACGGCAGCGCTTACGTGCAAGTACATCGCATCTAAATCGTAAAGATTTACCTATAAAAACGATCCAAAGTTTTCTCCCACGACGAATTCGACTCTAATGTTCTAAATTTCGTAATACACGCGATGGTACCATTGCGCATAGTAGAAGATCCGTTTTTCAAACAAATGTTTGAAAACTTAGGTTTTTCAAATGTTATTAGTCGTCGATCACTTGGTAGACAAATGGACCAAAAATTCAAAGTGGAATGCGAAAAGTTGGTAAGCATATTCAGTAACGTGAAGTACGTTTGTACCACTGCGGACATTTGGTCGTCACCCAAACGTAGTTTTTTTTTGGTTAACTGCTCATTGGGTAGATACAAATACATACGACCGAAGGTCAGCTGCTCTAGCGTGTAAACGGTTTAGAGGAATTCATAGCTACGAAAGAATTCGTGAGATTTTAGCCGATATTCACAGCGACTTTGGGCTGGATGCTGATAAAATAATTGCAACGGTAACAGATATTGCTATCAATTTTGTCAAAGCGTTTAAAGTATTTGGAGTAACCATCGAGGTTCTTTACCTTTGTTAGTTGGAGTTTTCTTGATTAGCTTGAAGGTAAAGAGTTTGGGTTATAGTTATTTGTACTATATTAATTGTAATTTTGATTAAGTTCTTTTTCCGTTGTTTTTTTTGGTTAAATTACCCGCTAACATAGTTCATTTATGATTACCAAAGGCTCATGTAGAAGCTCCTGTTTTTGCATCTATAGTGTTAGCTGGTGTTATATTAAAGTTAGGGGGTTATGGTATTATTCGATTCTAAAATTTTTTGTGGGTGTTCTTGAAGGTTGGTTAGATTTACTTGTGAGTTTTTCTGTGTTGGGTGGTGTTTTAGCTAATTTAATTTGTCTTTCACAAGGGGATTTAGAGTCTCTTGTAGCATATTCTTCTGTGGGCCATATAATAATATTTATGGGAGGAGTTTTTAGTTTGAGTGTTTTTTCGTAATAACGGGGGGGGGGGGTTATTATAATGATTTCGCATGGTCTTACATCTTCTGGTTTGTTAAGATTAATTAATATAGTTTATGAACGTCTTCATTCACGTAGACTTTTGGTTTATTTTAAGTGCTAGAAATATAGCTACTCCTCCTTTTTAAAATTTGGTAGGGGAGTTATTTTTATCTTTCGGTATTCTGGGTGTGGAAGGTTTATACCTAGTCCCTCTAAGACACATATTCTTTTTGGTTTTCAGCATGGTCCCTTATTTGGTGTTATTGTTTTTTTAGGTGCTTTGATTGATTATTTTATATATCTTGTTCCTCTCTTATTTTTAATTTTAAAATTAGATGTCCTTTTTTGCCTTAAAAAGTTTAAGAAAAATTTTAATCTCAATAAATTGAAAAATGACAGCGGCGGGATTCGAACCCGCGTCCCCGAAGATACTGGTGCCTAAAACCAGCGCCTTAGACCACTCGGCCATACTGTCTTCTTTTTGGTTTATATTTCCCAAAATATCGTCTTAATGCTGTGAAATGGTTTTCCCAAGCCTCTAAAAACATACCTTCTCCAAATTGAATAATGACAGCGGCGGGATTCGAACCCGCGTCCCCGAAGATACTGGTGCCTAAAACCAGCGCCTTAGACCACTCGGCCACATTGCCTTCAATTCGGTTTACATATCCCAAAATATCGTCCAAATGCTGTGAAATGGTTTTCCCACGTCTCTATAAACATACCTTCTACAAATTTGAATAATGACAGCGGCGGGATTTGAACCCGCGCCCCGTAAGACACTGGTGCCTAAAACCAGTGCTTTAGACCACTCGGCCACACTGTCTTCTTTTCGGTTTATATTTCCCAAAATATCTTCTAAATACTTTGAAATGGTTTACCAAAGCCTCTAAAAAAACCTTCTACAAAATTGAATAATGATAGCGGCGGGATTCGAACCCGCGTCTTCGAAGAGACTGGTGCCTAAAACCAGCGCCTTAGACCACACAGCCACACTGCCTTCTTTTGGTTTTAAATTTCCCAAAATATCGTCTAAATGCTATAAAACAAATTTCCCACGCCTCTAAAAACATACCTTCTCCAAATTGAATAATGATAGCGGCGGGATTCGAACCCGCGTCCCCGAAGATACTGGTGCCTAAAACCAGCGCCTTAGACCACTCGGCCACACTGTCTTCTTTTTGGTTTATATTTCCCAAAATATCGTCTTAATGCTGTGAAATGGTTTTCCCAAGCCTCTAAAAACATACCTTCTCCAAATTGAATAATGACAGCGGCGGGATTCGAACCCGCGTCCCCGAAGATACTGGTGTCTAAAACCAGCGCCTTAGACCACTCGGCCACATTGCCTTCAATTCGGTTTACATATCCCAAAATATCGTCTAAATGCTGTAAAACCAATTTCCAACGCCTTTCATACATACCTTCTACCAAATTGAATAATGACAGCGGTGGGATTCAAACCCGCGCCCCCTAAGAGACTGGTGCCTTAAACCAACCCCCTAGACCACTCGGCCACACTGCCTTCTTTTTGTTTCAAATTTAAAAAAATATCGTCTAAATGCTGTAAAACAAATTTCCCACCCCTTTAAAACATACCTTGTACAAAATTGAATATAGACAGCGGCGGGATTCGAACCCGCGCCCCCGAAGAGACTGGTGCTTAAAAACAGCGCCTTAGACCACTCGGCCTCACTGCCTTCTTTTCGGCTTATATTTCCCAAAATATCGTCCAAATGCTGTGAAATGGTTTTCCCACGTCTCTATAAACATACCTTCTACAAATTTGAATAATGACAGCGGCGGGATTTGAACCCGCGCCCCGTTAGAGACTGGTGCCTAAAACCAGTGCTTTAGACCACTCGGCCACACTGTCTTCTTTTCGGTTTATATTTCCCAAAATATCTTCTAAATACTTTGAAATGGTTTACCAAAGCCTCTAAAAAAACCTTCTACAAAATTGAATAATGATAGCGGCGGGATTCGAACCCGCGTCTTCGAAGAGACTGGTGCCTAAAACCAGCGCCTTAGACCACACAGCCACACTGCCTTCTTTTGGTTTTAAATTTCCCAAAATATCGTCTAAATGCTGTAAAACAAATTTCCCACGCCTTTAAAACACACCTTGTACAAAATTGAATAATGACAGCGGCGGGATTCAAACAGGCGCCCCCGAAGAGACTGGTGCCTAAAACCAGCGCCTTAGACCACTCGGCCACACTGCCTTCATTTGGTTTTAAATTTCCCAAAATATTGTCTAAATGCTGTGAAATTGTTTTCCCACGCCTCTAAAAACATACCTTCTACAAATTTGAATACTGACAGCGGCGGGATTCGAACCCGCGCCCCCGAAGAGACTGGTGCCTGAAACCAGCGCCTTTTTTTTATTCATTCAACCATCAAGAAAACTATACATATTCGTCATATACAACAATGCCATACATCAAAAGTCAATAGAGAAAGAAATACTTTTAGAATTGTCAATACTTAACACATAACAGATAAAATGTTATAGAAATAATTTAAGAAAATTGTTTAAAACCTTTACAAGATCAATTTTAGATGGATGTTTCAAGTATACCAGGGTGAGAAGTCTAATTTCGCGCCGTATGTTGGCAAGAAATAGTTGAGAGCACCACACACTAGGTTTGTTTAGTTCCTGCTCAATGACTATTTTTCATCGATACTTCCAAAGTTCATGCTTAATTACGCTAATTAATAGAAAAAGGCAATGCCAAAAGTCGTTATACTGTCCCAATTTCCGATCAACGCGGTGATAAATAATAAGTTCGAAATGTTCGCTACCGAATTGAAAGCCTGGTTGTTGCAAATAGATTGACAACATTGTGAATACTTGGTGCCAGGTGTGTCGCGTTACCGAGCAAGACAGGAACAAATGTGCAACCGTTTCGGTGGCATTGTCACATAATGGACAACGATCCGTTGTCACAAGAGCAGCTTTGAAAAGTCGACTCTTCACTGCGAGAGCTTGATGAATAATTTTGAAATTGGTAGAGGATAAAGTGGCTCCAAGGGTAGTGTTGGCCAAAGTTTTAAACTTCACTCGAGGGAGGGGACCCCCAAAGAAAGACCGCCAGCGTTCTTCGCCGGAAGATTCAGGGAATGTCCCCGCAAAACGATCGAAGGCAATAGATTTTAAACTTTGCGGCGTATTTAAAATTTCACTAGCGTTACGGCGGATTTCGAGGTAAGGAATTGACCGATCCGACGACGAGAGCACCGGAGGCGCTGAAACATGAAAGAGAACAGCCCAGTCAGCTGGCAGTGCAGACCGGATCAAGGTGTGCAATTCGAGAAGTCGATCGATAGGTAAATCACTATAAGGGAGTTCGATCAGGCACTGTTCAATCAAGGCATGAGGTCGTATAAAACCGGGGATGACTTCGTAATGGATGTCGCGCAGTGTTTTGAAGCCAGCCTGAGCCATAATACGGGATTTTTTGTGATAGCGCTGTGGTAAAGAAATTCGAGGATTCAGAAACAGTGGTTCGGAAAGTGGATCTGACCGAGGCATCACGGTAGAGCCTATAGTCGTAAGATGCGAGTGCCAACTTGTGAGGAGTTCGACGTAGCGAGGCGGCATACGCCCAAGCAGAGCCCGATTAAATAACGGACGGAAAGTTTCTTCTTGTCTTGTCAACCCACTGCCGTATTCCAACAGTAAGTTGTTGTGTATGGATTCGTCATGAACGGGTAACTCACGCAGGATGAGTGTTTGGCACTCTTGGATGCGCATAAAGTGTAGTTTCTGGACGACGTCCACTAAGCCAAAACCGCCGACTACCTTTGGTCTGATCAGCGTTGAATAAGCGAGAGCGTGATAGCCAGAACCACAAATAAAGTTCAGAAAAGCAGCTTTTATTTGGGCAGCAAGTTTATTCGACAAAGGCAATACACGAGTGAGGTGCCAAAGCTTGGAAGTGGCCATACAATTGATTATCATTATTTTCCCGAAGAGTGATAGCGGGCGCCGTTTCCACGCGCGCAATACAGCCATAATACGTAAAATAGAGAGAGCGTGGTTCGAAGTAAGTACTACCCCTAAGACCTTTAATGGCTCCTTGGATACCAGAATTCCTTCAATCCGTTTGTCTCGTCGGTTTGTCCAAGAACCGAGCCATTGCCCGCTACTTTTGTCCAGATTTATAACCGCCCCAGAAGCGCTGCCGTAGTCATGATAAATCGATACCACGACGCGTACCGAAGTTTCAGCCGCTAAAGACAAAGTGTTGTCGTCTACATGTTGAAAGAGTACCGGGGAGTCGCTGTTGCAAATACGCAGATGCGGGATACTCGAAGACTGCGATAACGAAAAAAGTTCGTCAAAAAGCCATTGACCTTGATCGGTGTACGACCACCCACCAGGAGTAGTTGAATCCATCGGAGAAAATGGGGACCGAACCCGAAAGCTTGCAGTACCCGGAATAGAAATGACCAGTTCACGAAATCGTACGCTTTCCGTAAGTCCATTTTCAAGAAAAGACCCGGCTGTCTGTGGAGTGCCAGATACGAGGCAACGTCGCCAAGGTATCGTGTTACGCCCGCGACATCACGGCCACGAATAGCTCCAGTTTGGCAGGGCGAAATGACTGTAGGCGCCACCAATGCCATGCGAGTAGCCAAGACTTTACCAATAACTTTACGGTCGACGTTGAGCAACGTGATGGGACGCCAATTAGACAATAACGTTAAGTCGCCGTCTTTCGGTAAAAGAATGACGCGCGATACATGTGTTCATAATAAGAAAATATTTCCTGACGAACGGAAGCGCCATCGTGAATTGATGAGCCGTCTGCTAAAGTCAAGTTTTTAATTGACGGCCGGGTTTGCCGATGTTTTTCGAGACTCAAGAAATAGCCCGAAGGTTGCTCCCCCAAATCACTCCACTCGGTAATGGAGCGAATTACAGCGCCCCGCAATAGATAGTGGTCATGTTCCTTGATCAAATTTTGAACTTTGACGAATTCGCCACAAACCGGGTCTTGCATTGATAAACGACGTGACAACTCTTCCAACTGACAAGCCAAGAGCGTCCTGGTGTGCCGACGTTCGGAAGCGGTGCTTTCCCGTAAAATATTGCGTAATCACGAATTGTACGTTTGAGGGTTTCGTACCAGTCAAAAATATCCGTAGAATAGTATTCGCGTGAGCGACTCCTAGTGATAATCCGCCTGACGCACGAACAGAAAACCTCATCCTCAAGTAGTGAATCGTTAAAGGACCAGGTTCCAGGGCCCCGAGGAACTCCTCCAAAATCAAAATGGGCGATCGCGGCGCGATGATCGGAAATCGGACAGTCACGAATAAAAGCATTTTGAATATTCAAAGAATCAAATTTTTTTACGAAAATGTAATCAATGCGAGAGCGGATAAACCGGCCAAAAACGTAACCAGAACGCGTAAAGTCCCTTTTGTCGTTGTTTTTGAGTCGAAGAGTGTCAGTAACATGTAATTTGGCGGCAAGTCTATGAAGGGCCGTAAATTGTGACTTGTTAGGTCTACAACTAGCAGGAAGGCGGTCCCGTAGGCTATGGCAAATATCGTTAAAATCGCCGCCCAAAATTAAACGGCCGGTAGGACAGTTAGATTTGATGGTTGTAAAGAACAACTCACGGTCATTCGCCGAATTAGGCGCGTACACATTTAAAAAATGAAATAGATCACCGGATAATTCAGCCGAAACTAATAAACTACTACCCCGAACAATATGAAAAACACTTGCAGTTTTAAAATCGAGTTTCGGATTAATTAAAATTGACACCCCGCAAAACCCCGTTGCGTCATCGTTACAAAAAAAAACATTTAACGAAATACATTTTTTTAAAAAGCGCAACATGAGACGAATCCCAATGAGTTTCTTGTAAAAAAATTATGTCAAATGATTTTACATATTCCACTAATTCTTTCATCTTAATGACATCACGTAGACCATTGATATTAAGAGAAATTACCCGGAGAACCATGAGCGTATGGAGGGTGGAAGAATGACGAAGACAAAGCAGCTCCCGGAGACGGTGCAGTAGTAGACGGAGGAAGACTCGCGTTCCGAGCTGCCTCTAGCGACGGAAACTGGAACCCAGGTTGATTGAAAGGTAGTTGACGTTTGGCGAGATCCAAATCTGAACTCGAAGTGGGAAGGGAATGTTTCCCACTGCCCACCGCAACCTTGGAAAGGCGATTGGCAAAAAGCGAGTCGTCTAAATCAGCATCAGCCATGTCGATGTCACCTTCTGGTTTCTGCTTTGACATATCAGACCCACCAGGTCGTACATTTGCGGGATCCTCTGTCCTTTGTTCTTTGTCGACGGGAAATATCACGTCGACGATCTTCCATCATTGAGGCGCCAGTACCCCACCCAGGGCATGACCTGGCCAAATGACCACCATGACCACAGCGACGACAGATATTGTTGGGACAATCTTGATACAGGTGTGCGGAATGGAGACAACCGTTTCAAACCCGAGTCTGCGCTTCGTGGCGAACGCGATAAACGTTTTCACAACCCATCACATCCAATACCTTTAAACTGTAAGGCAGCGAAGATACACCTTGAGGCAACGTGACGCGAACGTTACGCTCCCCGTAATACAAGCCATCGGACTTTACCCACACAAAAGCGCCTTTAAGTTCACACCCGTAAGCTTCTAGTTTAACGCGAATAGCGTCGTCCGTGACAAACTCTGGCACTTCGAGAAACTTCAAAATAACAGATCGTGCCGATACACTTTCGACCGCCCGTAAAACACCACCTACCCCCAACCCCGATTTAATACATTGTTCCGCGTCCGCGTCAGTACAAAAACAAACAAAAAATCCACATACACCAGGGATGACCGATGAAATAGCATCAGTTCCGAAAACCATTTTAACCGATACTGCATTACTCTCCTTTGCAATACCCGGAGTCAATGACTCGACAACCACAAAGACGCTACGCTTTAGCGCCTCCATAGTGGCGGCCTCCCGAAATCTGGGACAACCGTAAGAAGAAAAATAAAACCCAAACACGAAAATGAAAAATCGAAAAAGGGAAAAAGAAAACACGGTAGAAAACCGCAAAAGTGGTACGTACCGCCGCAAGAAAACACCGAGAACGAGAACGCAAAAAAGACAACCGTTCCCGACGAAAAAGCAAACGAGACCCTTCGACTCGCGCCCCCAAAGAGACTGGTGCCTAAAACCAGTGCCTTAGACCACTCGGCCACACTGCCTTCGTGTGGATGAAGATTAACTACAATATCGTCTAATGCTGTAAAAAGGTTTTCCCATGCCCCTAAAAACATACCTCCTGCAAAATTAAATAATGACAGCGGCGGGATTCGAACCCGCGCCCTTGAAGAGTTGGTGCCTAAAACCAGCGCCATATACCACTCGGCCACACTGCCTTCATGACGATGGATATTTTTAGATAAAAACTTAGTGGCATATCACATTGTAAACGTTTTTTTTATTCCTGTAAGAAGCCACCACATTTTCAATGAACATAATTATCGTGATCTTCCATTTCAATACAATTCAGAGTAGTGTAGAAACGACTGAAAAAAACATAATTGCGAACCCTTTTAGAATTGTTATTAGTGGTTCAACTCTAAGAGCAAGTTTCCAGGTACTTGGTGTAGATAAGGCCTTTATTCCATGTTGCATTAACTAGAATAATGTTGACCTTCCTGTTTGTGATGAACTTTGGCATTTATTCACAGTTACTAAGCCTTAGTGTTTGTAACCCTTCAGGTTCACCTTCTCCTCGCCTTTATTCCATGTTGCATTAACTAGAATAATGTTGACCTTCCTGTTTGTGATGAACTTTGGCATTTATTCACAGTTACTAAGCCTTAGTGTTTGTAACCCTTCAGGTTCACCTTCTCCTCGCCTTTATTCCATGTTGCATTAACTAGAATAATGTTGACCTTCCTGTTTGTGATGAACTTTGGCATTTATTCACAGTTACTAAGCCTTAGTGTTTGTAACCCTTCAGGTTCACCTTCTCCGCGCCTTTATTCCATGTTGCATTAACTAGAATAATGTTGACCTTCCTGTTTGTGATGAACTTTGGCATTTATTCACAGTTACTAAGCCTTAGTGTTTGTAACCCTTCAGGTTCACCTTCTCCTCGGGCATACTTATTTTTTTATTTACTTTTGTTACTAGTGTTATTTAAATACGCTCATGATTACGCCACATGATTCTCTTATATATAAAAATCCTCGCCTTCTAGAAAATTACTGGTTTTGACCATCTTGTTACAATATTTATGTTAAAAGCCCCCTTTTTATAGTAACGATTAATTAATCAATACGCTCGATACATCAAAAGAACGGAAATCGTCACCCCCAACCGATAACAATTATCCCAAATTGACTAAATTAATTTACAATTAACATTACAATTAAAATTAAATAACTTCGGAACGATCTGTTGGAATTAAGTGAAATTTATAAGGATCATAGCAAATGATCTACCCTCGCCATTAAACATAAAATTAAGTTGATTATTTAAATAGTATAGGTCAAATAAATTATAAACTAAATCCCCGCCTTCCACAAGGCTAATATTTAATCCGTCGCCAAGGTGGTGCTAATTAAAAGCTTTCCTCTTCTTGGCTCAGTATTTCCCAACGTACGTAGACTTGCTGGCGCGGACGCGTAAAAGACCTTCAACAATCACGAGGTGCGCCCGGGCAAGGTCTACTTTAACTTCTCAATACCCTCAGCGGACCGCGACTCCATGGAGATATTTCCGAGTGGCTATTCTCCGTTCAGGCTTCCAGGTAACCCTAAAGAGACCAGAGAAGCGAGTTTGGCCTACTCCAAGATAGAAACCGATACCCCCGCTTATATCCGTTGTCAAGGGCCGAATTTCCACCCCGGATGTTTTCTTCAAAAACAAAAGTAATGGAAAGACCTCTGAAACCCCCGCAACCACGTGAAACCAACCAGCCAATGACCACTGGAAAAAGTGAAGTCCGAAGAGGATAAAATCAGGCCCGAGTTTGAGAGCTCATTTTATCCGTAGATTATCCCTTACACTGAGAGAAATTTATATTGTATGAATTACAGAAAATATCTGGCAAACCATCATTCCAGATATGTTCTGATTTCTTTACAGACATTTCCGAAATAAAGTTTTACAGTTACAAACTGTTTTTTTAACAGATAAAAACAAAATTTTTACTTACAGATTAATTATGTAAAAATTACAGTTATTTGTATTGTAAATTTCACAGAACAAATATGTTAAATAAAAATGTAACGTTTTTTTTTAAAAAAGTCATTGTTCTGTATATATTAAAGAATTTTTTGTTTTAAAAACTGAACTTGTGTTTCTATAAAACGTACTTCTGTAAATATGGCATACCGTTCTGTAGGACAAACTGAACAACTTGTGTTTTTATTAAACGTACTTCTGTAAATATGGCATACCGTTCTGTAGGACAAACTGAACAACTTGTGTTTATATAAATTGTAGTTCTGTAAATATCGCATACCTTTCTGTAGGACAAACTGAACAACTTGTGTTTATATAAAACGTACTTCTGTAAATATGGCATACCGTTCTGTAGGACAAACTGAACAACTTGTGTTTTTATTTAACGTACTTCTGTAAATATGGCATTGCGCTCTGTAGGACAAACTGAACAACTTGTATTTTTATAAAACGTACTTCTGTAAATATGGCATACCGTTCTGTAGGACAAACTGAACAACTTGTGTTTTTATTTAACGTACTTCTGTAGATATGGCATGCCGTTCTGTAGGACAAACGGAACAACTTGTGTATTTATTTAACGTCCTTCTGTAAATATCGCATAGCGCTCTGTAGGACAAACTGAACAACTTGTATTTTTATAAAACGTACTTCTGTAAATGTGGCATACCGTTCTGTAGGACAAACTGAACAACTTGTGTTCATATAAAACGTACTTCTGTAAATATTTTATACATTTCTGTAGAAACTGAACAACTGGTTTTTATAAAACGTACTTCTGTAAATATGTTATACCGTTCTGTAGTAAGTCTTATGTGTTGCAAAAAACGTAATTCTGTACACATTACAGATTATTTCGGTAAAAAACACTTAGCCCAGATTTTCTGAAATCCTTTGAATTGGGTTTTTTAAGGAAACTTCTTTTGAAAAACGGACTTTCCGTTGTGGTAAAAAACCTAAATTCTACAAATATTACAAAATATTGGATACAATTTTGAAAAAATCATTTATTCATGAGGCAATTTCCCAAAATAACTACCGGATTTTATTTTTAATTAATATCCAATCATATTGGGATATTTTGTTTATCAAAACAAGGATCTTTACGTTTATAACCTCTTTCGGATTCTGTGGATTTATCTTGGCGATGCATCTTAGTTTCTATAATATTGAAAAGAAAATTAGTTAAACCTTGCCCTCAATCATTTATGTTTAGTAGTAGAGTTAGCCCGCATTCAAAGAAAGGACTTATTATACAAGAAAAGATTATTCCCTCAAAATGTTAATCCGAGTTGCCACAAAGTTTACATTTTAAAATTCCCCGACTTTTCCAGGTTTTCCCGGACAGTCTAACACAATTTTCATGGACCAATCAGTAGCGTAGCAAAGGGGGCGGCACTTTTCCCTTCATGGTAACTGAAGCGACGGTCAATACTCCATTTTAAACTATCTTAGAAAACTATTTCTATGTATTAAGGGGGCGGCAAAAGGTCTAGCTACGCCACTGGGACCAATGAAATAACGTTCAAATCTTACAATTAAATTATTTTAAGTTAAACCATAACTTCTTTTGAAGTGGTAATTAAATATGAACAAGAGCACATTATATGCTGACGTTAGAAGGCTATAAAGAAGTTAGAGACAGTAAATCTAATGCATGTGGTCACCGGCCAGTGATGGTCGTTGTTCTACCCCTGTGAGAATAGGGTGAGAATTTGAGAGGAGGTGAGATGCGCGAAACTTCAAAAGGAGAGGAGCGTGAGAGGAGTTTCACAAAGTACGCGTTTCAGAGAGAGGAGATTGAAAGGAGGGATTTTACAACTTCCATAAACGGAAAAGAGTGAGAGATGAGATCAGATTTTTCAATAAAACTAACGGGAGTGTGCGCGAGGTTAGATTAATTAGTGAAATTCGATGAGAGGAGATGAGATACAAAATTAGTTTACGGTGCTTAGAGGAGATGAGTTTGAGTTTAAAATTTTAGAAACGGGAATGAGGTGGAGTGAGAGTTATCACGATATTTTGAAAAATGCCCATCACTGCCTAAAATTGACGCAGGGTTCATATAACCATAGGCAAACCGATTTCCTTGATATTTCCCGTTTTTCCATTTTTATGTGGTCGATCTCGAGTCGAACATTCATTAGACCTTAAGCGTAGGAAAGTACAGGGAGTGTCACACTTTTAAGTAATTATCTCACTTTTGTTATTACCTATAATTATCAGACATGGGTGAGGCGGCAGCTTTTTTTCTATGTCACTAATAGGAGTTCCAGCCTAAAATATAGGAATAATAATAATAATAATAACTTAATAATTTCATATAATTCACGGCACAACTTGTTCTTTCAATAAATCCCCACTTTTTCCCCGGATCCCGAAGTATGTTGGAAGAACTCGAAAATTATTTGTCCAAAATTTTAGAATATAATTCAATATTATTGTAGTACAGTCCAAAAGAAATAATTCAAACAATGTCATCTTCACGAGTTCTACTACAGTTGAACTATGGTCCCCAGAAAGCTTAGTACGGTTTGAACACTCTTTGCGTCTATGTCCGTCACGTGTTCTACTGCAACCATTCCCATAAAGTAAAATTTAGTCAACGGTTTTACTTAATACAATAGGTGTTTCAATAAAATAATAAATCATAATTAATTAAGCTTGGTTTTAAATTAGAGCCTCACAACCTAAGCTCCAGTCTACGTCACTATTTACATTCCTTAACATCAAAACTGGAACATTAAAATCGTATAACTTTAACTTACGCTGCTGGCGCCCCAGGTCGCGGGAATTTCTGGGCTTTGTAAACTCGCATCGAAACATTTTCTGTTCTCATTCATTACCGCGTATTACAGCCGAGTCTATTTTTGAACCGTTTCCGTGCGAAAATAGTCTTCGGCTATTTAAGCCCGTACCCGTTTGCCGATCCAAAATAGCCGTTACCAGGCCTTTCCGCAAACGGACCTAAATAGCCGAGGACTATTTTCAAACGGACACCGTTTAAAACAGACACTACGGTATATTACCTTTAATACTACTTTTATGTTAATCAAAATAAATAAATAATACTAACTATTAACAATAATAATAATCTTCGGAATAAATTGATGATTTCGCTAAGCCTAAGAATGGAACAAAATGCCCAAGGCTTGCCTCGTCTTTGTGTCGGGAGCGCTCCAAATTTTCAACACTAACTTCCGTCAGGAGTCAAGACTCATGAGCAGCGTTGCCATGTCAAAAACCCGAAAATTATTTCACCCCTGATCGAAGATTTTTAAAGTGTACCATGTACAGATTTTAAAACAAAAATTCCCACATGCTCAGATTTTTTTAACAAAAGATTTGAACCTGTTATATCTTATTCTAATGTAAATACAAAGTTAACTTATGGGTTAGAATAATACAAAGAAATAACTGACAGCTCACTCTGCAACTGCATTTCGTGAAGCCAATATAGAAATCGGATAACAAACTAGAACGGGTTTTGAAATTTTGTCGTGTGGTCCGATTAGAACTTTTAAAGAACCTTGCCTTTGGTCCATGCTTTTCATTTGGCTGGTAACGAAAGTTACGCCATCAGCGCCGCACTGGTGAACCACGGTCAACTTTGATCACGCGCTGTTCACGCTACAGTGGCCAACACATTCGTCGAAATTCCGCGAGCAAGGATTTTCCCCCTATAAAATGTACTATAACGTGTTCAGCGCCACGCTCATTTTTATAATGGCTTCAATGTAAAAACTATTTAAAAAAATCCGCTAGGGGTGCTCAAATCATACACATAAATATTTAATTACACAAATTAAATATTTATGTTTTAAATAAATCTTGTGCACTAGAAAAATTCGCCTGGTGGGAACGTGTTCAAGACGGCGGCCGCGTTGTCCCGCTGCACGGCAATGGCTATGCGTTGGCTGATGTATTCCACGGAACGCGGCTACCCGGTTACTTCGCGAATTTTCCGGCCAGTCGCGTGTTCCAGGGCCAAGCCAAGAGTTTCAACAGCCAAAGCACAGAACTGGAAGCGATGACCGAGGACCACATATATTTGGCCTTTTTTCTTCAATTCAGCCTGGATGGCGGCCCAGAGAGGGGCTGTAGAAGACGAAATCAAATACGAAGGAGTTATGGGGTCGGATCGTGTGAAATCCCATACTAATGATTTACCACCGGACCAAGGGACAAGGGTCATGCCATCTGCGCGTTTGCCGTCGTCCCTCGACAAACTGCGGGGGCTCGAGGACGGAGGGCACACAGGCGGACATGTCACGAGAGCGCGCCGTACGACCAGTGCTTTTGTGCAACTTAACCATCGGTCCCGAACGAATCGACATGGGCACCGCAGTTGCAGATTCGTGGAACGCAGATATGGGCACTAAAGCGAAGACCGATGGCGATTCTAAAAGAATCATCGTCGAGATGAGTACCCAGAGACGGAGAAGGAAGCGCGTTCAGAGGCGCTCGATTCCTTTGAAACGACAGATAGGAGCCGAGTTTTATCGCAGTCGCAAGAGGCGCGTTCCGTTAGGTGCGAGAGTGGCTATCATAAGCTTATGGTAATAACGCCAGAAATTTAGAAAATTTCGTTTCTATAAAATATTTCTATTACAACTACGGATATACATGTAACACTTACATTAGATAATTGTAGCGCAAATTACAAGACGAGATCTGTAATTTTTGCAGTTTTTGGTGAAAATTACAGTGCCACAAATAAAAATATTTGGTCATTTTAACAGCCAAAATCGTTGATCGTGGATTACAGAAATAGTTCTGTAATCTCTACAGTTCTTAGTACAAATAACAGTTCTGTAACTAAAATATACATAAGGATATTGTACAAAAATAAAATGACTGAACTGTTTTACTTGCTTACAGAAACGTACTGCAAAACTTTCGCACACATTAATACTGTACAAAAACTCTGTAGAAAGTACAGAAATTTCTCTCAGTGTAGGAGGTCCCACTATTTTCACGGTCGTTCCGAATAGTTTTCTGTCCCATATATATGTATAAATCTTTTTTCGTAGTGTGGTGTATTTCTTTTTGTTATATAAGTCTTAATTGTAGTGAAGTTAATTGTAGCATTTTTAATTGTAGTTTTATTTAAGAATAGTGTATTTAGTATTTCATTTCCCTCGCCTAAACAAACCGATGGCTTTCGCCCGAGAAATTGGGACTGATCCCATAAATAATTGTGAGTAATCTAAATATTTAATGTTAAAAATTGTGGTCAGAGCATTTGAATGTCCCGCGCTAATGACTGGAAATCAGAATTAGATTTCCATTTCCCTTTCGTTTACTATTTTGTGTTCCGTAGAGTGTATAATATTAACCCACGCCCTAATTTACTGTATTGCATTTTAATTCCCGCGCCATAATATCCTTACCGTCCGATATTTGTTCATTGTATGTATATATATTTTAATACGTAAATAAAGATTTTTGGAATTTAATCGCAGGCAAAGTGTTACCAGACTGAAATCCGAACCGGCTATTTTTAACAATAGGTACTTTTGTTTTTTTTTGGGTTTTGTTTATTTTTTTTTGATTTATTATTTGTCAAGGATTACAATAATGCAAAAAGTTTTAACCGCAATTTATTATTTAGAAAGTTATGATAAATTTAAAATATTGACTTGCCAGCAATTTTTACCTAGGAAAATACGACATATTTCGAAATTTTTGTACTTGTTGGATGAGGTAGGACTGATGACGAATTAGATTTAACGACAAGATATTACTAAATTTTTAAAACGTGTGCAAACCGAAAATGTGTTTACGGCTTTTTTGGTTTTGTTATTGTTTTTTGTTTATTATTTGTCAAGGATTACAGTAATGCGAAAAGTTTTAACCGCAATTTATTATTTAGAAAGATATGATAAATATAAAATTGTTATTTGCCAGCAATTTTGGGTTAAGTGTAGAATAGCTGCCCCCCGCCCGATTTTTTATATATTTTTTTTAGATAGAGGGCAAGATGGGGATTACTTTAATTTTCATTTTATTTTGGCGAAAATGAAAAAAAAATCCCTCCGAACCTCCCCCTTTTTTCCCCATTCCCTTATTTTATAATCATTCTCTCGATCCGATATCTTTCACCCCACCAAAGGCCACGACTTGCAATTACCATCATCTTCCCTTAGCCTTGGAGAAAGTATCGTTGAGATCGTTAATTGGTTAAACAATAACGAAAACGAGAAGAAGAGGTTATATGTTTCACACCAATGTAACTTGTAAGAGGAATCTTTAAGGTGAATCACAATTCTTTTAATATTTTCTTTAACAATATTATTTTTCTTATCCGACCGAAAATTTCCCTTTATGACGGCCCCCCCCCGTCTTTAACCTCACAAAAATAAAAGTAATTTAAAGCCGTTAGATGGCGAAACTTTATAGATAGTCACATGACTACGACCGATAAGCAGACGCCGTTTCAATTTAGAGTACGCGACTCCGCGAGGATAGTTATATAATTCGTTTCCCTCAATTTTCTTATTACGTTAATTAGTTCTTGGTATTTCTAGATGCTTTCTTATTCTGTTTATTGTTATAAGCTTTTTAGAAAATATAAAGGTAATGGAATATTTCAAATTAGGGATTTAATTTTAATTAAACTGTGAAATATTAATTATTCAGGTATTTGAATTATACCGCCTTTATTATGCTCTGATAAAAATATTCCTTTTTAAACTAGAACCATAATAACATTTGGTTTTAGTCATCAGCTCTTGAGGAACATTTAGGGCATTTCATTTAAATTTGGTCAGATACAGGATAATATTCTTAATTTTTGGGGAGATTTTACAATATTTTAATGTTATCGCAAGGGAAGGTAGAATTACCTGTTCTAGAAATGTTTTTTGAAGATGTTGCTAAGTGTATTGGCTTAGTTGATCAAAAATAGCCGTAGTAGTAATAATTCAAGAAAATTACATATGACCTTTTATCGGGGTTTTAACTGTAATTTTTATATTTTTATCGATTTTTATTTATTTGAAATATATACCTAGCTAAGAGATTGAAAAAAAAATGAGTTTTTTTAAACTAGAACCATAAAACCACTTGGCTTTAGTCTGTTATCCGCTATTAACAAAAAAATGCATTTAAATTTAATTGGTCAATTTTTAAACCTTAATGTACATTGCAAATTGATATCTTAATACATCACAAAGTAGACCTGCAGCTTGAGGAACGAGCTTAAATATGTTAGAGTTAATTGAAACTCAAAATAAACTAGATTCTTTATTTAAATTTAATTGGTTTTATATTATTTTAGGCTTTAGTGGTATCATAGATTGCAAAATGAAGAATTTTTATATCTCAAATCGTCAAAAAAAGAAAGCTTGCAGTTTCAGCAAGAGATTTTTTACTTCAATTTGGAGATGCGAGCTCCAAATCCTATATAATTTGCAAGAGTACCTGAATTTGAAGCTCATTTGTATTTTGTATCTATATACCTGATATTAAAACAATTTAAGCGTTAATATAATGGTTTTAAAATAGGCGAATGAACGTTTAAAAAAGTTGCGAAAATTACTTCTATTACACGTTACTCTAATAAACGTTCAAAATTGTTGATAAAACCATAGGCTTATGATAAAACGTTTCTAAAAACATTTTTTTAACACGTTCCTTAGCCGGACATGATCAACGAGTCAATAAAGTTTTATTATCAATTATTCATCAAAGGTTTATCAAAGAAATTTTGCTACCTGCGTAGAGATGGGGGTTTCAATAAGAAATATCCGTTTTATTTATTTTTATCCATAACCAAAAATTATCCGAATAAAAACCAAATTTTGGCATATTAAATCGTTTTATAACCGCTTATAATATCCAGCAATAAATTTTTATGTATAATCGAAATTTTTAAGGTTAATTTACCTGTTCCACCGAGCTCTAAAAGGTCCGGTCAACGATAATTGGTTTTTCTGTTGCGCAATTTTTTCCCGCTAGATGCGAAAGGGCTGACCAACCCACGAAATCGGTGGAAACTCTTCCCTCAAAGAGTAAAATGTCCACCGAATCGGTGTACAGGCAAGCTCGTAAGCGATCAGGGCCTTGGTATGATGGCCATTCTGGATCAGAATTGATTCCTAGAAGCTAAGACACAAAGTTGTGATACTTTAGATGAAACGAAGATAAACTTGTTTTTACATTTCTCTCTATTTTAAAAATGTTCGTTATTTTGATCGGGAAAAGTTCTCTTATTCCTCAAATAATTTTTTATATTTTGTGGCAGTCCTGTCATTATTCCCCTTTGGAAATATTTCCCGCCTCAGACGAAATCTCTTCAAAATTTCCCAAACCAAATCAACCCAACAAACACCAACGTCTAGGAAAGTTGATAAATTGATTTTTATTGATTCAAAGTATATTAACTTTTAAAACATAAAACAATGTATTTAAAACGTGACAATCGTCACTTCAAACTGTGAGACGTAGCTTTCTCAAAGTGAGACTGGGGCGACATCTTCGTGCATTTAGTAGAAGCGCATTCCTTTCCTCCACCATCGAACGAGCTGGAGCCACAGATTGTGCAATCTCTCTTGGGCGTAACAGGATCGGACGCAGCCCAGACTCGGGTACATTGAGGGCAGAGAGCCGCTGAGGTAATGGCAGAAGCAAAATTCTCCAGAGACTATTTCCGAAACGAACGCAGCGCCGACTATGGTCATTACAACAATTACTCGAAGCTCCATTTCTAGAAGATAAAATGAAAGCATTATTAATACGATACGTAATTGTTCAATGTGGTTCTTGAATTCTAAATAAAGTTATCGTATACAAAGAAGAAGATACTTTCACACTGGTAACGCTAATTGTCAAACAATTTTTAAATGCCTGAATTCTTACCAGATGGCGCAAACTACACCGAGTGACAACTTAAAAGTAGAATATTCTATGACTAAATTCTAAATTCAATTAGTGACTAACTGAAATATTTTGTCTTCGATGATTTCTCTTGGCTTTGGCTCCTCAAATACTTTTTTAAGTAATTCGTTCAGTTAATAATTGTCCGAGCTAAACAATGTTAGAGTCGCCTTTGGACTTGGCCTTAGGCTATTTGTTAGCTATGACTCACTTTTTGACTAACCCTTGGTACAATTAAGGACTATTTGAAGATAAGATGTATTTAATAAGTTATCACTCTCTTATCTGGTATCGCGAAGTATCACCGGGACCCCACAGATGGCGAAGGGGAGGGAAGGGGTTGGAATTAGAGGAAAGCTGATCACGTGTTTTAAAAACGTGAAATCCAGTGATTATTAAATGCACTCTTCGATATCATTGATTTCGTTGATTCCAAAGAATTTTGGAGATTACTCATAATTTTAACAGATTACTGTGATTATTGTGTGAAATTCACTGATATATCTGTTTAAAATGTTTTTTAATGGTTTCTGTTAATACCTTTAATTTTTCTAAGAAAATCTAGAAAAACAGGAGTTTTATGGAAGTTTTCACGTGGGAAAATATATTGCAAATGGGATACCAATACATTTATTTAATCACAAAAAGAAGCTCTATAAATCGTATGAAATGAGAAAACTGTAGCGATCAAACTCAATGAACTGCTGCCACTCCTCTGTACTTGTATTCGAGAACATCCGACCCGTAGTGTAGTCCTAAAAAAAGAACCGAGGCGCTAACTAATACGGCCAACTTCGATTTCGTAGGTTGACCGTACCTAGATAATGTATTACAATTGTCATGGTACTTTCCTACATGAAAAATTCATAAATTCAATCACCATTTATCCGAGGCTGCGAGGCTAGGCTAATAGTAAAACTCAGCCTTCCTATGTCACCGAATTCTTCGTATAATTTTTTTAATAAAATTTAATATTTAATTACAATCATGAAACGTAAATTGTCGACTAGACTAAGATAACCAAAAACAATAATCGTGTTTTCTAAATATGAAATCATTCGCTAATATTATAAAAAAAAATTAATTAGAAAAAAAAACGCACCGAGTTGACTGGACATGTGTCAGATTTATAGCTCGGTGTACCGGTAAGATTGAAACCACACCACAAGAGGTCTGTCATCATTATGCCCTACGCCAGCGTCCACAGACCCGGACAGGCAGCAAAACCAGCATGGGTAGCAGAACCCCACTACCGATGGTCGCGCCCTCGACGCAAGCCACCCAACCCAGCAGAAGGTGCAGCAATGGGGCGACCAGCCCCCACTTCGCACACAGCAGTGGGAATAAGAGCGGATGCTCTGGCAACGCCAGCCGACACCCTTCCTAGAAAGGTAGAGAGCCAAGCCCTTTAAAAAGAGCGCCTAAAGGGGAACGGCGGGCACACGGCAGACCGCATAAACCGGCACAGCTGGCACCGGAAATCCCGGTGGAACCCCAAAAGGCTGGGACATGGGTCCACCGTGCCCTCAAACGGACGCCCGCAGCCCCACAGCAGGCAACTCAATCTGCCGAGACGGCCAGTTTGCCCGGCCCCTCTCCGTTAGTCTGGGCCGAAGCCCAGTTACCCGCCCACACCGGACCGAAGTCGGAGGTGGAGATAGGACCATTTGGACGGAGCTAACATCTCCCAGTGCGCCACCTCCCGTGCTGGGTTACAAGAGCCGGACCCCGACTCCCCGGTAAAGCCACCAGTTATTGCACACTCCGACCCCTCAGGGGCCGCATCGAGTTGACTAGAATCAGTATAAAAACAGTCTGCTGTTACTGTTAGGGTAACCGGACGCTTAAAAACGGCCAACTTTGATCTCGCACTATAGCGGCAGGCCCATCACCGAAATTCCGTGGGGAAGGATTTTCCCACAAAAACGAGCGTGGCGCTGAACTCATACAGTTTTTTTTATATTGTCTTTAATGCAAAAACTATTCTCAAAATAATATTTCGCTAGGAGTGCTCAACTCATACAGCTATCTTTTACTCGTAGCCTCGTAGGCTAACATATAAACTTCAACGAATGGGTCGGTCGCTATAGCGCGAGATCAAAGTTGGCCGTGCTTAAGGTCACTAGAGTGACGGGGTTTATATGAAGGCTGGCAGTAGAGTAGGAAACGTGAAGAATTATTAGTAAATGGATACAAGGTACTAAAAATCAATATTGTTAATAAACAAAAAATTTATTCGAACTAGTACGCAAGTCGCAGTGATTTTTGAAATAAAAGCAAGTCGCGCCCTAGCAAGTTGGAAAAAAGAGGGAGGGCGTGCCCTGTCAAGATGAAATAAAGAGGCAGGGCGCGCCCTGGAAAAACGGAAAAACCACGGTGGGGTAGGGCCCTGCCTTTAAAAAATGCACTGGAGCAAACGACGGAGCAGACAAAGTTATGACGCAATGGAAGTAAACCTTCACAAGCTTCGATCAAGGGAATTGCCACTCACTGATTTCAGATGTGACGTTTTTCGTGATTAGTTGGACTTGATAACAGAGATTAAGTAGAGGGCTTTATACATTTGCCAGGCAACGTTTAGTGTTATGTGAAATTTTTTATTGAAATAATAATTACATATATACGAAAAAGAAACCATTTTAAAACTGATATATTTCTTTCAACTTTATTTTGTGCGAAGGCTGGACACTGTTTTAATTGAAATGGCCAAATTGCTCATCTGCAATGCGTCAATGTCGATGTTCCAGAAACAATTTCGATTGAATTAAATGCCGACATCCATCGTAGGTCACAAACCCCAGCGTTTGGTGCTCAGCCGTACTGAGCTAGCTGACGTTTCTTGAATTTTTGGTAAATCTTAGCATCAACCCCCTCCCCCCATTCTATTAATCATTAGGCTTAGTGAGAAATATTTTCAAAAGCTGAGCAAATAGGTAGAGTATCTCGGTATGTAGGGAATAGACCGCTTGACTAAAATAGCATTTGTTAAAATAGCGTTTTCAAAACAGTATTTTGTTGCAACGGCGCTTTGTTAAAACAGCGGTTGTTGAAATAGCGTTTCTCAATACCGCGGTTTGTCGAAAGAGCGTTTTGTTTAGTCAGCGTTTTTTGGTCAAGCGTTTCTCAGTAGAGCGGTTTGTCAAAACAGCTTTTTCCATAAACAGCGTTTCTGAATATAGCGTTTCTCAAATTAGCGATTTTGAAACAGCGGTTTTGGTCAAGACAGCGGTTTCTTAAAATTTATATGAATTGACGATGGAAAATGTATAACATACATATGAACTTCAGGGGTTATGTTAGGTTAGGTTAGGTAAGTTTGCAATACTAACTATCGGCAAAAACCATTAGGTAATGAAATTAGCCGAAATTCCAGAAAAATATGTATTACAATAGGCCTATATTATTAGTGCTATAGAAAGCAGCGCCGTTTTGGGAAACGCTGTTTCGACAAAATACGGTTTTGAGAACCGCCGCTATGAAAAAGCGCCGTTTGAACAATTTGTTGTTTTGGGAAATGCTGTTATGACAAAACGCCGTTTGAACAATTTGTTGTTTTGGGAAACGCTGTAAAAAGAAATGCTGTTATGACAAAGCGCTATTTTGACAAAACGCTGATTTGAAAAACGCTGTTTTGGAAAATCCTGATTAAACAAATACTGGGTAAGCGCTGTAGTCCCTACAAATCGAGTTTCTCTCATGTGTTTTATTTCAAACATTTAAGTCAAATTGCACTCTATTCCTTAAATTAAATTAAATTTTATTTTATTTCTAATAATAAGAAGCAATAATGATATTCTTCTTCTTTAATAAAGTAGAGTTGGTCTCCGCTGTCGAGTAACAGCGAAGCTATCGGGAATGATCACTATCTTGACCCTCAACGATCTGTTAAGTGGTCTGGAGTAATACGACGCGTTCTCCACTTGATATTGATGACTGGAAGTTAGCGGAAATCTGCTCATTGGCCGACTGAGCCGTAGATTCGGAATCCGCCCTTCCGTTTTTCTCTTTGGAATTGCAAACTGTGAAATTTTGTTTTCTTTTACACCATTTGCACTGGGTCACTCTGGCCAACTCTGCGGTACTCTGAGACAATTAAAGCATCGACGCTTGAGCTGGATTATGGCTCGCCTTTCCAACGCGGTGTGTTTCGTACATTCGGTGGTGAAATGATTAGTCTGGTCGCAAAATAGACAGAATTTATGGCTCATTGTGACGCTCAAGACCGAAGAGGACGACGGGATTGCGCCCCTGTTCTTCTCATCTGAGCGGCAATTACTGTTCTTCTCATCTGAGCGGGGATAACTGTTTTCTTAACTGGGCATGTATTACTATTTTTCATATATCAGCGGGAATTACTGTTTTTCTCATCTGAGCTGGGACTACTGTTCTTACCGTCGGACGGTTGCTTTTGGATCTTGTCTGTATTTCTAGCTTTAGAAAGCTCTGCTGCTTTTTCTCGGCTCGTCACTTCTATCAAAAGGAATTTACAGAGATCATTTACTTTCCACCATGAGCCCAATTCATGCTTACGCTTAAATGCTTTGACTATGTCTTCTGGAATTAGTTGAATTAATACCGGGGAACGTAGCGCGCTGTACAATTCTGTGGGTGGTCCCTAATTTTCAAGGCTTCTCATTTGAATCTAGCAGAGATCAAAAAGGTTTCTTAACGCTACTACATCGTGGGACTGCTCAACCGCGGCCATTTTTAATAAATTCTTCATGTGACTGCTAATTATAGATTCCTTGTTGCCGAACTGTTTTTTAAGAAAGTCAATCGCGGTCGAGTAGTTTAAACTAGGGGTTTACAAGCCGGCAATCGTCCTAGCGGCCTGACCTTCAAGATACGAACGTAAATACTTCACTGAGAAATCCAGCTCCATCTTGTCCACGCCTCACGGCCGTCTCGAATTGGTCCCAAAATTCCTGCCATTTAATGGAGTCTCCGTTGAACTTCTTAATTTCTAATTGAGGTTGTTTCACTAGAGGATTGTCAGAGCGGCAGGAGGAACTACAGGTCGATGAGTGGACATCTTCCGTGTCGTCTTTGTCCGACGGCCTGGCTGGTAAGTTTCGTGGCCTTGAACTTACAGGAGATAAGATTTTCGTGGCACTCTTCAGTTCCGATGAACTCAGTTTCTCGTTTGGAATCGTCAATCGCAGCTCGGATGGGGTCGTTCATTGAGAGTAATTTACTTTCTTTTTCTTTCCAATGCATTCTTTTTTCTTCTATGATCTCTAAATTCGTGGCACTGGTGCGCATGGTCACGTGATTTTTAATGAGCTTGTCAACGTCTACCATCGACAGGTTGAAATCTCACTAACAGTTATTTTTATTGAACCAAAAATAGTTATATAAAACCCTATTCCCGTGTTTCGGCACCAAAATTGTGAGAGAGCTTACGAACCCGACTTTAGCTTCATTGCCACATTGCATGTTTTGCGTCATGAATTAATTTTGTCACTGGTTCATTACTGGAAACCCACAATTCAAACCAATTTTTGAAAAGCGTAGTTATTTCATACATTAGAAAATCTTCTAACGAACATTGAGAGATTAATGATCCTTTGACCCCCCCTGGCTACGCAACTGCCGCTAAAAATCCAAACAGTGACGCGCAGGGGCCAGTGCTGTCGCAAGGGGGGACAGCACTGGGGGTCAGCCTCAGAAGGGGTGAAATACACTTACAGTCCAGTAACTATGGCCCAGGGGTAACACCGACCTAAGTAACTCCAATACTTGAGAAACACAGTAATCATGGTAATCCGTAATCTGATAACTCGCATGAAAACTTCCATAAAACTCCTGTAAACACACAGTCAAGAAGAAAGAAGTGACGTCGTCACAAGAGTTAGTTCGGTGAACGTGGCTGTAAAGCTTAACGAAAAATCTTATTTGGTAATAAAATCAAAGTTTTTATACATTAATTAACATCAGCTTAAAAACCTGTTTCCTTTAGAAATAATTTGAATATCTCGATTTTCTTAGAAAAATCATGGGTATTAACAGAAATCATTAAAAAAAAATTAAAGTAGATATATCAGTGAATTTCACAGTAATCTGTTAAAATGATGACTAATCTCCACAATTCTTTGAAATCCATGATATCCAAGAATTCAATCAATAATCGCGGGATTTCAAGTTTTTAAAACAAGTGACCAGTTTGGGCTATAATTTTAACCACCAGCCCCTAAGGAAGTGATCACTTATAAGATATATCTTATCTTCAAATAGTTTCTTGTTGTACCAAGTGTAAGTCAAAAAGTGAGTCATAGCTAACAAAAAGGTTCAGGCCTAGTCCAAAGGTCGAGATGAAACTAGGCGACTCTGACAGAGGCAGAACAACGTTCTAGGCCACATTGTTTAGCTCGGACAATCATAAATTGAACGGATTACTTAAAAATATTATTTGCGGAGCCAACGCCAAGAGACGTCATCGAAGAAAAAATATTTCAAGTAAGTCACTAATTGAATTTTTAAAATAGTAATAATAAATGAAATATTCTACTTAAAGTTGGTTGAAGTATTTGCTTTCTCAGAAGGTGTAGTTTGCGCCATCTGGTAATAATATGGGCATTTAGAAATTGTTTGCTAATTAGCGTTACCCCTGTGAAAGTGTGTTCTTCTTTGTATAGGTCTTTCTCTATCCGACAACTTTATTTGGAATTAAACGACCACATTGAACAATTACGTATCGTACTAATAGTACTTTCATTTTATCTTCTAGAAATGGAGCTTCGAGTAATTGTTGTAATGACCATAGTCGGCGCTGCGTTCGTTTCGGAAATGGTCTCCGGAGAATTGTGCTTCTGCCATTACCTCAGCGGCTCTCTGCCCTCAATGTACCCGAGTCTGGGCTGCGTCCGATCCTGTTATGCCCAAGAGAGATTCCACAATCTGTGGCTCCCGCTCGTTCGATGGTGGAGGAAAGGAAAGCGCTTCTACTAAATGCACGAAGATGTCGCCACGGTCTCACTTTCAGAAAGCTACGTCTCACAGTTTGAAGTCACTATTGTCTCGCTTTAAATATCTTATTTTTTGTTTTAAAAGTTAATATACTTTGCATCAATAAAAATCAATTTATCAACTTTCCTGGACGTTGGTGTTTGTTGGGTTGCTTTGTTTTTGAAATTTGGAAGAGATTTCGTCCGAAGTTGGAAGTATTTTCAAAGGGGAATAATGACAGGGCTGCCACCAAAATATTAAAAATTATTTGAGGAATAATAGAATTTTTCCCTATCAAAATAAGGAACATTTTTTTTAAATATAGATTAAGTATCACAACTTTGTTTTACATTACATCAAAGTTAAAACAAAGTCTATTATTTTGTAACAAGAGCTTCTAAGCTAGTGGCAATTATTTCTGATGTAAAATGTGGGTAGGAGCATCTAGCGAGAAAATTGCTCAACTGAAAAACTAGTTATTGTTGACCTTTGCCTCGTCAGAATTCCTGAAGAGCCCATTTGGACGATGAGTAAAAGAGCAGGTACTAGGCCTAATGATTTGTTCAGAAGTACACCAAAATTACGCGATCAATTTGTAATTGAATCTCTGTAAGAACGCTTAACGTGGAAGGCTGGAAACTAACTCACTACCGGGAAAATGTTATTGTTAATTTAGAGTTTGAACTATTCACCATCGAAATCTATCGCTGCCCCCTCTTTGGGCTTCCATTGAAACACTAGACAGCTAGCATCATGAATCTTTTATGGTACGCGGAGGGTTTTCATGGATGAAATTGAATCTTCTAAAAAGTTCATATTTGCATCACAATATAAATTGAAGGTCAATAAGGACTTCTCGGTAACGGTATTTGGCAACTTTCTGGAGGGGGGGACGGGTAATTTGCACAAATCAACAATTCTTTGGGTATGGAGTAGCTTTTGTTTGTATTGTTAATGTTATTGCACAACTTAAACCAACTAATGCAACGGTGTTCGGAAGATAAATTAAAGTCTTTAAAACATAGGGGGATGTTATAAAAGAAGAGTAAATTTATTTCAAATCCCCACTGCGCACGCAGCCAAACCTGCACTCTCGTCTGCTATGATAGGATAACCCCCAATTTTTTAAATTTGACGCTTTTTGGTTTAATTTTCGGCTCGTATTTTGTTTGTTTTTTTAATTTCGTAATCGAAAATAATTATTTACATACGAAAAAAGGAGAACTTTGTAGAATTGGCTGCCGGTTCATTATTTGAAGTTTATTTTGCTGTATCTGTTCACGTTTGTGGTGTGGACAGTCAACATTAAATTTACAAAGAGGTCAAACTTGAAATTTAATAGAACTTTAATACAAGCACATCCTCATAGATAATATTGTTTATCTTAAATTTGGTTCTGAAGAAACATACTTTTTTTTTAAAGTAAATTTTTGTAATTTGCGATTTTTCACTTTTGTATTAGATTCTATTACACGAGCTCTTTACGGGGGTAACACTTAACGGTGAATATGGAAAATGGTCAACTCGAAGTTTAATGAAACTTTAATCCTACCACCGCCTTATAGATCGAGCAATGTACCTTAAATTTGGTTTTGGAGAAAATATTATTTCTATATTAACGTGATTTTTAAATTCTTTCTATTCTTCACTGATGCATAAGACTTTATTATAGGACTTCATTACCGGGGTGGAAATAAACATTTCACCTGCTTTGAACTCAAAAGGGGGAAAGCACACCACACCGATTTTATAGAACGCTCTATTGTACGAACCTTTACACAAAAAGAATTTGGTGTACAGAAAAACATCACCTTAAAATTCAGTTTAGAAGAACACAAGTATTTTTTAAAACATAAGTATAAGAACTACAGGAGTCTTATGAATCTTTGCTTCCTTGAAGGTGATTGAAATTTTTCGCAACTAGCCATGACAAAACTGCTTGCACCGGAATAGCCGATACACGGAAAAGACTGTCAGCTCGTGCCCTTCCACAAAAAACTGTTGATAACCAGATCCTCACGCCTTCGGATTTGAATACATTGGACGTAAATAAAATATAAAAGAAATGACATTTCATTATGCTGCAAAATCAATCTTTTATTCCAATAAGCAAAACATAAATAAAACATCTCGCCTCTCAGGTGGCCAATCCTTTTTTATGGTTAAGGCATGTGATTAAAACTTAGCAACGGGAATTCAAATACATTATTTTCAGATCTCATTCTTTGGAAAATAATAACGTTCAATATAAGGTTCCTTATAGATAGCTATTAATATTTATAATAAACGATAATTAAATAAAATAAATTAAATTTTCGTGATTGTATCTCTTTATTGCCAAGTTTCACTAATCATCAATTTGTTGAGTGTGATCGCTACAGCATAGCGCTCCAATTTCTGATTCAGAAAATGTGTTAGGATCCGGTGTTCAACTTCTTTTTTGTATACACCATATGCACAAATAAATTGAAATAAATTGAAATAAATTGAAATAATTCGCGCGAAATTACCATAAAGACGTGTTTAAACACAGCCGCGCCCTCTACAGTTGGGTGGTGGAACTACTCAAGAAGAAAGAACTGACGTCATCCCCAGAACTATTTTGCTAGCTTAATTCTTCCGTTGAGAAATTACATCCTGATTTAGCGCATCATAAAACCCAGTGACCGTGGCTGTAAAACATTACAAAGAATTGATGAAAGCTGGGTCCTCAAATCATCAAATTAAGTGTTCAAAATCAATATTCAAAGTTATTACACGGTTATCCCAATAAATCATATTGAAATCCTGATTCGTTTAGAAATAATTTAAAAAACTCGATTTTATTAAAAATAATTTAAATAATTAAATACATCATTAATATTATCCTTGGAATGCATAACAAAGTAAACACTTGAAAAGTCGAGTTATCCTAAAAATTCTATGTAAATAAGAAATTTTTTAAAAATAATCAATGAAATGATTCTGGAAATTCCCAAATTTCCACGAAATCATGAAAATCTAAAAATTCAGGCAAGTAACGCTGGAAATCACGTTTCTAAAACACGTTATCAGTTTGGCGATAATTTTCAGCCCCCCTCCCCCACCCTCTTGTGGGGACCCGGTGATACTCCGTGATACCAGATTACTAAAATATGTCTTATCTTTGGACTTTATCACAACTCAATTTCATATGGTTTCTAATTGTATCAGGTTTTAGTCGAAAAATGAGTCATAGTTAGCAGAGCGACTGAGGTAAAGTCCAAGAGTTAGAATTTTGAAAACCATACTAGGCGAGACTGAACCAGGCAGAACAAAGCTGCAGAACCCTTGCTAAGTTGGGACAGTTCTCGAAAGAAATATTTTAAAATAGTATTTCAGGAACCAAACTCAAAAGAAGTTATTGAAGAGAACAGATTTCATGTAAGTTACTAGTCAAAACTAAATTTTAATAGTCGTACAATGCTTTCAAAATTAAAAGGTTAATTTTTTAAGATCCTTGTGGTTTTTAATTCAAAATTTATAAGTAGTTTCAATAATGTTAAGCTATTTTCAAATACCACAAGAAGAGCCAACTCCAATATTATTGACACGCACTTTTATTTTATCGCAATTGGCCAGGATGGTACTTGGTTGCGAGATTATTTTTAAGAACGCACTGCCTTATTCAGTGCAATTTGTTTGAAACCGACAAATGGTGGTAATGTTATTGAAACTGGAAAATTGCTTAAGCCTTTTTAAATTATGAGGAAGAAGGCTAAAACTCTATATCCTAAATGACCAAATTAAAATGATTTGGTTTGTTCGCCGCGAATAATTTGTTAATTATTTGGACATTTCATTTGGGACGTTCCAATTTCTCAATAATTTCAAATGTTGGTCTTCTTGGTGCTTATAATTGGACTCCTGAGAACATTTTTATTCACACTCTGTTACCCTCCTCGAACTCATCGCAAAAATTATGAATTTATTAATCCCAATTAGAAACGGCACCTTTTCCCGAGGATTGTGGAAATATCAGCCAAAGTGTCTTCGAGCCACGGAGTTCTACTTCTCCCCGACGCCACAAACCAAAGACCACACGGACAACGGAGAATCAGAATCCAGTAATCCAGAAGCATGGTGAGATTGAAATTTGCTATTAAAATACAAAATTTTAAGAGTGATAATTCCTCAAAAAGTCACGTATGCCATTTTAAAGAGATTAACCAATCTTAAGCAAGGGTGCCGAAAGGGCAATTTGGACCTTAAAAATGAAATGTCGATCTACAAAGCAATGATCCTTAAAATTAGGGAAACCAAGACGGTATCTACATATTTTTAGTGATGGTGGCTCAATTGGGGCAATCCGCGGACGTCAGGGTTGAATTTTCCAACGGCCCACGAAAGAGACGAGAATCATTTCTAGCCGCGTTCGCTTTAAAATCCTTAGAAGAGGTTAGTTTAAGAGAGCAAATGAGATACCAGATTCTTTATGGGAAGGAGCTCATTTTTGAGCAAGAGGGGGATTAGGAGCAACGCTTCAGATCGTCTTAACACGAACTCACTCTCCTTGTGAGTATTTGTGCCGACGTTTCACTGGAAATTCCCGATAGATATTTCTTTTCTTAAACCACGCGAAGTGAAAGCGCCTAAAGACACTTTTTAAAAAAAAATAACTTATTTTCTTATGATTAAGCACCTTAATAATCATAGTTTTGAAATAGAGAAGCGCAATTTTGAATACAAGATTTTTTAAACAATCTGGCGGATGAAATCAGTTTATGATATTCATTACGCAATTCAAAGGATTCGTGCCACAAAAATTTAAAGTCGTTTTATAATTCGACTCCTAAGTTTGGCATTCTCCGCATAGCCGATCAATAAATTGTTACAACCCCCAAAACGTCACCAAAATTTCCCTAGTTTGTCTGTTCACATTTTATGGTGAGTCGTTTCCAAAATTATTTCTCTCATTCAACTTCGACCTCCGAATTTTCTGTCGTGATATTACAAGTTTATAAAATATGCTTACGTTAGAAGTATCCGTCTAGACTGAAAATGAAGCAGAGTCGACGCGGATTAAAATAGGCTCTTATTTCCAGAATAGAGATATAAATATTTATATTAAAACAATCTTGTTGTATAAGGTCGAATAAGCACGCTTGAGGATAATAACTGGTTCCATTCGCAGGAAACTGATCAGATCAGGAACGCGGATTTTTTCAACTCCCTCTTGAAATCTGGGGCGGTTGAGAAGTCCTCAACCAACGCAACCCACAGATACCATTTACCGGAAGCAAACGAGAGTGACACTACGTTCCGGAAATATCGAACAATGCGCCTGTTGGAGAATTCGTCGTTCAAGATACTGGTCACTTGTGTAGTCAATCCCTTCGAGTTTTACGCTCAACCGCTCTACAACCAAGCCCAATTGTTTAAATTGTCGAACGAATTGAATAAGTACTACCAGCGACCAAAGAACCAAAATCCACAACTCGAGATTGCTTGTGGCAGCCCGTGCGCAGTATACCTGACTACCAACGGCTTTTGGTACAGAGCGGAAGTGTTGACCATCTGCGATCGAAAAGTCAAAGTCAAGTTGGTAGATTACGGAAAGACCCAGCTAGTTCGCAGAGAGAACGTGGCACCTTTGCCGCCCAAATTTCAGCTCCTTCCTCGTCAAGGAATCAAAATGGCGCTATCCAATTGGCGGAGCGGATTGCGAGTCGAGAGTTTGGACGATAAATTCCGGGAAGAGGTCTTCTACAAACGGTTCCTCTCCGAAATCGTCGACGGTCCTTCGGGTCGCGATGCCCTCTACACCGTTCGTTTGTCGGACATCTTCGGATTGACCGATTCGTCAGTCTGGTGGAAAACCATCGCGAATGTGTCCAAGCCGTTCGTCGAGAAGAGCGCGGTGGATGTTGGCGCCAAACTGAAAGTGGTCGTTACGACGGTGGTTTCTCAAATTCACTTTTACTGCCAGATTCCGACAAACGCCTTCCAGAGCGCTATACTCTCTTTCGAAAACTATTACGATCGCGAGTTGGAGTCGATGGACTTGGAAATGGAGCAGCTGTGTCCAAACACCTTTTGCGCCGCTTGGAGCCCGGAAGATGAAATTTGGTTCCGCGCTCGCGTTGTACACATTACCGGAAACCACGTCACGGTTTTCAACGTTGACACCGGCTGCTTCCGCGAGATTCCTCGTGAAGATTGTCAAATTCTGCTCCAGGAATTCTCCGCCGTTCCTAGGCAAGCCATTCTCTGCCAGTTGAAGCACGCGGATGTGAGTTCCAGCCCCTTGCAATTAGAGGCCGGCACTGAACTGTTGACTGAATTCACCGCTTTTAACGACGGCGTGTACGAAGTTGACGTTCATTATTATGTCAAGTAATTTACTCGAACTTGTGCGAAAACTCTATTCCCCATAATTTTAATCTTTTTCTGTATAAAATGATTTTCCAACTAATATAATATATAAAAATGTATTTAGTTTTAAACATCATAATTAAAGTTTACTATTTCAGAGATAACTTTATTGTAATTTTGCGTAGGAGATAAGTTGAATGGCATTTGATACTTATTTTCTTCGAAATATTTTTTTAACTTTATCCAAATATGTTTCATCCAGTTGTGATTATAAACTGTGTTTTAAAACTAAAAACTTGAATATTGCACAGGATAGGCAATCTATAATTATTGCTTCTTTTCTTTTGTCATTGATCTCCACTAGATTTAAATCCATAAACCCTGCAATTTTCAGAATAAAATGGTAATTTTATATTTAATAAGGTTTTATTTATTAAAAAAAATTGAATTAAATTTTGACGCTACAATAAATACAAATAAAAACGAGGATAAGTAATTTTAGGAACTTTCACATTTTTAGTAAACAAGGGTTTCTAAACTTTTGGAACTTTGTTTCATCCTTCGGATCTTGGTGGCATTTCTGGTAGCTTTTATTGCTTTAATCTTTAAACGCGAGGAAGCTTCCTTCAGTAAATTCTTCTACAGTTTCTGAATTTCGGTTTTAAGTTTTTCGGTGAATTATTTTCTTAATCGGATCATTGTCACTTTACAAATTTTGCGTCATGAAATGGTCACTGGTTCACCACTGGAAACCAACAATCCAAATAAATTTTTATTTGGGTTTCGTTATTTGATGCATTACGTAAAAAAATTCTGCTTTATCTTCACAGTTTGCTATCTTGAATAGTTTTTTAGCTTCGTAATTAATCTCCACGAGAAGTGAAGGCTTTTGGTTTCAGAATCAATAATCCTCCCTTATTCAAGTCTTCAGTCCACTTTGTGAAATCGTTGGGATTCAACTTAACACTATTTTTACCTCTCCGAGGGGACAAAGTCGCCTAGGAGGGGTTATACAACCACCGTGTCTGTCTGTGGGTCTGTGGGTCTGTCAGGCCTGCGAACGCATTTTCGGTGCAAAGTGTAATCACTGCGTACGCAGTTTCTCGAGATCTCTGCGTTCGCAGTTTCTCGAAGGGTTGGCAAAACAACCGTGTGACGGTGAGCGTTAGCGGATTCATTTGCGTTTTGGTTTGGATGGTGTTTTTTCGCTCACCGTCGTGACGGTTTGGTGTTTTACGTTTTTGTAGTGTTTATACGTCGGTTGTGAGTGTTGAGTTAGTTGTTTTTGTGTTCTGATGGTTGTGCATGTTGAGTCTGTTGTGTTTATATGGGCGTTTTCTCTCCAACTTCTTCTTAATGACTTTGGGACGGACCGAGTGCTGAGTGTAATGCTACCTCTCAACGTCCAATGGCAGGGTTTCCACCAGTTGTACACGGTATTCGTCTTAGTATCAATTTGCGATCGCATCGGGCGGGATTTGAACCCGAGACCTCCTGCTTGACAGGCGGACGTTCTACCACAGAACCACCGACACTTGTTACGCCTTATTGAAAATTAGACCGAAAATTAGTACGAAATTTTGGTTTAATTGAAATAGAATTGAAATTGAAATTATTGCATCGAAGAAATTCTAATTTAGCGTTTCTCTATTGATTAAAAACAAATGCGCCAACCAGGTTTCGAACCCAGACCATTCGGCTTGGCAGTCGAGCGCTCTACCACAGAACCACCGATAGCTCCTTAGGTTCACTGAAATTAAGACACGCATCGTAAGCATAATAGGTAATAAAGTCTTTTTTTATTAATGAATTTATGATGGCCTAATCTGGTTTTTTTAAAGGTTAAATCTTGTTTTAGCGCAGTGTCAGCCGAGATAAGAGGGTTAAAGGGTAGACCCTGTGGGTGGTCCACTTTGTTAGTTTTTTGTTATTTATATACTGGTATTTTTAACGACCTATATATAGTTGTGTTAATTCAAAGGAGATAATTTAACGTTAATTGCTTTAAGAGCTGGCGGTTGGTCAAGTGGCTCTCTGTGCTTTGTTGATGGTAAGGTTTTTGCTTCTTGTAAATATATTTGGTGTGGATATTTGGATATCTACGATTTCTAACGCAGTCAATGATTTCCTGGGTGTGCGAGTCATTATATGATATTGGAAATTGGACGGCATTGGTCTTTTTCATGCGGTATTTGTCACAACGTCAACTGGAAGTATACGAGCGTTGAAATAAAATGAGCGTTAAAGATGCGGCAAGTATTTCGAAAGCGAGAAAAATACAAATACCATCTGTAGATATTTCTTTCATTAAAATTTGCTTAGTATTATATTCAACTTATAAACATGTACTGTTAAAAGGGTTAAATTCAATTGTGCATTGTTTTAGTAAGTCTAACTCGCTATTGTAACTACTTAATTTATAATATTCTGAATAAATTAAACTCGATTGTTTCGTCTCAATTATTTAAATTAAAATTAAAATTTTATACCGGGCAGGGTTTGAACCGAGAATACGTTTTTCGTAAATAACTCTGAATTGCGGAGATATCTTTGGGGGTCGTGTCGAGAAATTAATACCACTAGGGACCATTCTTCCGAGGAGAGGTATATTTTGGCTCGCCAACTTGTTAGTAAATGATTTTTGCCGTTGCAAATCCCACTATTTTCCGCAACGCTTCATTGAAAAATCTTCTTTAAAACATTGAGGTATTAAGAGCACCTATGTACCCCTGGTTACACCACTGCCGCGAAATATCCGTTCGTTACTTCGCCCTCAGGCGCAGGGTGGAGCTACTGAATTTGAAAATTATTATCGACGTAAAAGGTTTAATCTAGTCATTCTTTCTTCAATCTGTGATACCGAAACTATTCCGCAGCATCGCGCAAAGGATCCAACTGCGGAAGTAAAGCAGACAGAGAGCTATGATGAAATATCCAGTGACGCACAGGGGCCAGTAGCGTCTCAAGATGAAACAGTACTGGGTGTCAGTCCCAGAAGCTAGGGGCGACAATCTCATCGAAATACATTTAAAGTCTAGTAACAATGGCCGAGAGGGTGAGACCGACCATAGTGACGCCATCGGAAGAGACACTTGAGATTGGGGAGGGGGCAGGGCCTCTGAAACACTCGGGTCTGGAGGAGAGAAAACCATATTTTTGGCAGACTTAAACGTTTAAAGTTTATTATTTTTAGATTCCGAAAATTAACACGCATTTAAGGTGATACATTAAAATAATTCTGATTAAATTCTGGTTTTAGTTGGTCTCAATTACAAGGTGTAGTTAGCTAAAATTGGTTAATGATACATCAAATTATAGAAATTTCCAGGTTTGCATTGTAAAAATTTCCAGTTTATGAAATTGCCGCTTTTCTTTTTAAGCTTTTCTAAATTTAACAATTGATTGTAACTTTAATAAAATATGGCTTAGAAATATACAAATATATTTCCGAAATAATCAAGTTGACTTTAAATCTTAAATCTTGTTCTATCACTTTTGGTTCATTAATTATTTGGACATTTCATTTTGGCCTCCACTTTAAATTTTCTAAATTAATTTAAATGTTCGTCTTCTTGGCGAAAATATTTGATAATAGAAATTGGATCGCTAATACTTTACCATAAATCTAGTAATTTCGTTACTTATTTGTTTTATTTTAGTTATTAAATGTGTTTTAGTGACAATCAATCAAAGTGCAATAATATCTTACTTGCTACTAAATTACAAAACTTGATTTCAAAAATTTAAATATTTACAAAATCACGTTTTTTATGTGCAAGTCTAGTATTATCGTTTTAATAATTAAAAAACCTATTAAAACGGAAAAAGTACAATTTAATATATGTTAATACTAAAGAAAGCATTTAAAACAAGTTGGCAAGCCATAATATACCTCTCCTCGGAAGCATTGTCCCTAGTGGTATTAATTTTTCGAGATGACCCTCTAAGTTGTATCTCCCCAATTCAGAGTTATTTACTAATAACGTAATCCTGGTTCAATCCCGCCCGGTATAAAATTTTAATTTGAATTATAATAATTGAAACGAAACAACCGAGATTAATTTGTTCAGAATATTATAAATTAAGTAGTTACAACAGTGAGTTAGACGAACTAGAACAACGCACAATTGACTTTAACCCTATTTACGGTACAAGTTTAGCAGTTAAATATAATACGAAGCCAATTTTAATGAAAGAAATATCTACAGAGGGTATTTGTATTTTTGTCGCTTACGAAATACTTGCCGCATAGTTAACGCTCATTTTATTTCAACGTTCGCCCGATCAAGATACCGTAGATATCTGGTAGTGGACGACTCGTAGACTGTCGGAACCATCCTGTTGACGTTGTGACACATACCGCATGAAAAAGACCAAAACCGTCCAATTTCCAATATCATATAATGACTCGCACACCCAGGATATCAATGACTGCATTAGGAATCGTAGATATCCAAATATCCACACCACCAAAAAACTTATTAACAAGAAGCGAAAAACTTACCATTCACAAAGCACAGAAAGCCACTTGACTAAACGTATATCAATAAATGACCGTAGAGGGAATAGTTAGGGTTCTTTATAAATAAACACAAACGAACCCAATTGATGAACTGCATTAAACATCTTAATCAGCCGAGAAAACGTTTAAAATAAATTACGACCGAGATGAAAACCAGACCAACAACATATGTTGTTAATAAATGAATTATTAAGCTTGAAAACCAATACGCTAAACCTAATAGATAAGAATATACGACTGAAAAAACTAAATAAATTACAAAAAACTAACGGGTTCTACCCTTTATCTTATCTGCTGACTGCGCTAAAACAAGATTTGACCATTAAATATTTTGAAAATGCGACGTATACACTTTGAAGGTTCCGTCAAAAATTATCCTTTCCCAAACGTAAAGGTTCTCAAAACATTAATACACAAAAAATAAGTAAAAAGGTTCCTCCAAAAAATGAACCATTTTGCGGAAGAAGTAAATAATTTTAAAAGAATAAAAGATAAAACAAATATACAACCGCAAAAATAAAACGTCAAATAATAGAAAAAAATCTTTAACTCCATTCATTAAAAAAACCCTAAACAAAAGTACCAAATTGAAATAAAGCAACTTATTATATTAAACAAGATTAAGTCTTTATAATTTTTTCGTAAAAAAACCACATTAGGCCTTCACAATTTCATTCGTAAAAAAATTCAAGACTTTGTTAACTATTATGCTTACAATGAGTGTCTTATTTGCAGTATAGCTTGAAGTTATCGTTGGTTCTGTGGTAGAGCGCTCGACTGCCTAACTGAACGGCCCGGGTTCGAAACCTGGGTGACGCATTTGTTTTTAATCAAATGAGAAATCGCTAAATTAGAATTTCTTCGATGCAATAATTTAAATCTTCCACGAAATCTTGCTCTATTTCAATTAAACCAAAATTTCATACTCTATTAAATACGCTTTCGATAAAGCTGAAGGTCTAATTTTCATTGAAACGTAATAAGTGTCGGTGGTTCTGTGGTAGAACGTCCGCCTGTCAAACAGGCGGTCTCGGGTTCGAACCCCGCCCGATGCGATCGGAGAGGTAAAAATTTTACTTCCATCAAAAAATCGACGAGTTAAGATGATTAGTACAATTGAAAGTCGAATTCCAGCAAATTTAATAATAGCATTATACTCGAAACTACAAATATCTGATCATCAAAAACCAAATGCATGTAACTAACTGAGGCTTAATTTATTGAAAGAAATATTCATAGTTATTTTTAGAAGCACGCTATTTTCAAAAATTTTGTGGTTTAATTAATATTGAAATTAATATTGACTCTCATTAATATTAATAAAAAAAGAGATAAGAATTACGTCGTAGCGAGCTCATCGCTGAAAATAAATAAGTCTGTAAACAATTATATTTCTCATTCACGGTATCTACTGCACCAAATAGTTCAGTCATTAGAGTCAGAAACTTAAGAATATATTCATACCATATGCATGGACTAATTAATTAGTTAATTAGTTAATTAGTCCATGCCATATTCAACTAAAATAAAAGTAGTGCTTGGAAATTTGGTTTCCCCATATCTAGTGAAGAGTTACTATTACGTTCGCCATTCCGAGGAAGCGGAATTGCTAGGCAATAAGAAAGGGAGAAAGGAGATGGGTTTCGTGCACTGCGACAGTAACTTTAACAGTGGTTTAATTGATGAACGGAACAAATTTTATTGACAATATAATTTACACTTTTTTATATTTAATACTCACACAAATCTGGGTCGGCTCCCTTTGTAGTCGGGGACATATTAAAATTTTTATAGTTAAGAATTTTTAATTTCGGGGGCGATAATTTACGGACTAGCGTGGTTAAGAGCTGGGGTGAATACGACAAAAATGACGGGAACTCGGGAAGGAGTTTTCTTCGCTCGGTTTTCTTACTTGTTTTATTACAAGAGGTGAGATTTAAGGGCGCATGCTCAAACATTCAAAACGGGGGAGGAGAAACGGAAAATATGTCAACAAAAATGGGGTTTAAAAGATTTGACTTTCTTTAACAACGGTTTTTTAAAAGGGGGAGAGACTCAATTTTTAGGCTGTGCTCGATTTCTAACTCGGTTGAGCAGGGAATATGGAAATGTTCAACTTAAAGTTCGTAGTCGGTGGATTTTATCGGGGATTCTTCTTTACGATATCCCGAAGGCGAGGCTGGCTTTAAACGTCCCTAGAGTTATGGCTATCCGGGTCTACGGGGTTCCGGTTTACGCCTTTCCGGATTATTTTTAGACTTTTCGGTTCTACGGGATTCCGGTTAATCTACGCGTTGTCTGGCTGGATGGCTCTTTGTGGACGATTTATCTTTACCGGATGACATACGAGTTCGTATCGCGTTAATTACAGATACCTGGCTATTAAGCGGTGCGGCGTGCTAATTGCATCTTTTGGGGTTACTATGTTTTTCTAATTATCTTCATTGCGAATTTTATTTCGAGGTCCGAACTTGGGTTTACTTTGGGGCATTCTAGCCGAGCTTACGTTTCATTCCGACTGTGGAGCCGTCTGCGTACTCTACTCTCTATCCTGTTTTTAATGTCTGAAATTCAATTATCCTCCCTTTTCGCCGTGCGTTCTGGTTTTGTTCTTCTTTCTTTATGGGGGGGGGGGGGTTAAAGTCAATCCTGTTTACTTAGGTGCGTCATTACTAGGGGTTGTAATTACGACAAGCGGTCGAGTCTAAGGTACAGGTTCATTGGATGGGAATATTGTCCGCACCAACGACTCTATAATGGGCTTCTCTTTAAATTAGCTAGTCTCTCCTCTCGATATTCTTTGGGTCGACCTGAGGATAGCTTAGTTTTCGTGGGAAAAACCCTAAATTCTAGGTGGGACGCTGGAAAAGGTAAAGTTTTTAACTGTTACTGGGGTTCAGGTGCTCTTTTGGAAGGCTCGGATTTGAATCATGTGGTGTAATATGACCTTCAGGTGATTTTCTCTCGTTTCTTTTCTTTCACTGGCGCCGGACGGTGGATCTCTCGACGTTGTATGAGACAGAATACAATGGGTGTTTTCTTTAAGTATAGTCAAACTGGGAATTTAATTTTAAGGCATCAAGTTTAATTTTGATGTTATGGGAGTTTATATATTTTAATAGCTTGGGCTTTCTGGGAATACTTAACTCTACAATTGTAATTTAACTTTATGGAAAAATATACATAATTTACTTGTTTAATTTAATTTGGGTTGTTTTTAAGATTAACTTGGGAGTTCTAAAATCTTCGGAGAGCCAACTTGTATAATAATATTCAATTACCTAAAACACAACATAAGACACAAGACATGATGTTTATAATAATTTAAAAGTGTTTAATTATATATATACAGGGTGTTACGGATAAGAGTACCGAAACTTTCTATATGCATTCTATGGGTCTCTATGAGTAAAAAATCTCGAATAAACATGGGTCCTAAAGTGCTTCGTTTCAGAGATATGGGCTCCCAAAAAACTACCCAAAAAAAACCGGACACAGCCTTAAATCTGGCAAACAATATTCTTCCTTGAACCAAATTGGTATAAGATCGACACAAAGTTTAAACATTGTTTTTTTTTGTGATTTTCATGTAAACTGGAGAGAGGTACAAATAATATTTCGACTGGTTTTACCAAATAGACGAACGATTGAATCTTTGAACTTCTAACCCAATAAGCGTTCTCGGACGGGCCATATTAACCACAGAACGAATTAGACAAACTTAAAAGCATTCTTTTAGAAATCTTATGACATTTTATCTTAGTTTTGATAATTAAAATCGTTCGTAACGACAAAATGTTTTTATTTTGTCTTCAAACTCATTTTACTTCTAAAAGGACATTAATGAACTTTTGCCACTTGTTATTAAAGTTTCTCGCCTCACGGATAAAAACAATTGATAGTTTAATGAAAACAATTTGGTTCAAGTAAGAGTATTGTTTACCAGATTTAAGGCTGTGTCCGGTTTTTGGGGTAGTTTTTGGGAGCCCATATCTCTGAAACGAAGCACTTTAGGACCCATGTTTATTAGACATTTTTTACTCATAGAGACCCATAGAATGCATATAGAAAGTTTCGGTACTCTTATCCGTAACACCCTGTAAATAATGTTTTCTTTTGAGGGAAGCCCGTATCCGAGGGGTAACATTACTTCCTCCACGTCATAGATTTGCCTTTTTTGTGCTCAACCAGAAGACGACGGAACAGACTGTGTTATGACGTAGTGGAAGTAACTCTTCACCCGATAATGGACCCAAAATATTAAGCAGACTATATTTGAGGAAATACGTTTCTCTCGCCAATATGAAAACCCCAGTTGCGCGAGCTTTATTAGTAGCGAAAGTGTTGCCATCTAACACTAAAATCAAACAATGGCGATGCCAGTGTTTAACAGGAATTGAAGACATAACCAGTAATTAGGCGAAACAAGTGAAAGCTTCACCAAAGAATATAAAGCCCAGGAACGGAAAGATAGATATTTTTGGCCGCTAATCTCTCGGAGTCTCGGTGTGAACGGCACTTCCGGCAAGAGAAAAGTAGCCATCACGTCGTCTGCTGGATCTGTTTCGGGCTATGGGCTAACTTGCTAAGGCTCTCTCGCCATGGAAAACGACAAAACCAAAGGTACACTAACCATTTCTCTTATTTAGATTAATCGAAAAACTAATATTTACGTGATATGTTATTTAAATAGGTTCAAGAGCTTGTGAAATAGCCTTAAATGAAAACATAGATACCATTTCCAGGCCGCATGGCTATGATCATTTAGATCTGAGTGTTTTTCTGAAACAGTTCAGTAACTTAAAAGAAGTGAAATATCAGTTAATTTATTTAGAAGTAAAGAAATTTCTAGATTTAGTTAGGTAAATTGGAACAATAGCCCCGCCACTCCCTTTGTCCCCCTTTCTCGACCCCCCTTAAAGTACTTTTTAAGGAGATTCCAATGGTGCAAAAATTATTCCCCTCAAAGCATTATTAATTAAATTTTCCCAAAGACTATACATTGGCGCCTGACGGCGACAAGCACGCGATTCGCTCGAGCGCTGTTGGGCCGGACCGGTACCCCCCAGCCCCGTTCTTATAATCATCATGGATGCATATATAAACCCCTTTAAATATATCTCCTTAAGTATTAATTCCCGAAAAATAATGTTTCGCATTAAAACCAAAAGGATTACAATAATGCAAAACGTTTTAGCCGCAATTTATTATTTAGAAAAATAAATGTAAAATTGTTACTTGCCATCAATTTTTACCACGGAAAATACGACATTTTTTACGTGTAAATTAAAAGTAAAACTGGACTCGTCATCGAAGTATTGGCGCCGCACACTGACTTCGCTCGAGTGCTGGGGGCGCGCGGCGCCACCCCAGCCCCATTCTTGCTAATCAAGCTGTGCCATCTATAACGCGACCTAGAGGACAGTACCTAATATAGTCTCTTGTGGTGCGAATTAAACAAGGAAGAGCGACTGAGAGATGAATTGATCCCACGCGAAGGTGTTTTCCCTCCTCTTGAATGCATATATTAACCCCACCTACGGACATCGTTTCCGGTGACATCGTACCTAGTATCTAGCGAATTGAATACGCCGTAAAAAAAAACATTTTCGCTTTGGACACTTTTTAAAAATTTATTCATATCTCGCTGTTAAATGTAATTCGTCATCAGTCCTACCTTATCCAACACGTACAAAAATCTCGAATTTCCCGAGAAAATCTCAAAATATGTCGTATTTTAAGAGGTAAAAATTGCTGGCAAGTAACCATTTTATATTTATCATATCTTTCTAAATAATAAATAGCGGTTAAAACTTTTTGGATTTCTGTAATCCTTGACAAATAATACACCTTAAAAATAATCAAAAACCATCCTTGACAAATAATGCACCTTAAAAAATAAACAAAAACCAAAAGTACCTTTCTTAAAAATAGCCTTAGAATCTTCCGAACTTGCGGAAATACGCGAAAACCCGGAATCGGGCATGGTTAGCGGAAATAGAATCCGTTTTGTGAAATGTTTCTTTTTTGTTTCTGGCACCGTCATTTTAATCCTTAGACCCCACTTCTACTACAGCAGCATATTTCGCTAATATTGTGGTTCAACTGGCGCCATTACCACTCCTAACAAATAAAGAAAGGCCGATTTCCGAAAGGGCAAAAACGGTGATATATAGATATTAGGGATGCAACGGTTCGGACTATCTCGGTTCCGGTTCTTAAATTTGCGCTTTGTCGTTTCCGGTTCTGGTTCCTAGCATTTTTCATTGTTCAAAAAAATGATATAGGGTACGTGATGGTACTTAGATAAAACTACATCGAATATCCAGTGGCGGCGCCAGGGGTAGGCTACGCAGGCTACAGCCTGCTTTATTTCGCTTGTAGGGGCGCCGAACAGCCCCCTAAAATGATTTGCGAAACTAGAAATATCAAAATCCGAATTAAAAGCCTGCTGTTTTTAGGTTGCGAACACTGAACAGTGATTTCTAATATTTTTTCGAACGCAGCCTTTATTCGTTGTAGTTGCTAAACTAGCTACTTCAAAAAGTGTTGCATTGTTAGACAGATGATAAATTACGCGGTTTTCCGACTCTCCGAGTCACAATTTCCTAAATAAAGATAAAATAAGAGCCGGGAGTAGTGGCTCACTCCTGTAATCCCAGGCGTCCGGGAGGCAGAGTTTGCGGATGGCCGTGTGAGGACGACCACTAATCCCCCAACGGGTGGTTGTCATACTTCCGCCACGGGTGTCCCAACCCTATTCCCAAGTATGCCCCCGTTGGCGTGGCCGTAACACATATCTCGCACCTGATTAATCAAATGGACGAGCGGACTGAAATGTCCCACCCGTTACAATCGCTCATAACGAGCTTCCTAAAAAAAAAGAAAGATAAAATAAAGCGTGGCAACTGGCAAGTGTTTTTGCAACAATTGTAAGTGAAAATGGAGAATTCTGTTGGAGGATGTTGCCCATATGTGCATTGTTATGCTCATCGACTAAAAAAATTACTTCCGAGTACATTTAAACAGGCATGTACATTTCTTTTGTAAATTTAAAAAAAAAAACCGGTTTTCTCACAGTTTTGTTTAGTTAGTGTATGTAAGGGGGGGGGGGGCAAATTAAAGAATTAAGTAGCCTACCCATAGTAATATCCTGGCGCCGCCACTGCGAATATCATATTACATGTTACTTTTAAATTGAAACAACCCGTCTCCTTATTAAGCTCTCCAACGTAGAAATGTAACGTAGAGTAAAAACGTGTCCATCGTGTATGCTGCTTTATGAGCTAATTCTAATAAGTAAAACTTTAAGTAAAGTAGAGTAAATCTCGTAACGCGACTAGATAATCTAAAAAGTCTCCGGCGTGTAGCCTGCGTTATGAACTAATTCTTCGAAGAGTAAGTTAAAATGAAGTAGCGTAAAACTCGTAACGCATTTAAATAAACTACTCGTGTTTAAAGACTGAAATACATCAAATTTAAACCAGTCTTTACCTACTTTTGGCGCCAACTATAAAACTTACTCACTTTATAGTCCTCGAAAAAATGCGCCCCCAAACCTTCTGCGTCCCCACGCAGTTGCGTACCCTGCGTACCCTATATCGCCGCCCCTGGTTCCAAATAGCCTTTAGGGATTTGCAAGGACCTAATATCTAGCAAATCGCGAGAGGACTACTTTGTACAAACGCTTAAAATATGCCTCGACAAATTACTTAATGCAACTATTAAAACCTCTTGTATATCTCACTAATCTCACATTTCTTAATGGCTGTTATCCGAATATACTGAAAAAAGCAATACTTATTCCAATTTTTAAACATGGTGATCCGGAAAATCCCGGTAATTATAGACCCATTTCACTACTGTCAATTATTGCGAAATTAATAGATAAATGTTTTATGACTCGTATAACAAACTTCTGTGAAAAGTACGATATTCTAACTCATAACCAGTTTGGCTTTCGTAAAAACAGTGGAGTTGATTTTGCTACTACTAAAGTGTATAAAAAAATTATAGACGGGCTTGACAAAGGTCATTATGTAATCGGAGTCTTTTTAGATATTAGAAAAGCCTTCGATACTGTAAACCATGATAGATTACTACACAAAATTTACCTGTCAGGAATAAGAGGCAAGGCGCATTGTTGGTTAAAATCTTATCTCTCAAATCGAACGGCCCAAACGAAAACTGATAACTTATCAAACGAAAACGAAATAAGCAATGGGGTTCCACAGGGTTCTATATTATCACCGTTACTTTTTAATATTTTTATCAATGATATTACATCAACAGTCGATGATGACTCAATTATTTTATACGCTGATGATTCTGCTCTAATAGACGACGATGGAAACTATGAGACACTAATAGATAGAATAAATTATAAATTGCAACAAATTAGTATGTGGCTAGGAAATAATAAATTGAGCTTAAATACAGAAAAAACAGTATATATGATATTTACTAATGTAGGTAAAATTGTCCCCTCGGGGTATAATATTGTCATAAATAATACTAATCTGCAAAAGGTATCAGTGGTAAAATATTTGGGAGTATGGTTCGATGAAAAATTAAATTGGAACATACATGTTTCAAAAGTTGCAAAAAAAGTCTCATATGGTATTTATTTGATATCAAAAAATAGAGCAATTTTCACGGATAAAGTATGCCTACAACTTTACTATTCGTTAGTGTATTCGCACTTGATATACTGTTTACAAATTTGGGGCAATACCTCAGATGGCAATCTTAATAGACTATTTTGTCTACAAAAACGTGCAGTTAGAATTTAAAAAAAAAAGCCATATCTTGCTCACTCGAAACCAATCTTTCAATCACTAAATATCTTAAACATTAAACAACTATATACATATTGCTCTCTTATTCTTATATATAAATCTATTACTTCCACTCATTGTAATTTTTTTGAACCCTCTAAAAGAAGTAAATATAACATGCGAGTGACGCCTACTTTAAATATTCCATTTGCTAAAACTTCCCGTAAGCAAAACTCAATTTTTTATGTCGGTGTTAAAAACTTTAATAGTATTAATTGGAGGGAAGCAAAAAATATAAGTAATTACAAAAAAATTATCAAAACGTCTAAAATAATAACAATTGTATAACCTCCCAAAAACTATTCTACAAACTAAAAAATTGTGTACTTCCTCTAATAATCTAAATCCACTATTTTTCACCTAAGAAGCAATCATTTTTCAAAATTTAATACTTTGCTAAATATACTCCGTCATGAGTTGTGGCCTAAAAGTCTTTTTAGACTTGGCCCTTTAAGAAAATGTAAATACAAAAGGTGCTATGTCAAATAAAATTATTATTATTATTATTATTGAAAACCAGTTTTGAAAAAATGACCTCATTTGAAAGCCTGCCATGCCGTTCCTAAAAAATTTGCATCAGCATTTTTTTGCAAGATTTTTTTGGTAAGCTAGTGGTGGAGCTAAGAATCGGAGTTGATGAAGCTGTGTTGAAAAGTACAAAGAAGAAAGATAAAGAAGACAAACTTAGGAGTGAACTAGATTTACCTTCAACTGATAAATATGAAAACAACTCACTAAAGGAACTCCTCGACACGTTACACTACGTCAGCGGGTTTGTTTTAAGAAGGCAAAGTACAAAAAAATGCCCCACAACGATAATAAAAGCTTTGTTGAAAGACGAGACTCCCGAACCAGCGCCTTAGATTACTCGGCCACACTGCCTTCTTTTTGTGTTATATTTCCCAAAATATCGTCCAAATGCTGTGAAATGGTTTTCCCACGTCTCTAAAAACATACCTTCTACAAAATTGAATAATGACAGCGGCGGGATTCGAACCCGCGTCTCCGAAGAGACTGGTGCCTAAAACCAGCGCCTTAGACCACTCGGCCACACTGCCTTCTTCCCGTTGAATATTTCCCAAAATATCGTCTAAATGCTGTGAAATGTTTTTCCCACGTCTCTAAAAACATACCTTTTACAAAATTGAATAATGACAGCGGCGGGATTCGAACCCGCGCCCCCGAAGAGACTGGTGCCTAAAACCAGCGCTTTAGACCACTCGGCCACACTGCCTGCTACCCGGTATATATTTCCCAAAATACCGTCTAAATGCTGTGAAATGTTTTTCCACGCTTCTAAAAACATACCTTGTACAAAATTGAATAATGACAGCGGCGGGATTCGAACCCGCGCGCTCCAAGAGACTGGTGCCTTAAACCAGTGCCTTAGACCACTCGGCCACACTGATTTCTATCCGGTTTATATCCCATAATATCGTCTTAATGCTGTGAAATGGTTTTCCCACGTCTCTAAAAACATACCTTCTACAAAATTGAATAATGACAGCGGTGGGATTCGAACCCGCGCCCCCGAAGAGACTGGTGCCTAAAACCAGCGCCTTAGACCACTCGGCCACACTGCCTGCTACCCGGTATATATTTCCCAAAATACCGTCTAAATGCTGTGAAATGTTTTTCCACGCTTCTAAAAACATACCTTGTACAAAATTGAATAATGACAGCGGCGGGATTCGAACCCGCGCCCCCGAAGAGACTGGTGCCTAAAACCAGCGTCTTTTTTTATTAAGCCCAAAAGTATTATTTACATTAAAAAACTTTGAAATAAAACAAAACTCAAGCAGTTATGAAAAATCGAAACACAATAAAACTTTTGACACAAAATAATCAAGCAGTCATAACATTACCATTGAATAAATTCACTTAAAAAGTCCCAATAAAATATTTTTTAACACATTACAATTCTGAGCGGTATCCGGCTTTAAAAGTTTCAACTGGTTAATAGTTTCTTTGCGAACACATGCTTTAATACGACTTGTTAGCACCGGAACCCGTGTTATTTTTCCGACACTTTTAAAATTACGACTTTAAGAACCGCGGAAATCAATTTCGCCATCGACCAGAAAATTGGAGGTCTCTTAATGGTGGACGGAACAATCGAAAAAACGATAAACTGGGCACGAGGTTCAGATATAAAACCGAAAATTGATACTGGGAGCTTTAAAATTGTGATAAAAAGCCAGGTCCACCACTCCTGAACTACGGGACACGTTACAAAAAGATGACTGACTGTTTCGCACCGAGAATTACCAAATAAACACATATTGTCCGCGACAAGACCAGCGTGGAGTAACCGTTCTTTAACCGGAAATGCTTGGTGGATGAGACGAAAGTTAATGTCCGCGTACCGCGTGGCCATTAGAGGGCAGGACACTTTTCCCCAATGCACTTGCGCAAGTGGCGCGGAGAAAAAGCCTCTCCAACGTTCTTCGCCTCGAGACTCCATGGAACACGCTTGCTTTACCAAAGAACGGTAAAAGTCGGATGATTTGAGCTCGCTGAAAACGACAGCCTCTTCTTTAGAGTTGATGACCCGAACCAATTCGGAAACCGGTGGCTCATGAACCAGAATATCCAAAGAGTCCACAAAATGAGCCCAGGCCGGTGGAATGAGCCGCAACATCTTATGATAGAGCGAAAGTATTGACCGATCCAGTAAACGCGGTCGAACCGATGAAACCATGTCCAAGATGACGGTATGAGGGAGGAAACCTGGGATGACCTCATACGTTATATCTCTCACGAGAACGAGCCCCGCGCGCGCGAAAGTAACTCTCTCTTGCGCCGACGCGGAAAAACCGGTAACTCGCGGGTTCAGAAAAATCGGCTCAAAGACAGGATTCGCGTGCGGTAAAACAGTCCATTCATTGGCGACAAGTAATCTGTTCCACGCGGTAACAATACTGCGATACCGGGGAACCATCCTTGGTAATAGTTTCTGGTCGAACTGAAGCCGAAAGACTTGAAAGCCAATGCCCTCATAACCGCCATAAAAGGAGAGCAAAAACCGTGGGACGTCCTTCATCGCGGAATCAGAGGAGTCGCCGATAAAGCCCTTAATTTCTTTTAAACGGAACGCGAGGTTTTTCAGCTGGAAATCTACGAGGCCGTACCCCCCCTTCAGATTTCGGACGAATGACTGTTTGGTAATCCACGTGACGCATGCCAGGACCCCAAATAAAATCCATCACCGCCGTTTTAAATCTTTGTGCCCAGGCTAATGGCAAATCTACCGAGCTCAGAGTATGCCAAAGCGTGGAAGCCGCTAGCACGTTAATGACGACAATTTTGCCCGTTAACGTAAGACGACGTTGTTTCCACGAACGTAAAGTGCCGGAGAACTTGTCCATTCGGGGTTTCCAGTTAAGACGGAGCAATTCTTGACCATCGTTCGTTAAATATATCCCCAAAATCTTCAGTGGGGCGCCACTTATGGACACCCCAGAGATCACCATCGGAAGGCGATTGCGATACGACCCAAGCCACTGCGCCTGACATTTCTTTACGTTTAATTTGGCTCCGGACGCTCGACCATACCGCTCGTATTCATGAATAGCCTCGACCATACCATCAGTCGAACTGGTTAGAATCGTATTATCGTCCATACAAAGGTAAGTGGCCGGTACCAAACATCGGGAGCCGTGGAATAGCCGGATTGCGCAACAGCGCAGCGAAAAGTGGTTCTGTCGAAAGAATATAGAGGAGGGAACTAAGCGGGCAACCTTTGCGAACTGAACGGCGCAGGGGGAAAAAATCCGTCAAAAAGCCATTGACCCGGACACATGATTTGGCGTGGACTAGAAAGGCTTGAATCCATTTGAGGAAAAAAGCACCAAAGCCCATACTGCGAAGCACTTCAAACAAAAAGGACCAGTCCACTTGATCAAATGCCTTCTCCAAATCCAGGTTTAACAAAACTCCTGGTGCGTTTGTTGCCGATAAAAGGTCAGACGCATCCAGCAAGAAGCGAGGCGTCTGCGATATGTCCCGGGCTCTCACCGCTCCCGTCTGGCATGGAGAAATTATATCTGGCAAAAGAGGTGCCAGCCTATTAGCAAAGACCTTCGCGAGTATTTTAAAGTCTACATTGAGCAGCGATATAGGACGCCAAGACGACAAAAAGTGAGATCGCCAGACTTAGGGACAAGCAAAATCAGACCCTCAGTCATTGTACGGGCAGTACACCATCCCGAGCCATCGTGGCCAAAACCCGAAGAAAACCTTCCTCGACTAAAGGCAAGAGAAATGACCAAAACTCGACTGTGAAGCCATCGCGGCCAGGGCTTTTCCCCCGCTTCATTGATTTTAAGGCCGTAACAATCTCCAAACAGACAATGGTATTGTCCAGGCTCCGCCGTTGGTCTTCTGATACTCTTCCCGGTACTAAGGAAGAAAAAATCCCGCCAGCTACGGGATCTACCGTTGCCTTAGCATAGAGCCTCGCATAGTATTCAAAATTATTCTGACGAATAGTGGTACCGTCGCGGGTGATCTCGCCACTGAACAATGTAAGCGACTGAATCGTTTTTTTCCTCTGCCGAAAATTTTCGATGCGCAGAAAAAAAGCAGTAGGTTTTTCGTCGGCTAAAAGGTGCTGGGCTTTCGCACGAACTGCGGCACCAACGAACTCATGGGCGGTAACTTGAGAAAGGGATTCCGTCAAAGCAATAAGTTTGGTTTCTTCATCAACTGACAAATTCCGACGAGCAAGGTAAGCATTAATCTCTATTTACAATTTGGTTTTATGCGCGCGACGATGCGAGGCCAAATGTTTGGAGTAAAAAATAGCGTAATCACGCAAAGATATTTTCAAATCTTCATACCACCGAAAAATATCTTCCCGGTAGTCAAGTGAGGTTTGGCTTCGTTCCACTATACGAGTACAACCAGTGAGAAAGTTATCATTCTCCAACAAAGATGAATTAAAAGCCCAAGTTCCCGGCCCTCTCGGAGAACCAGACAGATCAATTTGCACTACGAGGGCTTTATGATCAGAAAAAGGAGAAACCATGTAAGTGCAACGAGATAAAAGAGCTAGTTCGGGCTGCCGATCGAAAAAGTAGTCTATTCGGGAGAATAAATATCGCCCAAAAACAAATCCAGCCCGCGAATATTCAAATTGCGAAGGATGGTAGTGACGCCAAACATCGACCAATGAAAGTTCGCCAGACATGGTTGGTAACGAATAAAGCGGGTCCCGGCGAAAATTTGCCGGGCACCGGTCCATTGAAGGGTTCATGACATCATTTAGATCGCCAAAAATAAAATGCCGATGAAGCGTACTACAAATATCGGCGATTTCTTTAAAAAAGGTCGATCGGGTGGCTGCGTCATTTGGAGCGTAAACATTAATATGGTCGATACAGGTATCATCTATTTCCAATGAGGTCAATAAAAAACGCCCCGTATTTTGATGTACCTACCACCCGGCGGGGTAAGACGTCTATTCCTGGCCGTATTAAAGTTGCAACACCGCAAAAACCTCCATTATTTAAATCCAGGTCAATAAAAACTTTACCTCTAAAATACGTTTTAAAAATAGCTACATGTTCCGGGAGCCAGTCTGTTTCTTGTAAAAAAACGAGATCATAGTCCTTTATAAAAGCTATTACATGTTCCATTTTCGTCTTATCACGCAATCCATTAACATTTAGCGATAAAAAACGTTACGCCATATTAATTATACCATGTTGTGATCTTCCAAAACTCCATCAGACTGCTGCCTTCCAGACCCCATGGGGTCAGAGTCGTCACCAGGAGGCAAATTGGGCGTAGAGGCAAGCTTACCGGTCAGGCGGGAGGACTTAAAAGTAGAGGAACTCTTTCGGCGATACGGAAACGAAATTACGTCACCATCGTCCGTTGAATGATGACGCTTGCTGTTAGGCCTACCGCTCTGTTTAAATTTAGAAGAACGATTTATTATCGCAGCATCCGGTTTACTAACACCCACGTCGGCCGTATCCTGTGGCGCAACGCCCTCTGACTTATCAGCGGAATTATCATTACCAGCCCGCTGATGACAATTACGAACGGTGTGGCCCTGTTGCTCGCAACCGAAACAAACAAACTTAGAACAGTCCTTGTATATGTGATCGGAAGCCAAACACCCGTTACAGACCCGGCCTTGGCGATCATGCTAGACTTCGTAAAAGAACTCCACCCCCATCATGTCCTTAAGTTTAATGCGATAGGGAAGTGACGAAACCCCTTCCGGTAACGCCACCTTCACACGTCTAACTCCCGTGTAAATATTCTTCTTATTCTTCGCCCATACGATCTCTCCCTTTAGCTCACAGCTCATACTTCGCAATTTCTCCATCAAATCCTCGTCAGCAATAAATCCCGGTAAACCAAAAAAAGAACTAGGCTACCACTACCTTAACAACAACATTCGACACGGCAATAGACTTCTTCATTAATATAAATTCCCTGCAAAACGCAAACCTCGGCGTCCTTGATAGAGACAAACGTGACAAAAAAACCTCCTGTAGTTGGAACCACCGACGAGATGGCGTCCAAGCCAAAAGCCAGGTGGATCGCCGTAATAACATCATCTTCTGTTATATCTTGGTTAGCGCAGGTTAAAAAGTTAGAGCGTTTAAAAATATCCATCCTGGATTTCAGACGAAAACCCAGGAGGGCAAGGAAGCCGAAAAAAGAAACTGCGCGGATTAGTAAATTATAAATTTAGCAAACAAAATGTTAGGAACTAAGGCTTAGCGAGCGCGCGAGGAGAGCAAAGAAAAACGAACGGCACTCTCCAAAAAACCAAACGCGAATCCAACCAGCGCCTTAGACCACTCGGCCACACTGCCTTCGTTTCGGTTTATATTTCCCAAAATATCGTCTAAATGCTGTAAAACAAATTTCCCACGCCTTTAAAACAAACTTTCGACAAAATTGAAATATGCTAGCGGTGGGATTCGAACCCGCGCCCCCTAAGAGACTGGTGCCTAAAACCAGCGCCTTAGACCACTCGGCCACACTGCCTTCGCTTCGGTTTATATTTCCCAAAATATCGTCTAAATGCTGTAAAACAAATTTCCCACGCCTTTAAAACAAACTTTCTACAAAATTGAAATATGACAGCGGCGGGATTCGAACCCGCGCCCCCTAAGAGACTGGTGCCTAAAACCAGCGCCTTAGACCACTCGGCCACACTGCCTTCATTTTGGTTTATATTTCCCAAAATATCGTCTAAATGCTGTAAAACAAATTTCCCACGCCTTTAAAACAAACTTTCTACAAAATTGTAATATGACAGCGGCGGGATTCGAACCCGCGCCCCCTAAGAGACTGGTGCCTAAAACCAGCGCCTTAGACCACTCGGCCACACTGCCTTCGTTCCGGTTTACATTTCCCAAAATATCGTCTAAATGCTGTAAAACAAATTCCCCACGCCTTTAAAACAAACTTTCTACAAAATTAAAATATGACAGCGGCGGGATTCGAACCCGCGCCCCCAAAGAGACTGGTGCCTAAAACCAGCGCCTTAGACCACTCGGCCACACTGCCTTCGTTCCGGTTTATATTTCCCAAAATATCGTCTAAATGCTGTAAAACAAATTTCCCACGCCTTTAAAACAAACTTTCTACAAAATTGAAATATGACAAGGGCGGGATTCGAACCCGCGCCCCCTAAGAGACTGGTGCCTAAAACCAGCGCCTTAGACCACTCGGCCACACTGCCTTCGTTTCGGTTAACATTTCCCAAAATATCGTCTAAATGCTGTAAAACAAATTTCCCACGCCTTTAAAACAAACTTTCTACAAAATTGAAATATGACAGCGGCGGGATTCGAACCCGCGCCCCCTAAAAGACTGGTGCCTAAAACCAGCGCCTAAGACCACTCGGCCACACTGCCTTCGTTTTGGAATATATTTCCCAAAATATCGTCTAAATGCTGTAAAACCAATATCCCACGCCTTTAAAACAAACTTTCTACAAAATTGAAATATGACAGCGGCGGGATTCGAACCCGCGCCCCCTAAGAGACTGGTGCCTAAAACCAGCGCCTTAGACCACTCGGCCACACTGCCTTCATTTTGGTTTATATTTCCCAAAATATCGTCTAAATGCTGTAAAACAAATTTCCCACGCTTTTAAAACAAACTTTCTACAAAATTGTAATATGACAAAGGCGGGATTCGAACCCGCGCCCCCTAAGAGACTGGTGCCTAAAACCATCGCCTTAGACCACTCGGCCACACTGCCTTCGTTCCGGTTTACATTTCCCAAAATATCGTCTAAATGCTGTAAAACAAATTCCCCACGCCTTTAAAACAAACTTTCTACAAAATTAAAATATGACAGCGGCGGGATTCGAACCCGCGCCCCCTAAGAGACTGGTGCCTAAAACCAGCGCCTTAGACCACTCGGCCACACTGCCTTCGCTTCGGTTTATATTTCCCAAAATATCGTCTAAATGCTGTAAAACAAATTTTCCACGCCTTTAAAACAAACTTTCTACAAAATTGAAATCTGACAGCGGCGGGATTCAAACCCGCGCCCCCTAAGAGAAAGGTGCCTAAAACCAGCGCCTTAGACCACTCGGCCACAGAGTTTTCATTTTGGTTTATATTTCCCAAAATATCGTCTAAATGCTGTAAAACAAATTTCCCACGCCTTTAAAACAAACTTTCTACAAAATTGAAATATGACAGCGGCGGGATTCGAACCCGCGCCCCCTAAGAGACTGGTGCCTAAAACCAGCGCCTTAGACCACTCGGCCACACTGCCTTCGTTTCGGTTTATATTTCCCAAAACATCGTCTAAATGCTGTAAAACAAATTTCCCACGCCTTTAAAACCAACTTTCTACAAAATTGAAATATGACAGCGGCGGGATTCGAACCCGTGCCCCCTAAGAGACTAGTGCCTAAAACCAGCGCCTTAGACCACTCGGCGACACTGCCTTCGTTTCGGTTTATATTTCCCAAAATATCGTCTAAATGCTGTAAAACCAATTTCCCACGCCTTTAAAACAAACTTTCTACAAAATTGAAATATGACAGCGGCGGGATTCGAAACCGGGCCCCCTAAGAGACTGATGCCTAAAACCAGCGCCTTAGACCACTCGGCCACACTGCCTTCGTTTCGGTTTATATTTCCCAAAATATCGTCTAAATGCTGTAAAACAAATTTCCCACGCCTTTAAAACAAACTTTCTACAAAATTGAAATATGACAGCGGCGGGATTCGAACCCGCGCCCCCTAAGAGACTGTAGCTTAAAACCAGCGCCTTAGACCACTCGGCCACATTGCCTTCGTTTCGGTTTACATTTCCCAAAATATCGTCTAAATGCTGTAAAACAAATTTCCCACGCCTTTAAAACAAACTTTCTACAAAATTGAAATATGACAGCGGCGGGATTCGAACCCGCGCCCCCTAAGAGACTGGTGCCTAAAACCAGCGCCTTAGACCACTCGGGCACACTGCCTTCGTTTCGGTTTATATTTCCCAAGATATCGTCTAAATGCTGTAAAACAAACTTCCCACGCCTTTAAAACAAACTTTCTACAAAATTGAAATATGGCACCGGCGGGATTCGAACCCGCGCCCCCTAAGAGACTGGTGCCTAAAACCAGCGCCTTAGACCACTCGGCCACACTGCCTTCGTTCCGGTTTACATTTCCCAAAATATCGTCTAAATGCTGTAAAACAAGTTCCCCACGCCTTTAAAACAAACTTTCTACAAAATTAAAATATGACAGCGGCGGGATTCGAACCCGCGCCCCCTAAGAGACTGGTGCCTAAAACCAGCGCCTTAGACCACTCGGCCACACTGCCTTCGATTCGGTTTATATTTCCCAAAATATCGTCTAAATGCTGTAAAACAAATTTCCCACGCCTTTAAAACAAACTTTCTACAAAATTGAAATATGACAGCGGCGGGATTCGAACCCGCGCCCCCTAAGAGACTGGTGCCTAAAACCAGCGCCTTAGACCACTCGGCCACACTGCCTTCATTTTGGTTTATATTTCCCAAAATATCGTCTAAATGCTGTAAAACAAATTTCCCACGCCTTTAAAACAAACTTTCTACAAAATTGAAACATGACAGCGGCGGGATTCGAACCCGTGCCCCCTAAGAGACTGGTGCCTAAAACCAGCGCCTTAGACCACTCGGCAACACTGCCTTCGTGTCGGTTTATATTTCCCAAAATATCGTCTAAATGCTGTAAAACAAATTTCCCACGCCTTTAAAACGAACTTTCTACAAAATTGAAATATGACAGCGGCGCGATTCGAACCCGCGCCCCCTAAGAGACTGGAGCCTAAAACCAGCGCCTTTGACCACTTGGCCACACTGCCTTCGTTTCGGTTTATATTTCCCAAAATATCGTCTAAATGCTGTAAAACAAATTTCCCACGCCTTTAAAACAAACTTTCTACAAAATTGAAATATGACAGCGGCGGGATTCGAACCCGCGCCCCCTAAGAGACTGGTGCCTAAAACCAGCGCCTTAGACCACTCGGCCACACTGCCTTCGTTTCGGTTTATATTTCCCAAAATATCGTCTAAATGCTGTAAAACAAATTTCCCACGCCTTTAAAACAAACTTTCTACAAAATTGAAATATGACAGCGGCGGGATTCGAACCCGCGCCCCCTAAAAGACTGGTGCCTAAAACCAGCGCTTTAGACCGCTCGGCCACACTGCCTTCATTTAGGTTTATATTTCCCAAAATATCGTCTAAATGCTGTAAAACAAATTTCCCACGCCTTTAAAACGAACTTTCTACAAAATTGAAATATGACAGCGGCGCGATTCGAACCCGCGCCCCCTAAGAGACTGGAGCCTAAAACCAGCGCCTTTGACCACTCGGCCACACTGCCTTCGTTTCGGTTTATATTTCCCAAAATATCGTCTAAATGCTGTAAAACAAATTTCCCACGCCTTTAAAACGAACTTTCTACAAAATTGAAATATGACAGCGGCGCGATTCGAACCCGCGCCCCCTAAGAGACTGGAGCCTAAAACCAGCGCCTTAGACCACTCGGCCACACTGCCTTCGCTTCGGTTTATATTTCCCAAAATATCGTCTAAATGCTGTAAAACAAATTTCCCACGCCTTTAAAACAAACTTTCTACAAAATTGAAATATGACAGCGGCGGGATTCGAACCCGCGCCCCCTAAGAGACTGGTGCCTAAAACCAGCGCCTTAGACCACTCGGCCACACTGCCTTCGTTTCGGTTTATATTTCCCAAAATATCGTCTAAATGCTGTAAAACTAATTTCCCACGCCTTTAAAACATACCTTCTACAAAATTTAATAATAACAGCGGCTGGATTCCAACCCACGCCCTCGAAGAGACTGGTGCCTTAAACCAGCGCCTTAGACCCACGGCCACACTGCCTTCTTTTTGGTTTATTTTTCCCAAAATATCGTCTAAATGCAGTAAAAACGTTTTGCCATGCCTTTAAAACATACCTTCAACAAAATTGAATTAGGACAGCGGCGGGATTCAAACCCGCACCCCCGAAGAGACTGGTGCCTAAAACCAGCGCCTTAGACAATTCGGCCACACTGTCTACACCAATAAATGAGGTACGTTTATGTTTTTTATAGCCGAGTACCCGTGTGGACTCAGCTTTGGACCTGGGAACGTCAGTTGAAGCCGAAACAATGGTTTGTAAAACTTACAATTTGAGTTAGCGTTACTCATCATTAGAAGTTGGTATTATACGTACTCATTCGTGAGAATCGTGACAAATGCAAAGTTACTAGAAATAATAAGAGATGGCGCTAAAGCATGATATTGGCTGATATTCCTATTGACCATCGGAATAAAGCTTGTGGTCCACCTGAGGTTACGTAACCGTATCGTTACCGTATGTAGAACGTAAAATAACCGAAAGAGGGCGTCAATTACTGTTGTTGACAATCTGCGTCTACGTATTGGCATATACGGTCGCGAGCGAGTTTCGCGCGCGATAGTATACTATTTTCCACCACACTCCCCCTTTTCGCCTTTCCGTTGCTATGCAACGCGTTTTGAAATTTTTAATGCTTAGGCTTAGTACCTCTTTTAGATATAACAGTCGCCAGCCAGATTTCCCGCACGGTATTGATGAGTTCCAAATAGAACGAAACTGGTCTACCGTTTTAATGTCTGGCTTTTTTTTAGTTTTTATTTAGTTTATTACTCGAAGATCTAATTGATCCGAGATTAACATCTTTTTGTTTGCTCGAAGACCTATTGGTACGAGTTATTAGAAGTTGAAAAAGCGTCGCAATTAATTTTTATTAATGGTCAATGTTACTGAAAATTTTCAACACACTTTTTACAATGAAAATATATTACATATTATTTTGCGGTTTTAAATTGGATTTGAATCTAACAATAAATAGCTGTATTCCCGTATTACGAGTAAAGCTGCCACGTGTTTGAGTGTAATACTACACCTACGGTATCTAGTAATATTACCAGTTACCGAAAACATTCTTTCAATGTCCGCGGAACTTGCAGGAATTGATAAGTACCTTTTTGCTAATCATCGTAACTAGTGAAATACCTATTTAGATAATCACTGAGATAAAGTTAAGTTATAAACGTGTTTTGAAATAAAATATCTTCATGTAGGTTAACTTAGCTTTATGTTAAAAATCGATTTTAACCGTATTTAGAAGGATAATGATAGGTTTAAAAATCCGAATAATTCTTCCAAAAATGCACCTATATTTTTTATTGAAGAGATTATATTTTTTACCCGGTTTGATTGATAGTTCTCCACACGGTGGCGCTATATTATTACTTTGATTTAATTTCCGCGGGAGTTTTGAATAATTATCCTTTTTCTAAGCGTTATTAAAAGGTAACAATGAACTACTTTTTGTGTTTTAACGAAATTTTGTTAAGAATTTAACAAAACAAAAAACCGTACCAAAGAAAAAACAAACAAAGTTCAATAAACAATATATACAGATATTGTATTAATCCGTTTAGTAAAAAAACCCGCCTTATTATAATGGTTTTAATATTTTCCCTAAGGAAGTCAATGGCTCGGCGTTGAACTATCCGCATTGTTACAATGCGACCCGAGTTCAATTCCTGATCACGATCAAATTTTACATTAAAATACTAAAATATTTAATTAAATATAAGATTAATATAATCTATAAATATTTAATTAAATATAAAATTAATATAATTTATAAATATTTAATTAAATATAAGATTAATATAATTTATAAATATTTCATTAAATACAAGATAAATATAATTTCTAAATATTTAATTAAATATAAGATTAATATAATTTATAAATATTTCATTAAATATAAGATTAAAATAATTTATTAATATTTAAAATGATTTAGAATAAATTATAGTACCTAACATTCGCCAAAGCTGTTTTTTAGAAAAACACCGTAAATTGACAAGCGTTGGTGGCTGAGTGGTTAGAGTAAATCTCTTGCACGAGGCAGCCCCTGGTTCGATTCCCGGCCGGCGCGAATAATTCGCGAATTAATATTAAGACCAATACCGTGTATAATTGGTGGGAACCCTGCCATTGGACGTTGAGAGGTTGCATAACACTCAGCACTCGGTCCGTCCCAAAGTCATTAAGAAGATGATAGAGAGAAAACGCCCATACAAACACAACAGACTCAACATCCACAACCAATCTAACACAAACAAAACAAACTCAACACCCACAACCGTCATAACACGAACTCAACATCCACAACCATCATAACACAAAAACAACAAACCCCACACCCCAACCGTCATAACACGAACTCAACATTACAATAACTAAATACCCAATCAAACTGAGTTAAAACCGTCACGACGGTGCGCGTTAACGAAAAACCACCATCTAAACCAAACCCATCCTCAAAGTAATCCGTTAACGTTCACCGTCACACGGTGGTTTTACCAACACTACGAAAAACTGCGAACGCAGAGATTTCGAGACATTGCGTACATTGATTAACCTTTGCACGGAAAATGCGAACGAGTTCGCAGGGCAGACACACAGACAGAACGGTGAATGTATAACCCCTCCTAGGGGAGAGGTAAAAAGAATAGTTGTTCTGACCCTTTCATAGCTAGTTACTCCTTTTATACTGATATGGTTTTACGTCCTCTGACGTTTCTACCTAAAAATATGCATCGTTTTTTATTCACTTCAAATTCTAGAAAACGGGAAGATGCAAGATTATTTTTTATAAATTTTGAACTTTAACTTTTTTAACTTTATTTATAAAAGAACGATGTTTGCTACTTCATACAGCATAACAATCGCGGTAGTTAGAGGGTAAACACTAGTTTGTTTCAAGGTGTTGTAGATTATGATTTGGACGTGTTATATCGTGTTTGTAATTGGAGGAGTGTAGTCCATAATTAAAAAGGATAAAAAAGCTAAACCCTAATCAAATTTGAAGAAATTAAAAAACTTCTAATAACTCGTACCAATAGGTCTTCGAGCAAACAAAAAGATGTTAATCTCGGATCAATTAGATCTTCGAGTAATAAACTAAATAAAAACTAAAAAAAAGCCAGACATTAAAACGGTAAACCAGTTTCGTTCTATTTGGAACTCATCAATACCGTGCGCGAAATCTGGCTGGCGACTGTTATATCTAAAAGAGGTACTAAGCCTAAGCATTAAAAATTTCAAAACGCGTTGCATAGCAACGGAAAGGCGAAATGGGGGAGTGTGGTGGAAAATAGTATACTATCGCGCGCGAAACTCGCTCGCGACCGTATATGCCAATACGTAGACGCAGATTGTCAACAACAGTAATTGACGCCCTCTTTCGGTTACTTTACGTTCTACATACGGTTACGATACGGTTACGTAACCTCAGGTGGACCACAAGCTTTATTCCGATGGTCAATAGGAATATCAGCCAATATCATGCTTTAGCGCCATCTCTTATTATTTCTAGTAACTTTGCATTGGTCACGATTCTCACGAATGAGTACGTATAATACCAACTTCTAATGATGAGTAACGCTTACTCAAATTGTAAGTTTTACAAACCATTGTTTCGGCTTCAACTGACGTTCCCAGGTCCAAAGCTGAGTCCACACGGGTACTCGGCTATAAAAAAAACATAAACGTACCTCATTTATTGGTGTAGACAGTGTGGCCGAATTGTCTAAGGCGCTGGTTTTAGGCACCAGTCTCTTCGGGGGTGCGGGTTTGAATCCCGCCGCTGTCCTAATTCAATTTTGTTGAAGGTATGTTTTAAAGGCGTGGCAAAACGTTTTTACTGCATTTAGACGATATTTTGGGAAAAATAAACCAAAAAGAAGGCAGTGTGGCCGTGGGTCTAAGGCGGTGGTTTAATGCATCAGTCACTTCGGGGGTGCGGGTTTGAATCCCGCCGCTGTCCTAATTCAATTTTGCAGAAGGTATGTTTTAAGAGGCGTTAGAAAACCATTTCACAGCATTTAGACGATATTTTGGGAAATATAAACCAAAATAAAGGCAGTGTGGCCGAGTGGTCTAAGGCGCTGGTTTTAGGCACCAGTCTCTTAGGGGGCGCGGGTTCGAATCCCGCCGCTGTCATATTTCAATTTTGTAGAAAGTTTGTTTTAAAGGCGTGGGAAATTTGTTTTACAGCATTTAGACGATATTTTGGGAAATATAAACCGAAACGAAGGCAGTGTGGCCGAGTGGTCTAAGGCGCTGGTTTTAGGCACCAGTCTCTTAGGGGGCGCGGGTTCGAATCCCGCCGCTGTCATATTTCAATTTTGTAGAAAGTTTGTTTTAAAGGCGTGGGAAATTTGTTTTACAGCATTTAGACGATATTTTGGGAAATATAAACCGAAACGAAGGCAGTGTGGCCGAGTGGTCTAAGGCGCTGGTTTTAGGCACCAGTCTCTTAGGGGGCGCGGGTTCGAATCCCGCCGCTGTCATATTTCAATTTTGTAGAAAGTTTGTTTTAAAGGCGTGGGAAATTTGTTTTACAGCATTTTGACGATATTTTGGGAAATATAAACCGAAACGAAGGCAGTGTGGCCGAGTGGTCTAAGGCGCTGGTTTTAGGCACCAGTCTCTTAGGGGGCGCGGGTTCGAATCCCGCCGCTGTCATATTTCAATTTTGTAGAAAGTTTGTTTTAAAGGCGTGGGAAATTTGTTTTACAGCATTTAGACGATATTTTAAGAAATATAAACCGAAACGAAGGCAGTGTGGCCGAGTGGTCTAAGGCGCTGGTTTTAGGCACCAGTCTCTTAGGGGGCGCGGGTTCGAATCCCGCCGCTGTCATATTTCAATTTTGTAGAAAGTTTGTTTTAAAGGCGTGGGAAATTTGTTTTACAGCATTTAGACGATATTTTGGGAAATATAAACCGAAACGAAGGCAGTGTGGCCGAGTGGTCTAAGGCGCTGGTTTTAGGCACCAGTCTCTTAGGGGGCGCGGGTTCGAATCCCGCCGCTGTCATATTTCATTTTATAGAAGGTATGTTTTAAGAGGCGTGGGAAATTTGTTTTACAGCATTTAGACGATATTTTGGGAAATATAAACCGGAACGAAGGCAGTGTGGCCGAGTGGTCTAAGGCGCTGGTTTTAGGCACCAGTCTCTTAAGGGGCGCGGGTTCGAATCCCGCCGCTGTCATATTTCATTTTATAGAAGGTATGTTTTAAGAGGCGTGGGAAATTTGTTTTACAGCATTTAGACGATATTTTGGGAAATATAAACCGAAACGAAGGCAGTGTGGCCGAGTGGTCTAAGGCGCTGGTTTTAAGCACCAGTCTCTTAGGGGGCGCGGGTTTGAATCCCACCGCTGTCCTAATTCAATTTTGCAGAAGGTATGTTTTAAGAGGCGTTAGAAAACCATTTCACAGCATTTAGACGATATTTTGGGAAATATAAACCAAAATGAAGGCATTGTGGCCGAGTGGTCTAAGGCGCTGGTTTTAGGCACCAGTCTCTTAGGGGGCGCGGGTTCGAATCCCGCCGCTGTCATATTTCAATTTTGCAGAAGTTATGTTTTAAGAGGCGTTAGAAAACCATTTCACAGCATTTAGACGATATTTTGGGAAATATAAACCAAAATGAAGGCATTGTGGCCGAGTGGTCTAAGGCGCTGGTTTTAGGCACCAGTCTCTTAGGGGGCGCGGGTTCAAATCCCGCCGCTGTCATATTTCAATTTTGTTGAAAGTTTGTTTTAAAGGCGTGGGAAATTTGTTTTACAGCATTTAGACGATATTTTGGGAAATATAAACCGAAACGAAGGCAGTGTGGCCGAGTGGTCTAGGGCGCTGGTTTTAGGCACCAGTCTCTTACGGGGCGCGGGTTCGAATCCCGCCGCTGTCTTATTTCAATTTTGTAGAAAGTTTGTTTTAAAGGCGTGGGGAATTTGTTTTACAGCATTTAGACGATATTTTGGGAAATATAAACCGAAACGAAGGCAGTGTGGCCGAGTGGTCTAAGGCGCTGGTTTTAGGCACCAGTCTCTTAGGGGGCGCGGGTTCGAATCCCGACGCTGTCATATTTCAATTTTGTAGAAAGTTGGTTTTAAAGGCGTGGGAAATTTGTTTTACAGCATTTAGACGATATTTTGGGAAATATAAACCGAAACGAAGGCAGTGTGGCCGAGTGGTCTAAGGCGCTGGTTTTAGGCACCAGTCTCTTAGGGGGCGCGGGTTCGAATCCCGCCGCTGTCATATTTCAATTTTGTAGAAAGTTTGTTTTAAAGGCGTGGTAAATTTGCTTTACAGCATTTAGACGATATTTTGGGAAATACAAACCGAAACGAAGGCAGTGTGGCCGAGTGGTCTAAGCCGCTGGTTTTAGGCACCAGTCTCTTAGGGGGCGCGGGTTCGAATCCCGCCGCTGTCATATTTCAATTTTGTAGAAAGTTTGTTTTAAAGGCGTGGGAAATTTGTTTTACAGCATTTAGACGATATTTTGGGAAATATCAACCGAAACGAAGGCAGTGTGGCCGAGTGGTCTAAGGCGCTGGTTTTAGGCACCAGTCTCTTAGGGGGCGCGGGTTCGAATCCCGCCGCAGTCATATTTCAATTTTGTAGAAAGTTTGTTTTAAAGGCGTGGGAAATTTGTTTTACAGCATTTAGACGATATTTTGAGAAATATAAACCGAAACGAAGGCAGTGTGGCCGAGTGGTCTAAGGCGCTGGTTTTAGGCACCAGTCTCTTAGGGGGCGCGAGTTCGAATCCCGCCGCTGTCATATTTCAATTTTGTAGAAAGTTTGTTTTAAAGGCGTGGGAAATTTGTTTTACAGCATTTAGACGATATTTTGGGAAATATAAACCGAAACGAAGGCAGTGTGGCCGAGTGGTCTAAGGCGCTGGTTTTAGGCACCAGTCTCTTAGGGGGCGCGGGTTCGAATCCCGCCGCTGTCATATTTCAATTTTGTAGAAAGTTTGTTTTAAAGGCGTGGGAAATTTGTTTTACAGCATTTAGACGATATTTTGGGAAATATAATCCGTAACGAAGGCAGTGTGGCCGAGTGGTCTAAGGCGCTGGTTTTAGGCACCAGTCTCTTAGGGGGCGCGGTTTCGAATCCCGCCGCTGTCATATTTCAATTTTGTAGAAGGTATGTTTTAAGAGGCGTGGGAAATTTGTTTTACAGCATTTAGACGATATTTTGGGAAATATAAACCGAAACGAAGGCAGTGTGGCCGAGTGGTCTAAGGCGCTGGTTTTAGGCACCAGTCTCTTAGGGGGTGCGGGTTTGAATCCCGCCGCTGTCCTAATTCAATTTTGCAGAAGGTATGTTTTAAGAGGCGTTAGAAAACCATTTAACTGCATTTAGACGATATTTTGGGAAATATAAACCAAAATGAAGGCAGTGTGGCCGAGTGGTCTAAGGCGCTGGTTTTAGGCACCAGTCTCTTAGGGGGCGCGGGTTCGAATCCCGCCGCTGTCATATTTCAATTTTGTAGAAAGTTTGTTTTAAAGGCGTGGTAAATTTGCTTTACAGCATTTAGACGATATTTTGGGAAATACAAACCGAAACGAAGGCAGTGTGGCCGAGTGGTCTAAGCCGCTGGTTTTAGGCACCAGTCTCTTAGGGGGCGCGGGTTCGAATCCCGCCGCTGTCATATTTCAATTTTGTAGAAAGTTTGTTTTAAAGGCGTGGGAAATTTGTTTTACAGCATTTAGACGATATTTTGGGAAATATAAACCGAAACGAAGGCAGTGTGGCCGAGTGGTCTAAGGCGCTGGTTTTAGGCACCAGTCTCTTAGGGGGCGCGGGTTCGAATCCCGCCGCTGTCATATTTCAATTTTGTAGAAAATTTGTTTTAAAGGCGTGGGAAATTTGTTTTACAGCATTTAGACGATATTTTGGGAAATATAAACCGAAACGAAGGCAGTGTGGCCGAGTGGTCTAAGGGGCTGGTTTTAGGCACCAGTCTCTTCGGGGGTGCGGGTTTGAATCCCGCCGCTGTCCTAATTCAATTTTGCAGAAGGTATGTTTTAAGAGGCGTTAGAAAACCATTTCACAGCATTTAGACGATATTTTGGGAAATATAAACCAAAATGAAGGCAGTGTGGCCGAGTGGTCTAAGGCGCTGGTTTAAGGCACCAGTCTCTTAGGGGGCGCGGGTTCGAATCCCGCCGCTGTCATATTTCAATTTTGTAGAAAATTTGTTTTAAAGGCGTGGGAAATTTGTTTTACAGCATTTAGACGATATTTTGGGAAATATAAACCGAAACGAAGGCAGTGTGGCCGAGTGGTCTAAGGAGCTGGTTTTAGGCACCAGTCTCTTCGGGGGTGCGGGTTTGAATCCCGCCGCTGTCCTAATTCAATTTTGCAGAAGGTATGTTTAAAGAGGCGTTAGAAAACCATTTCACAGCATTTAGACGATATTTTGGGAAATATAAACCGAAATGAAGGCAGTGTGGCCGAGTGGTCTAAGGCGCTGGTTTTAGGCAGCAGTCTCTTAGGGGGCGCGGGTTCGAATCCCGCCGCTGTCATGTTTCAATTTTGTAGAAAGTTTGTTTTAAAGGCGTGGGAAATTTGTTTTACAGCATTTAGACGATATTTTGGGAAATATAAACCGAAACGAAGGCAGTGTGGCCGAGTGGTCTAAGGCGCTGGTTTTAGGCACCAGTCTCTTAGGGGGCGCGGGTTCGAATCCCGCCGCTGTCATATTTCAATTTTGTAGAAAGTTTGTTTTAAAGGCGTGGGAAATTTGTTTTACAGCATTTAGACGATATTTTGGGAAATATAAACCGAAACGAAGGCAGTGTGGCCGAGTGGTCTAAGGCGCTGGTTTTAGGCACCAGTCTCTTAGGGGGCGCGGGTTCGAATCCCGCCGCTGTCATATTTCAATTTTGTAGAAAGTTTGTTTTAAAGGCGTGGGAAATTTGTTTTACAGCATTTAGACGATATTTTGGGAAATATAAACCGAAACGAAGGCAGTGTGGCCGAGTGGTCTAAGGCGCTGGTTTTAGGCACCAGTCTCTTAGGGGGCGCGGGTTCGAATCCCGCCGTTGTCATATTTCAATTTTGTAGAAAGTTTGTTTTAAAGGCGTGGGAAATTTGTTTTACAGCATTCAGACGATATTTTGGGAAATATAAACCAAAATGAAGGCAGTGTGGCCGAGTGGTCTAAGGCGCTGGTTTTAGGCACCAGTCTCTTAGGGGGCGCGGGTTCGAATCCCGCCGCTGTCATATTTCAATTTTGTAGAAAGTTTGTTTTAAAGGCGTGGGAAATTTGTTTTACAGCATTTAGACGATATTTTGGGAAATATAAAACGAAACGAAGGCAGTGTGGCCGAGTGGTCTAAGGCGCTGGTTTTAGGAACCAGTCTCTTAGGAGGCGCAGGTTCGAATCCCGCCGCTGTCATATTTCAATTTTGTAGAAAGTTTGTTTTAAAGGCGTGGGAAATTTGTTTTACAGCATTTAGACGATATTTTGGGAAATATAAACCAAAATGAAGGCAGTTTGGCCGAGTGGTCTAAGGCGCTGGTTTTAGGCACCAGTCTCTTAGGGGGCGCGGGTTCGAATCCCGCCGCTGTCATTATTCAATTTTGTAAAAGGTATGTTTTTAGAGACGTGGGAAAAACATTTCACAGCATTTAGACGATATTTTGGGAAATATTAAACGGGAAGAAGGCAGTGTGGCCGAGTGGTCTAAGGCGCTGGTTTTAGGCACCAGTCTCTTCGGAGACGCGGGTTCGAATCCCGCCGCTGTCATTATTCAATTTTGTAGAAGGTATGTTTTTAGAGAGGTGGGAAAACCATTTCACAGCATTTGGACGATATTTTGGGAAATATAACACAAAAAGAAGGCAGTGTGGCTGAGTAATCTAAGGCGCTGGTTCGGGAGTCTCGTCTTTCAACAAAGCTTTTATTATCGTTGTGGGGCATTTTTTTGTACTTTGCCTTCTTAAAACAAACCCGCTGACGTAGTGTAACGTGTCGAGGAGTTCCTTTAGTGAGTTGTTTTCATATTTATCAGTTGAAGGTAAATCTAGTTCACTCCTAAGTTTGTCTTCTTTATCTTTCTTCTTTGTACTTTTCAACACAGCTTCATCAACTCCGATTCTTAGCTCCACCACTAGCTTACCAAAAAAATCTTGCAAAAAAATGCTGATGCAAATTTTTTTGGAACGGTATGGCAGGCTTTCAAATGAGGTCATTTTTTCAAAACTGGTTTTCAATTTATCATTAAGTAATTTGTCGAGGCATATTTTAAGCGTTTGTACAAAGTAGTCCTCTCGCGATTTGCTAGATATTAGGTCCTTGCAAATCCCTAAAGGCTATTTGGAACCAGGGGCGGCGATATAGGGTACGCAGGGTACGCAACTGCGTGGGGACGCAGAAGGTTTGGGGGCGCATATTTTCGAGGACTATAAAGTGAGTAAGTTTTATAGTTGGCGCCAAAAGTAGGTAAAGACTGGTTTAAATTTGATGTATTTCAGTCTTTAAACACGAGTAGTTTATTTAAATGCGTTACGAGTTTTACGCTACTTCATTTTAACTTACTCTTCGAAGAATTAGTTCATAACGCAGGCTACACGCCGGAGACTTTTTAGATTATCTAGTCGCGTTACGAGATTTACTCTACTTTACTTAAAGTTTTACTTATTAGAATTAGCTCATAAAGCAGCATACACGATGGACACGTTTTTACTCTACGTTACATTTCTATGTTGGAGAGTTTAATAAGGAGACGGGTTGTTTAAATTTAAAAGTAACATGTAATATGATATTCGCAGTGGCGGCGCCAGGATATTACTATGGGTAGGCTACTTAATTCTTTAATTTGCCCCCCCCCTTACATACACTAACTAAACAAAACTGTGACAAAACCGGTTTATTTTTAATAATTTACAAAAGAAATGTACATGCCTGTTTAAATGTACTCGGAAGTAATTTTTTTAGTCGATGAGCATAACAATGCACATATGGGCAACATCCTCCAACAGAATTCTCCATTTTCACTTACAATTGTTGCAAAAACACTTGCCAGTTGCCACGCTTTATTTTATCTTTCTTTTTTTTTTTTTAGAAGCTCGTTATGAGCGATTGTAACGGGTGGGACATTTCAGTCCGCTCGTCCATTTGATTAATCAGGTGCGAGATATGTGTTACGGCCACGCCAACGGGGGCATACTTGGGAATAGGGTTGGGACACCCGTGGCGGAAGTATGACAACCACCCGTTGGGGGATTAGTGGTCGTCCTCACACGGCCATCCGCAAACTCTGCCTCCCGGACGCCTGGGATTACAGGAGTGAGCCACTACTCCCGGCTCTTATTTTATCTTTATTTAGGAAATTGTGACTCGGAGAGTCGGAAAACCGCGTAATTTATCATCTGTCTAACAATGCAACACTTTTTGAAGTAGCTATTTTAGCAACTACAACGAATAAAGGCTGCGTTCGAAAAAATATTAGAAATCACTGTTCAGTGTTCGCAACCTAAAAACAGCAGGCTTTTAATTCGGATTTTGATATTTCTAGTTTCGCAAATCATTTTAGGGGGCTGTTCGGCACCCCTTCATCTAGATTTGGGGCCCCTACAAGCGAAATAAAGCAGGCTGTAGCCTGCGTAGCCTACCCCTGGCGCCGCCACTGGATATTCGATGTAGTTTTATCTAAGTACCATCACGTACCCTATATCATTTTTTGAACAATGAAAAATGCTAGGAACCAGAACCGGAAACGACAAAGCGCAAATTTAAGAACCGGAACCGAGATAGTCCGAACCGTTGCATCCCTAATATCTATATATCGCCGTTTTTGCCCTTTCGGAAATCGGCCTTTCTTTATTTGTTAGGAGTGGTAATGGCGCCAGTTGAACCACAATATTAGCGAAAAATGCTGCTGTAGTAGAAGTGGGGTCT